>NC_080544.1:101437376-101785293 GCF_028640845.1 Ahaetulla prasina
CATGCACATGCATGCAAGAAACGAGAAGAGCAGCTGGTGACAGCACGGGTGCCCACAGAGAAGGCTATGTGTGCCACCTCTGACACGCGTGCCATAGATTCACCATCGTGGATCTAGGGCATTCACGTCACTCATAGTGAGATCACTTCCCATATACCAGGAATCTTGCTGCTATCACCCACCACTCTATTTAGATCGCATCATTTAGATGCAACTGGTTTCCAGGAGATACTTGGGGAAAGGTCCCAAGAGCCTAGTAGGGAATCTACTCAATCTCCAGAATATAAAGGTAACAAAGGGGTTATGCAGGATTAACCCCAAGGGACCGCTTTCTTTGTATTGATTCAGAGGAAGAGTTTGAATAATCGGAGAATTCTGGGAGAGGAACGGCCAGAAAATACAAGGGGAGCAATACTGGGAAAAATGTCTCCTATAGAAAGTGATGAGACAAAAACTAGAGAGAGCTCTAGATGAAGCATTTGGATCCGGTCTACATTCAGGCTTAAGTATGGGATAAAAAATGCATTGGTTGGTGTAATGTATCTTTAAAAGTTTTGGCGGGAAAATAGCACGTTGCTGATTGGTTGAAGCCTCCGGCTAAACTGTATATAAAGAGAGGTTTTTCCCAGCACTGGCTGCTGGGTTCACCATATAGTAAAGAGCTGTTGTCACTATCCTGGTCTCCTGCCTCGTTATTGCCCGAATCTAACACTGGCGACGAAGGTGGGATCTCGAGGCTAAGAGCGCCAGGAAAAGAGCTGAACTCACCAGGAAGACGCGAACCCAGCAAACAAGGGGCGGAAAGCAGCGATGTCAGGCTACACACCGCCAGCACCATTCGACCCAGCCAAGGAAAAATGGGGGTCATACATGGCTCGTTTCGAGTGTTTCCTCGAGGCGAACGAACTTCAAGGAGTTTCAGACAACAGGAAACGAGTGTATTTCCTGAGCCACTGCGGTCCAGAAGTTTTCGACACCGCAGAATCCCTGGCGGAGCCAACGCCGGTACAGTCGGTACCGTGGCAAACTCTGCAGAATTTATTGAAAGCCCATTATGCACCAACGCCGTCCAAGTATGTGCAACGGTTCGAATTCGGGGAGCGCAGACAGCAAGAGGGCGAGTCCATCAGCGCATACATGGCCGCCCTGAGGAAAGCCTCAAAACATTGCGAGTACCGAGACGTGGGTGAGGCATTGGTGGAGCAACTCATCCGCGGGGTCAGGGACATTCGTTTGCGGAGGCGGCTGCTGCTAAAGCAACCTAACGCTGGCAAACGCCTTGGGCGAAGCCAGGGCTCACGAGATGTCTACCCAAGCGCGGAAACCCTACAAAAGCCGCTCGCACCAACCGCTGGTGCGAAATCACCCCCGGTCCACATCGAGGAGATCCAGGCTGAGTCGGACGGTGAGGAAGAGGAAGAGGAAGGGGTCTTCCACACCGGGAGGCCGGAGAAAGAAGACCGGGGTGACTGCGCAAGTTGCGGAGGGCAACACCAATGACAACAATGCAAATTTAAGGATGCGGTGTGTCGGTGCGAAGGAAGGGCACATAGCACAGGCCTGTCGAGCACCCCAACCTTCCCGCCAAAAATTCAAACCGGCCAATCAGGCGGAACGGCGAAGCGGCCCGCGAGTGGTCAGTTTAAAAAAGGCGCGAAGTTGAATCAGACTGTCGTGAGAGTGGGTCACGCATCAACACGCCTAGAGAAAAAAATCTTTACAAAGGCAAAGATTGAGGGGGTGCCATGCCGATTGGAGGTGGACACCGGCTCATCGATCACGATCATGTCCTGGGACAATCTCGTGAGAGCCTTACCCGCCATCGCAAAGCGCAAGCTGCAACCACAGAAATTAAGGGTACAAGACTACCAAGGGAATCGCATCCCTGTTCGAGGGGTAACGTCCGTCCACGTCGAGTATGGACACTACAAGAAAACTCTGCCCATCACCATAGTCGATGGGACCCTGCCAAGCTTGTTGGGACTGGACTGGTTCCGAGCATTGGGCATGGGAGTGACTGGAATCTTCAGAAACGAAGTCAACCTCAAAGACGCACTCGTGAAAGAATTTGGGGACGTTTTCAGAGACTGCCTGGGCAAGTACACGGGGACCCCTATCTCTTTTAACTTAGACCCCCAAGTTGCCCCTATCCGTCTAAAGGCTAGGAGGGTCCCGTTCGCCCTAAAGCCCAGGATTGACCGGGAACTGGACAAGCTAGTAAACCAGGGAATTCTACTGCCAATTGACCATGCTAAGTGGGAGACCCTATAGTCACCCCAGTCAAACCGGACGGCTCGGTCCGGTTGCGCTGACTACAAGGCAACGCTTAACAAAGCGTTGCAAAGAGTGCTTACCCGTCCCAGTGGTACAGCACTTACTGCACTCAATGGGGCAAGGGCAAGTTTTGCCAAGCTAGACTTGGCCCAAGCCTATCAACAGCTGCCCGTAGATAGCAGCACAGCCAAGCGCAGACAATTGTGACTCACAGAGGGGCTTTTAAGTGTACCCGGTTACAGTTTGGGGTTAGTGTGGCTCCAGGGTTATTTCAGAACCTAATGGGCGGCTATTGCAGGGCCTACCAGGGTGGTACCATACTTTGACGATGTACTGGTATCCGCTGAGAATCTAGAGGAATTAGGGGTAAGGCTGCGAAAAGTTTTGGGCATTTTCCGGTCTGCGGTCTCACAGTTAAACTGAACAAATGCCAGATCGGGGTTGAGTCTGTGGAATTCCTGGGCTACCGGATAGACAGGGAAGGATTCACCCCACTGAGAGCAAGGTACGGGCCATCAGGAAGGCCCCGGTTCCAAAGAACAAAACGGAGTTACAGGCATTCTTAGGTCTGGTCAATTTCTACGCGGTATTCTTAAGAATAAGGCAACAGTAGCCGAGCCACTGCATAAATTACTAGCAAAGACGGCTGCATGGTCTTGGGGAAAGGCGGAAGCTAGGGCATTCAAGGGTAAAGAATCTCCTATCGAGTGATAGCCTCCTTATCCAATACAATGGCACGCTGCCATTAGTGTTAAGTTGCGATGCATCTCCCTATGGGGTGGGGCTGTGCTCAGCCACAGGTTACCAAATGGCACAGAAGCCCCTATTGCATATTACTCCCGAACCATGTCATCAACTGAAAGGAATTATAGCCAGCTTGATAAGGAAGCCTTGGCTATAGTCTCAGGAGTAAAGAAATTCCATGAATATGTATTTGGTCGTGATTTTGAAATCATCACGGACCATAGACCTTGCTAGGTCTGTTGGCAGGCGATCGCCCAACGCCCGTGGCACTTTCGCCAAGACTGACCCGATGGACTATCTTCCTGGCAGCGTATTCTTACAAATTACTACACCGGCCAGGAAAGGAATTAGGCATGCAGACGCCTGAGCAGATGCCCGTTACCAGAGACTATCGAAGACCCCACTCCCGGGATACCAGTTCTGCTAATTGACTCTTTGGACTCTGGCCCAGTCACATCCAAAGAGGTGGCTCGGGCTTCGTACAAGGACATTACAATAAGAACTGTAATTGGGTGGGTACAAAGAGGTTGGCCGCTGCGCGGCGGCGTTTTAAAGAGTTTGTAAAATAACGTGGGGAACTCTCGGCTCAAGGGGGGTGCCTGCTATGGGGGGATCGAGTGGTGATCCCGGAGAAATTGAGAAAAAAGGTATTGGATATCCTTCACGAAGGTCACCCAGGGATCGTGAGAATGAAGGGTCTAGCGAGAAGCTATGTGTGGTGGCCCCTAATGGACTCGGAAATTGCTGAAAGGGTAGGGAAATGCCAGGCCTGCCAGGAGTCCAGACCGCTACCCCAAACGGCCCCGATTCGGGAATGGGAGAGACCCCAGGGCCCCTGGTCTAGGATCCATATCGATTTTGCCGGCCCCTTCCATGGCCAAACCTTTCTGGTAGTAGTCGATGCCTACTCCAAATGGCTGGAAATCATTCTCATGAGATCCATGACAGCCGATGCCGTGATTTCAGTCCTACGGCACCTATTTGTAACCCACGGGTTGCCCGACACTTTAGTCTCCGATAACGGCCCGCAATTCACGGCAACCCAGTTTGAGGGGTACTTGGCAGAGGAGGGCATCCGACATGTCCTCTCGGCGCCTTTCCACCCTGCGACGAACGGCCTTGCAGAACGTTTCGTTCGGAGCGCAAAGGAAGCATTGTCCAGAATCAGGCCAGGCGATTGGCAAACAAAAATTGATACATATCTAGCAGTCCAACACAGAACCCCCTGTGTAACAACTGGCCGCAGCCCGGCCGAGCTATTAATGGGTCGGAAGCTTAGGTGCCCACTAGACCGTTTAAACCCAAACTACACACCAGACGGTTACAAAGGGGCACACGGTAAAACAAGAGAGATGGCAGTAGGCGACCTAGTGTGGGCACACAACTACAGCGAGGGCCCGACCTGGTTAGCAGGAAAAATCCTAGAAATAACAGGACCAAAATCATATCTAGTAGAGATAGAGGATGGCCGGGTATGGAAACGCCACATAGATCAAATAAGGAAACGCATAACCGGTAAAGCAGAATCAGACGAAACAGACCCTGACTATTCAATGCATAAATCCACAGCTGACTCAAACCCGGGGCAAACGCAGGACTTATCTGAGTTCCAGGAGGTCCAGCGACGCCAACCGGTTCCTCCTGAAAACAGCAGGGACGACTCTGCAAATAATCCAGGGCCGGATGGCCTAGAGGAGGAGCTGAGAGGAACAAACAGTCCCTCCGGTCAGCTCGACTCACTCCCAGAAAATGCATTGCGCAGGTCCGAAAGAGTCAGGAGACGCCCAGTCTACTTGCGTGATTACGTTGACAAATAAGATGTTAATTTCATGTAAATATTGGTAAAGTGTTTTCTGGGAGGGAAGGAGTGTAATGTATCTTTAAAAGTTTTGGCGGGAAAATAGCACGTTGCTGATTGGTTGAAGCCTCCGGCTAAACTGTATATAAAGAGAGGTTTTTCCCAGCACTGGCTGCTGGCTTCACCATATAGTAAAGAGCTGTTGTCACTATCCTGGTCTCCTGCCTCGTTATTGCCCGAATCTAACAGTTGGTCTTGTGGATGTTCTGCCCTGGAATGTGAGTGGATATAAACCCCTTTCTTCTTCTGTTAATCCTGCCAGCAGCATTTCATCGCTTCAAGCATGGTATCCTTTTGGATTATCTCTGAAGTTTGCTCTGCCTGGAAAATGTGGAGTCCATAAGAGAAATCTATTAAAAAATGAAAGTAGATACTAAAACTAAATGGCAAGTAATACATTTTTTGAACATCCAAAAGAAACAAATGAAAAGCACATTTTTCATAGACAATTTCCTAGTCTTTGGTTGACCATGTTAGGTATATTGTGTGAACTCAGCAATATATTGAACAAGTTTCGGTACTGACTAAATAGAAGCAAAGCACAATATTAAGTGAATAGATATATAGAGGAAACGTTTATCATAATAGCTACTCTTTAATAATTGTATGCTTTTTTATGGTGTTTAAGTTTACGCCTTTGTGGGAATAGTACACAGTTTGTAAGGGTGTGGTGGCATTGCCACTTTTGTAACAAGTGTTTCACTGAGTTTTTTCACTCCTTCAGGCAACCAGAAGTTAAAGGCCCTCAACAGGTTGGTCAGAAAGATGAAGATCTCAATTCTTGCCAGAAGCTTTCCCACACATATACGTTGACCTGTAGATGAGACAAAGCATTCACAAAGGGAATAATAATCACTTCTGTAGAGTATATACCATTAGCAAGGGAAGCTGAAAAAATCTGTAACAGATGAAATAGATTTTCATGCTGAATTCTGGCAAATAATAGATACAAACACAAGGTAAACCTCTCCAAACTCAATTGCAGAAAATAGGACTTCAGTAACAGAGTGGTCAATGCCTGGAATCCACTACCTGACACTGTGGTTTCTTCCCCAAACCCCCAAAACTTTAACCTAAGACTGTCTACTGTTGACCTCACCCCACTCCTAAGAGGTTCTGTAAGGGGCGTGCATAAGCGCACCCGCGTGCCTACCGTCCCTGTCCTAATATTCCTTTTTACTTACTTTTTTCATGTATCCAAATTATGTTTATACTTTTACCTGTTATCTTATATATGATTGACAAAATAAATAAATAAATAAAGAATCACCAAGAGTTGGACACAACTGAATGGATATCATCATCATCTGTTCTGTCTCCTTCCCCACTTCAGACCCACAAGCTGGCCTTCAGCCAGTGGATTCACAGCTCTTATCAGTCCTGGCAGAGAAATCGCAGCTGCCTGCCAAAGTTCAAACAAATGACTCACGTAGCAAGACTTTCAGCTCTTTTTGAAACGGTTCAGCTAAACTTTTGCTTCCCGTGGAGTGAGAGCAGTCCTAAAGCTCCTTATATATCCTGTGGGGTGGGGTTCCTGTCCCACCCTTCCTTTTGATGACGCCGCCTCTCTAATCTTCTGAAGCGCGGGTCAAGCCAAGCTTGATTATTATTATCAGCTGGGTCTGAAGGCATGGCCTGGGGAAGGGAGGAATCAGGGGATGACGGCCTCATTACGTCCTCTGACTGGTCTGGTTCTGGCTCCTGGAGCCAAGCCACAGGAATCGGTGCTTCCGAGGTAGGCCTTACCGACCCTTCCCCCTCATTCTCGGAGTCACTTTCGGGCATGGGGCCAGGTTCGGGGGCTGGAGTCACAACATCATCAGTCTTACCAGCACTGATGATGTTACCTAGTTTGGGTAATGAAACATCAGCAAGAAAAACAATCAAGCTTAGAGAACACCATGGACCTCTCATTTCATCTATGAGCTACAGATATTTTTCTTTATTGGCATCATCAAGTAATATTATTTGGGGGATTGGTCTGGAAGACCTCCAGGGTCCCTTCCACGCCTATGATTCAAGGATCTTGATACATTTAATTGCAGACAAAGCTGTTCTTGGAAGTAATTGTATTGATCACGGAGCGAATGTTTTTGGGATTAAATAATATGATCTATAGTATTTAAAGCACGATCTTGGAAAGGGGAAAAAAGCATCTGTCAGACTGGAAAGCTGCACAGATTTCAAATTTCAGGAATTAATGATGTTTTGCATTCTGCTTCAGAAAATTATAGAATACATAACAGGCATCTGATGCCAGTCTTATCTTCTGCATTTAAATAAGATCAGCACTTCTCTGTAATTTCAGGGCTTTAGTGCTATGATTTGCAAGTTTTCCTTAAAGAGGTACATAAATTATTTCTTCATTGATTCCAGAACTACAATGCCCCCTCCCCCCAAAATAGATAAAGGCGTTTGGAAACAGAACCCATTTTCCTACCTACCCCAACAAAGAAACTAGCGTGCTAAAATTAGATTTGTAATATCTGGATTGCCTACTGAAACTCCAGATAAATGCTAGGCACAGCAATAAGTTAGAGTATTCTTCATTTCTTTCTGCCCTCCGTTAGTCATCTGGAGTTTGTAGCCCATATATGATAGAAGTACTAAAATAGGTAATCTTGTTAAACATATTTGTGTCCTTTTTTTAGGAACAGTAAATTAATTTGATGCAAAAGAACGATGCCTTTAACTGTGTACATCGATTTCAAATATTCCGTCTTAGAGCCGACACGGAGGGCTTTATCCACATCTTGGCAAATTTGCATTTTTCGATCAAGGTTTAGGATCAGCATCCATAATGTTTTGCTTCTATCACTCAAAATATATCTCCAAATTATTTGAGAATGGACTCCCGTGACTGCATTTCAGGCAAAGCAACCTGCCAACATTTACAGTTGTTTGCAGCATCCTGCAGTCATGTGACTATAATTTACAGCATTATTGCCTCAAACCAGAGTTTATTTCCAGTTTTCAGCAAAAATTTCCTATAGGGAGCAATTAACATCCATAGCATTCACTTTATAACCGCTGCCAAAAAAACAAAAAGGTCATAAAATCAGGTGAGGTGCAATAGTTAGAATTGCAGGCTGACTCTGCCCACCACTATGAGTTCGATCCTGAACAGCTCAAGGTTGACTCAGTCTTCCACCCTTCCAAGGTCAGTAAAATGAGGAAGCAGATTGTAGGGCGCAATATGCTGATTTTGTAAACCGCTCAGAGAGGGCTATAAAGAACTATGAAGAGGTATATGAATCTAAGTGCTGTTGCTATGTGATGGCTCATTTTATAACCATCACAATTTATGACTATGACTATAATTGGCCAAAGAATTGAAGCCTTTGAACTCTGGTGCTGGAGAAGACTCCTGCGAGAGCTTAAATGGACTCCAGGGGATGGTAGAGGACAGGAAGGCCTGGAGGAACAGTGTCCATGGGGTCGCGATGGGTCAGACACGATTTTGCAACTAACAGCAAAATAATTGGCTGGCTAAATTATGGCCATAAGTTGAGGACCACTTATAATTTTGTTTTATGGCAGTTTTATTAGAAATGGAAAGATTGGTCTCCTAAGGCCGTGATGGCCAACAGGTGGAATGCAGAGCCCTCTCTGAGAGCACACGAGCCATCGCCCCAGCTCAGCTCCATCGCATATGCCCATGCACCTCCCACCAGACAGCTGGTTTTCGGATCTCTGCTACGTGCTACGCAGGGGGTGAGGCGCATTTGGGATACACACACACATGTGCGGGGGGTGGGCAGGTGTGTGGGAGCATGGGAGTCATGTGCAAGCAGGGCTGGAGGAGCATGGGGGTCACATGCACATGCACACAGGGCGGGGGAGCACAGGGGGGTTGCATGCGCATGCGTGGGGGCCAGGGCATGTGGGGGAGTAGCATGCGCATTGCATTATGAGTGCGTGGGCATGCCTGTGCTTTCAGCACACAACAACAAAAAGGTTAGCCATCCGTGTCCTAAAATGTAGAAAGTTAACACCCACCCTCTCCTAGTAGAATGAAATATTTTGATAAATATTTTAAAAAGGCAGAATATTCTATTTTCCTAAAGGAGAAACATGTTTTTAAAGACAGAAAGCAGCCCCCGAGTCTTTCTTAATAGTCCCAGCAGGACTGGGCCAGCCTATCTACAAGACAAAAGACCTTCAGCTCTAGTGGGATGGGATTAAGACATGGCCCTCCAGGACATAATAGGATCATCTAGCAGCAGAGCTCACTATATTGCACAACCTCCTAAGGAGATTGCATCATCCAGCACACTTCAACCAAACTTGCCTCAGACAAACATGACCCCACATGACCCCGTGGGAGTTTGACAACAGTCAATAGAATACGTGTGCTTGCACAGGAACAGGAAGTTCAAGTGCAAAGCCCAAGAGAAGGTACAGGAACCCCTCACTCTCAACTCCATGTGGTCAGCTGCACCAGAGAACCATGTGCTTGGCGGTTCTGCTTCATCATTAAACCATCTTTCCAATCAACCTGGCCTGATCGATTTTATACTGGGGTTTTTTAGCGGGCTTTTAACCAGGGGTTTTATCTTTTGTAAATTTTCTTATCTAATATTTTTAATTATACAGCGGTTAAATTAGATTTTTAAACTAGTTACTGTATTTTAAAATGTTTTTGGGATTATTGTCATTTTATTTGCTGTACACTGCCCTGAGTCTTCGGGGAAGGGCGGTATAAAAATTTGAATAATAAATAAATAAACAAACAAACAAACCTCCATGTTTCCAGTGTCTTCCTCCCGGCTTGGAACTGAACCAAATGGATATTTCTTCCAACATAAGTGATTAGCCTTAGCCATTTTCTCCGACCTTTAAAAACTCCTGTGCAACGGCATCTCCCAGAATGCGCAGTAACATTTACATATATATCCAGACTACTTAAAGTGTGTCTCTTTTGAATCCAAGAACAGTTGGACAAGTATTTGTAAAAAAAAAAAAAAAGCAAAACAGCTTTCCGTAGTCATGGAAACAGACGAATTCGTACTACAAAAGAAGAATGGGTGAAAAGAAATGAAGATGGAGAAGATATTTCTCAGAATTCTGAAGGGAATCTTCTATTCCGCTTGAATGCCGCACAGTTTTTAGCGATTCAAGTAGGTAGCATTTTCTGCAAAGAAGAGGCCACATTCCTACAATCCTCTTGGAAGCTCCAGTTAGCTACTACCGTAGCAATCAGCCAGAAAGCCTTTGTAGTAAATTATCTCTAAACAGACAGACCTACTTCTATTATCCTTTCCCGTGTTCTTCCTTGCCTATATAATAGCACTTTCTCTGGACCAGAATAAGACCGGTTCATTCAGAGATTGGATTTCTAAAAAAAAAATATGTTGCCTTCAGTTCTCAAAATGGAGGGAAACTCGTGTGAGCTGTAGGAATTTAGCACCCACCCCCCTCCTAGAAGAATGAAATATTTTAGAAAATATTTAAAAGGCAGACTATATTTCCCTGGATGAGAAATGGAGAAACATGTTTTAAAGACAAAGCAGCTTCCTGACTCCCTCCCACCTTTGTCAATGGGCCATTAAAGCCTCAGCCAAGCTCACTCATTTCCCCCCACCTTTGTCAATAGGTCAGAGGTAGAAACTCATTCTCCCCACCTTTGTCAATGGGCCACCATCATCTGCAACATAATAGGACCCATCTAGCAACAGAAACTCACCACATGACACCTGGGAAGATTACATCAGCCAGCAAGGCTAGCTAAGACCCCCACCCCCTGGGAGTCTGACAGCCAATCAGGGTACTCTTCTTGTGCCCCAGGAAATTCAAAACTCAGAAAAAGTATAAAGCCAGGGAGCGCACAGGATCTCATCCCTTTTTCTGTTCAGGATCTCAAGCCATGTGATCCTGACCACCATTAAACTATCTTTCCAAGCAGCCTCCATGTTTCCAGTGTCTTTGTCCCCACTTGGAACTGAACCCAGATGGATATTTCTTCCAACAGAGCAAACAGCTGAAATGAAGATTTGGGAATAATTTACTTTCCCCGCCCCCTTTCCCAAGCCATTCTGATGAGCATGAAACAAAGTAAACCACCCAGTTCTCAAAAGTCCTTCGTTGCGTGCATTTAGGGGTACATTTTGTTCCTTATGTTTTCCGACCCAATCCAAAAAGGTTGTTGTTGTTGTTGTTAGTTGCAAAGTCATGTCGGACCCATCATGACCGCATGGACAAAGTTCCTCTAGGCCTTCCTGTCTTCTGCCATCCCCCGGAGACCATTTAAGCTCACACCGACTGCTTCAGTCTTTGCTTGTCAGAAGGTCCCAAAAGTGGATCATATGACCCCTAGGATACTACAACCGTCATAAATATGAATCAGTTGCCAGGCACCTGAATTTTGATCACGTAATCACGGAGATGCTGCAATTGTCATAAGTGTGAAACATGGTCATAAATCATTTTTTTCAGTGCTGCTGTAAATTTGAACGGTCACTCAGTGAACTTTTGTAAATCAAGGACAACTTGTATTACCTTTAAATTCTGCCCTCCAAGTCATCTTGCCTGGGCTCTAACTCAGGGGTCTCCAACCTCTGGTCCATGGACTGGTAACAGGCAGCAGCATGCCAGCAATTGGGCTGCACGAACAAGCAAAGCCCCATCCGCTGGATGCAGGCAGCATGCAAAATCATGCCCCCTCCTGTCCATGGAAAAACCTTTCTCCATGGAACCCATCCCTGGTGCCCAAAAGTTTGGAGGCCACTGCTCTAACTTGTATGTCACTTAAGACATTTGCATCATTCTACCCCTTTGCTTAAAGGTAAAGGTTCCCCTCGCACATATGTGCTAGTCGTTCCCGACTCTAGAGGGTGGTGCTCATCTCCATTTCAAAGCCAAAGAGCCAGCACTGTCCGAAGATGTATCCGTGGTCATGTGACCAGCATGACTAAATGCCAAAGGCGCACAGAACACTGTTACTTTCCCACCAAAGGTGGTCCCTATTTTTCTACTTGCATTTTTGACATGCTTTCAAACTGCTAGGTTGGCAGAAGCTGGGACAAGTCATGGGAGCTCACCCCATTACGAGGCACTAGGGATTCGAACCGCTGAGCTGCCGAACTTTCGATCGACAAACTCAGCGTCTTAGCCATTGAGGCACTGCGCCCCTTTTTAGCCCTTTGCTTAACTAATTGTAGAATGGAAATGCTCTGGAAATTTCTTTTTCCTGCCCTTAACTCATGCTATTGTATTCTTCTCACACACAACCCATACCTGGGACAGCAGGAAGTCTTTCTTAGCTATTATTATTATTTAAAGTGGTTTTTCCCATCTTCTCCTGGTCCAATTTTTGCAATGGGCACACTAATGACTCATTGAATAATTTAACTCAGAGTTCTCATCCAAGATCCAAATGACCAGACTCAAATTATCCTACTTTGGACACATTATCTAAAGACTCAGCTCTCTGGAGGAGGCTTTCATAAAAGAGAAAGTGGAAGGAAAAGAGGAGAAGAGAGTAATCAGCAGCAAAATAGAAGGACTCAATTATGGTAGTGATGGGTGCAGCATTAGAAGACCTGAAAAACCATTGCAGGTTAGGAACAAATCTGCGATGTTGCTAAGAGTTGACAATGACTTGATGGTACATAATCATGATTTGGTTATGTTTTGCTGATTACCTGGAACGCTGATGTGGTCAGAAATTAAGGCGAGAGATTGGAAGGCGATTAGGAAAATAACAGCAAGAGGGGTAGACATAAACAACCCTCACCACATCTCTGACATCAATACAATTGAACGTGTCCAGAAATATTTTACAAGAAGAGTTCTCCATTCCTCTGAAAACAACAAAATACCTTATCCCACCAGACTTGAAATCCTAGGCTTAGAAAACTTGGAACTCCGTCGCCTTCGACAAGACCTAAGTTTAACTCACAGAATCATCTATTGTAATGTCCTTCCTGTCAAAGACTACTTCAGCTTTAATTGCAATAATACTAGAGCAACTAATAGATTTAAACTTAATATCAACCGCTTTAATCTAGATTGCAGAAAATATGACTTGTGTAACAGAATCATCAGTGCTTGGAATACTTTACCTGACTCTGTGGTCTCTTCTCATAATCCTAAAAGCTTTAACCAAAAACTTTCTACTATTGACCTCACCCCATTCCTAAGAGGACCATAAGGGGCGTGCATAAGCGCACAAACGTGCCTACCGTTCCTGTCCTATTGTTTTTCTTTTCTTCTTCCTATATATGTTTATATGTGTATATACTATATAATCTTTTTGTATGATGTTGTGACAAAATAAATAAATAAATAAATAAATAAATAAATAAATAAATAAATAAATAAATAAATAAATAAATAAATAAATAAATAAATAAATAAATAAACAACCAACAGGTGACAGGGGTTCGTGAGTGACTTTTCTTATAAGAGAGAACTCAGTCCAGCCTGCAAAAAGCTCAGGAAACACAGAATCCAAGTCATTCAAAAATAAAGGTAAAGTCCAGTTGTCTCTGACTCTAGGGGGTAGTGCTCATCTCCATTTCTTAGCCTAGAGAGCCAGCATTGTCCGAAGAATCTTCTGTGGTCATGTGGCCAGGATAACTATACGCTGAGGAATGTGGAATGCTGTTAACCTCCTATTGAAGTGGTACCTATTTATCTAGTCGCATTTGCAAGCTTTCAAACTGCTAGGTGGACAGGAGATAGAGCAAGTAACAGGAGCTCACCCGATCGCACAATGCTTGGGTCTCAAACCCGGGCTGTCAAACTTTCAGCTCACAAGCTGAGCATTCTTCATTGCTGAGTCATCACCCCCCTTCCATTCAAAGATGTTCTGCTTTAATGAATCACTCACATTTTATCGAGGACCGTGGGATACTCGTCTGCTTCCTCGTGTCCTCCAGTATCAAGTTTGACATCAGTCTTGAAAACAGTCACAGGCATTTCATGAAATGGTCTTACAACCATACAACAGGAAATAGGAACTTCCAGGAAGGGTTGCAAATGAGCCATTTCTGCCCCATCTCCCCCTATCCTACAAAGGTATATTTTTTGGGGGGGAAATGTAAGTGTTCTGTGCTCTTAACTAGATTGATTAATGTATGCCTGGTTATTTTAATAAAAGGCAGAACTTGAACCAAACTGAGTGGAAATCTGCTCTGTGAAAATAGACAAGAAATCTCATTTACATCAAGGTGTACATCCTGACCAATAGTTCTCCGAGAAGTCTGTACTTGAACCGTGGGCGGGTTTTAAACCAAAAAGGTTCAGAAGCCCTGAAGTTGCCTTTTCCAAAAGGCAAGTACCGTATTTTTTGGAGTAACTTTTTTCTCCCCCTAAAAGAGGGTAAAAATTTGGGTGTGTCTTATACACCAAATGTAGCCAAAAATGCGAGGCATGGTTTATGGCAATCCCTGAAGCCTGGAACAGCTGATTGGGGGTATTCTGGGAGGCTGATCCACCCACCGATCAGCTTCTTGTGCTGAATCAGGCTGCAATAATGTGCTGAAGCTGACCTGGCTATTCACTATTGTTGTGTCCTCCTCGCCTCCGTCCGAACGATGGCTTAATTAGCCAGCTCTTATCAGCTCTGGCAGCAAAAGGATCAGTGTCTGCCAAGAGCTCTCGATAGCTGCCAAGACACTGGTGAGTCACAACCTTTAGCTCTAGTCAATCTGTGGATTTGCCTGATACAAAGAGACACACCAGCTCTTGCTGCCTTTTATATCCTGTGGGGTGTGGCTCCATGACTCAGCACTTCCTAGGCCTGCCCCTCCCTTGCTTCTATTGTTCTTTTCTCTCCTGCCTATGAAATCTGGGATTGAGCCAAGCCTGATTGCTGTCAGCTGGGTCTGCAGGCATGGCCGGGGGGTGGGGGGAAGAGTCAGGAGAAGGAGGCCTTGTTATCTCTTTCGCTTGGCCTGCTTCTGGCTCCTGGAGTTGATCCAGGGAGGCTGGTGCTTCCGAAGTAAGTCCTGATGGCCCTTCCCCCTCACTGTCCATGTCACTTTCTGGCAGCAGGCCCGGCTCCAAGGCACTTTCGGGCATGGGGCTAGGTTCGGGGGTGGGAGCCACAACAACTATTTGCTGCAAGGACTGTCAGAGTTTGCAGCAGCAAGCAAAACACAAAGAGAGGAAAGGAGTTTCAGTTTTAGTTGCAGAGATCAGCATAGCATGCAGCTTTAGAACAACTGACCTAAGCCACACCCAGGCTCCTTATTCCTTCCTTGTTGCTCACACAGCAAATACTGTTTCAGTTTCCAAACAGTCTCACATACTGACAGGACACTAGCCAGATGAATACCGATGGATGCTGATAGGCAGAGGCAGATTTTTTTTCTCTTATTTTCTTTTCCCAAAACTAAGGTGTGTCTTCTACTCTGAAAAATACGGGTAAGTGGACTTTCTTGGTTTATTTTTTCTTTGAAAATGTTCTCATTCAAGAAGCTTCTTCAGTTCAACCAAGGAAGTCCAGTTGCCTTTTGCAAAATGCACCTTTGGGATAGCCATGACCTGTGATCAGTGGTGGGTTCTAACCAGTTTTACCAACAGTTGGCCTTGCACACGCGCTTTGAGCACGATCGCCGTGAGCATGCATGCTTCGCTCACACATGTGCCAAACTTGAGTTTCACGCAAGCTCATTGAGTAAAAAAACAGCTGAGGCATGGCAATCCACTCTGCCGCGCCTTACAGCTGAGCTAAAAATAAAGGAATAAAGGTAGGTATAGCGCAGGTTCAGGCAGGAGGGCCCAGCTGACGTTAGGAGCAAACCGGTTCGCTTTCATATCAAGATTTCCACTACCGGCTCTCCCGAACCGGGGAGAACCGGTAGCAACCCACCACTGCCTGTGATGATTGAGAATCTCCACAGACGGGTAGTTTCGGAACAAAACACAATAATAAAGAAGTGTAGTTCATTAATCGCTATTCAAATACTTTTCCCAGTTCCAGAAGTTATGCTTTCTATAAAATATACCACAAATTCTTCCAAGCTCACCTTATGGGAATGGGGAGATGGCTAAAAATGGGGGTCTCTTGGTCTTTATTCATTCTGAGAGGAGCAGTGATTGCCCATTACTTCTGGACAAAACCACTTAGAGGGAACCATCAACTCATAATCAGGAAAGCATTAATTTCAACATTTGACTGCATTCAAATGTCCCCCAAACGTCTTGGAGTCATTATAATAAGAGCTAATTCATTATATTCTGAGTATGCTTCCAAGTGCTATTTTTGGAGAGAGAAAGCTAAACTAGATGGACTTTTGTTCTGGCCTTGCTGAATTTAGGCAATTTGTCAGTTTCATGAATATATTAACTCATAGCTCATTAAACAATGTCTCATTAAATTAAAATCCATTAAATCAACCATATGACGGTATAAAAATTTTCATGTTATAGGCACCAAAATAAGAGTTCACTCCTGGGAATGATGCTTATTTATTTATTGGGTTTATAAGCCTGCTTTTTGTCCGAGAGCACAAATCAGCGAACCCATATCCAACTACCCTGTAGGATGGATTAAGGTGAGACTGATGGTCATACTCAATGACCTTCGTTATTCTAGTAAAACCTCTATTGGATCTTCCCAGTCCGAGAGCAATACTTTAAAAAACAGCATTAGTCAACTAGCAATAGAAATAGTACTTAGACTTATATACTGCTTCACAGTGCTTTTGCAGTGCTCTCTAAGTGGTTTACAGAGTCAGCATAGTGATGGGATTCAAATAATTTAACAACCTGTGTGCCCAGGGTCAGGTTGGTTGCCACACATGTGGGACAAGCCTCCTGCAACAGCCAACCTGACGCTGGGCAAACTGGTTTTTAAATCCCCCCCGCCACTATCAAAGTGGATCCTTGGTGCTGCGCTCCAAAGGAGAAACAGGCAACAGAGCGGCTGGCACCAAGGGAGGAGGAGGAGCAGGGAGAAGAAAGAGGAAAACCGGCTTTCTCATTGTCTCGCACCAGCCGTTCCATTCCATCCTGTTTCTCCATTGTGCCCAGGATCCACTTTGATAGCGGGGTGGATGGGTAAGTTAACAACCAGTTCATCCAAACCAGTGTGAACCAGCTGATTCCCACCACTGAACATATTGCCCCCAACAATATGGGTCGTCATTTTGCCAACCTTGGAAGGATGGTGTTGTGACTTGTCCTCCCCCCACTCCTCAGTCGGGCCCCTCCCGTCTTCAATCGGGCCTGTTATCAGACTCCGAGTCTGATAATGAAGATGAACAGCCTGTCATGCCTCCAGCCCCTGGCCCTGGCCCTGGCCCCATGCCCGGAGAGGATTTCAGGAGTGAAAAAACAAGCCCGATAAACCTCACTCATATGGCGTGTGTTCCTTTGGCTCAGCCGTCAGAGGAAGCCAGCCCGGTATTGGAATTGCTCGGCCTACTCCTTCTGACCCCTCCCTTTCCCAAACAGCAGAAGACAATTCAAAGTGGGAGGATCCTCGCTTCCGGAGATCTGAGAGGCAATGCCAGCAGAAGGAAGGGAGGGACAGGCCTGGATAAATGCTGAGTCATGGAGCCACACCCCACAGCCTATATAAAGGACCTGCTTGTGGCATTCCAACCTTGAATCAAGCAAAGTCTTATCAAGTTTGCTGATATCGGACCCTATCGCTGAAGTCACAACTTGGACTCCTGCCTGCCCTGATAAACCTCGAAGGGACTTGGCAAGCTGCAGAGGCTTCGTTGCCAAGTTTGCTACGGACTTCCTTGACTCGTTCGTCAGAGTGGGGGGTGGGACATGACAGATGGAAGGCTGAGTCAACCTTAAGCCGGTCAGGATCAAACTGCCGAACTGCAGACAGCTGGCAGTCAGCCGAAGTAGCCTGCCGTACTGCATTCTAACCACTGTGCCACCACGGTTCATTGGGAAGGAGGGCAGGAGTCAGATTCAGCTCCTCGTGACTGGCTACAGAAATGGTAACCATCTTGGCCTGTCTTTAGGCACATGCATGGTGATGGTGATCAGAGTTCAAATGACTTCAGGTGGATCATTTCGCACGATGACACCTTGGCAAATGTGACACCATTTGTTGTGCCTCGCCCGCCCTTCTCTCCTCAGCCGGACCCCTCCCATCTCCTGCTATCTGAGCCAGAGACTGATAGTGAAAAAGAATGGCCTGGCATGCCTCCAGCTCCCAGCCCTGGCACCATGCCCGGACAGACTGAGCAAACAAACCTCCCTACAGTATGTGAGCATGAAGCCAGCCACAAGCTAGAATTGCCGGCAGCTGAGGATGAAAAGACACAGTGGACAGATCCCCGCTTCCGGAGTATGGAGAGGTGACGTCAGCAAAAGGAAGGGAGGGGCAGGCCTGGATAAGTGCTGAGTCATGGAACCACACCCCATGGCCTATATAAAGGATCTGCTTTTTGGCATTCCTTGAGTCAGGCAAAGTCTCATCTGGTTGCTGAAGTCACACCTTGGATTTCTGCCTGCCCTGAGAACTCTGACAGGAATTTGGCAAAGCTGCAGAGGCTTCGTGGCCACGCTTGATACAGACTTCCCAGACCCGGCCGTCAGAGGAGGAGTGGGACACAACACCATCGTGTCTTGTAACAGAGGCTTACAGGCAAGCTATTGCTTACACGGAATAGTTCCAAAATATAGGAGGCTACATATAAACCGGATAATTTATACTTTTTTTTTAATAAAAGTTTTTTTATTTTTTTTAAACAAACAAGCAAACAATACATCCTTAATCATTCAGTGTTTCATCTGAGTGCATATCTTATGTCTTCTACTCCTTCCTCCATCATTTTCATATTATATTTCCATCATACCTTTATGTTTTCATTTATACTGTTACATCAATCTTCCCAAATTTCTTACGTTTATATTAATTCATCAATTATCTAAATGTTTATATATAGGATCCACTTTGGTGGGAAGATAACAGTGTTCTGTGCACCTTCGGCTTTTAGTCATTTTTTAAATTTATTTTGCATTTATATCCCGCCCTTCTCCGAAGACTCACACTCCAAAGGCTTATACTATGTTAGCAATAGTCTTCATCCTATTTGTATATTTATAAACAAAGTCAACTTATTGCCCCCAACAACTTGGGTCCTCATTTTACCTATCTTATAAAGGATGGAAGGCTGAGTCAACCTTGGGCCTGGTGGGACTAGAACCTGCAGTAATTGCAGGCAGCTGTGTTAATAACAGACTGTCTTACCAGTCTGAGCCACAGAGGCCCTTAGGTCATGCCAGCCACATGACCACAGAGACATTTTCGGCTTAGAAATGGAGATGAGCACCGCCCCCTAGAGCTGGGAACAACTAGCAGACATGTGCGGGGGAACTTTTACCTTTACCTTCCCATATCATCTACTTGTCAAAGGTACAACCATGCAGGGTCTTGAATTGCCATGGCATTGTCTCTGTTTGATCTTCCTCCCATGTCTGCAGCTCATCTTTGGGTGCCATCTTACTGAAATATTCCTGGTGTATTCTGGGATTCTTCTAGGACAATGGCTTTGACACTCACTAGACTCCAATCATCCTCTTTCTAGCTAGTTATAGTCTCTGGGAATTAAACTTGGAGTGGAAACCTCTGTACATTTTGGGGAGCTTCGGGGTCTTCACATTGGCAGCTTCCATGTCCTCCTTTGGCCAGCTCACTACACTGAGAGGGTATATCTTATTTTATTTTATTTATTTTTAGATTTTTATCCCGCTTTTGTTACTTTGCAAGTAACCCAGTTTTCATGCCTAAGACGGGACTAGAACTCATAAACTCCTTGTGATTGGCCCAAAGTCACACAGCAGTCATCATTTGTGTTGTAAATGTTGTACCTTGATGAAGGTATCTTTTCTTTTATGTACACTGAGAGCATATGCACCAAGACAAATTCCTTGTGTGTCCAATCACAGTTGGCCAATAAAAAATTCTATTCTATTCTATTCTATTCTATTCTATTCTATTCTATTCTATTCTATCCTATCCTATCCTAGAATGTTTGTTCTACTTTATTGTTTTGTGAGTAATTCAAGTGGACATAACTATTATTTCCTTCTCCTATTTTCCTCACAATAGCTCTATGAGGGAGTTTGGGCTGAGAGCTATTGGCCCAAAGTCACACAGCCACCTTTCATGCCTGAGGTGGGACTAGAACTCACAGTCTCCTGGTTTCTAGGCTGGCACTTTTACATCTTATTCAACAATAAAATAAAAAGGAAGATTTTAAAAAAATCTATACAACTATATAAAGTAAGAAAAGGAAGGAAAAAGAAAAAAATTGAAGAGAAAGCTAAAAGTTCAAGAAAAGAAAAAAGTAAAAAAAATGGAAAAGAAAGAAAAAAGATACAAAGAATTTAATAACTTTAAATTCTTGGACCTCTAACCTCTCTCAGTAACTCTTGATATTTAATAGGACAATCTGATAGAATATGACTTTCATTTTGAAGTGGTTTTAGGCCTGAATGTGATATTGATATTACTTGAAAACGGGAATTAGATTTCTGCCCCTAAATAGAGCTACTATTATACTTAATTATTTCAAGAAAAATAGTATATAAATAATTTCAGAAAAACCTGTAAATATCTTCTTGGGGGAACAGCAATAAAAAGCTATTAGTTCCAATTATCATGAAAGAGAAGTTCATAATATTTGAAAAGTAATAATTTCGGAGATTAGCATTTCTTCCTCCAATTAATTATCTAGAAGAAAATGAAAAACGGGCCCTGTGTAGCCTACTACATTATGTGTCAGAATATTTTATAATAGATTCATTCTGAGTTAATGAATTGTATAAAAACAAGTTCCCCAGCTCTCCCTCGGTTTTCCCCCATTCCACTGAAGCAAGATTTGAAGCTATAATAATAACTTCAGTATTCAAAGTTACATGAAAAGAAGAGAGATCGTATCATTTTAGCAATGTAGTCAAGGTAATATTTTGAAATATCCCCAGAGAAGGTTTTAAGGGTTCACAACTTTCAATTTGTCAACTCTGATAGCTGAGGTAATTGTGTGCAACAAGGAAATTATTTTCCCCTCTGCCTTAGAATTGTCATTTTTTTTAACTTTTCCAAAGAACTCTTCTCATTTTACTTTGAAATAATCCATCTGCTGCTGATAAGGAATGATTCAGGATATTAAAACAGGGCACCCAGATCTGAGGTACAAAAATGCAGATGGTAGACGGCAAAAAAAAGAAAAACCTAGTTAAAGAGTATATTCGGTTCACTTTCCCTTATGCAGAGGAGAGAAAGCTTCAGGACTGTGAAGTAAACAGCGTAGGATTCAGTAGTGGGTTTCAAATCCCGATACTACCGGTTTGCTATTGGGAGTGCGCAGGTGGTGCTTCTGCGCATGCGTAGAGCGTTTTTGATGACGTCTTGCCAGGTGAGCAGAGCCTCCTCCTGCCAACACTACTACTTCACCCGAACCGGGGCAAACTGATAGCAACCCACCACTGGTAGGATTGTGCTCACTTAGAAACAAAAATGGCTTATAATATTATTACTATTGCATAGTCTACTGTAGGGGTAGCACGGCGGCTCGTGTTTGAGTCCCGAGCGCCACACAATGGGATGAGCTCCTGTTACTTGCTCTAGGTCCTGCCAATCTAGCAGTTCTAAAGCATGCAAATGAAAGTAGATAGGTAGGTACCACTTCTGTGGGAAGGTAATAGTGCTCCGTGACATCATGCTGGCCACATGACTGTGGAAATGTCTTCAGACAGCGCTGGCTCAATGACCTCGAAACAAAGATGACCACTGCATCCTGTAGTCTGTATCCTGTATCTATACGATAAAATCGTTCAGCTTCGGGATAGTTTGGACCAAAATTGCGATGATCCAAGTGAGATGACGGAGACGCGTCTTGTTGAGGTTGTTTGGGATGAGTTTGATTCTGTGGCTCTCGAGGACGTGGACAGGCTACTGGGGAGGTTACATGCCACTACATGCCACTACTTGTTTACTGGACCCGTGTCCCTCCTGGCTGGTGCTGGCCACTCAGGAGGTGGCTCCGGGGAATTATAAATGCTTCATTGTTGGAAGGGGTTTTCCCCGCCGCCTTGAAAGAGGCGGTGGTGAGACCCCTCCTCAAGAAGCCGTCCCTGGACCCAGCTATTTTGGGAAATTATCGTCCAGTCTCCAACCTTCGCTTTGTGGCGAAGGTTGTAGAGAGTGTGGTGGCATGGCAGCTTCCCCGGTACCTGGATGAAGCTGTCTATCTAGACCCGTTCCAGTCCGGCTTCCAGTCCGGATATAGTAATAATAATAATAATAATATTTTAATTTGTATACCGCCCTTCTCCCAAAGGACTCAGGGCGGTGAACAGGCAGATAAAATATAAATACACACAATAATTAAAAACATCTCTTAAAAAACTAATTTAAATGCCCAAAATGTTAAAAAACGTACTCCCCCATAAAATAACACAATTTTAAAAACCCATCCAATAAAAATAAAAATCAGGCTAGTCCAGCCATACGAAATAAATAAGTTTTAAGTTCACGGCGAAAGGTCCTAAGGTCAGGTAATTGTCGAAGTCCGAGGGGAAGTTCGTTCCACAGGGTCGGAGCTCCCACAGAAGGCCCTCCCCTGGGGCCGCCAGTCGACACTGTTTGGCTGGCGGCACCCTGAGAGTCCCTCTCTGTGGGAGCGTGCGGACGATGGGAGATAGAAGCCGGCAGTAGGCGGTCCCGTAGATAGCCGGTCCTAAGCCATGGGCGCTTTAAAGGTGGTAACCAATACCTTGAAGCGCACCCGAAAACAACAGGTAGCCAGTGCAGTCTGCGCAGGATAGGTGTTATGTGGGAGCTCGAGGCGCTCCCTCAATAACCAGCGCAGCGCGTTCTGAACTAGCTGAAGTCTCCGGGTGCTCTTCAAGGGGAGCCCCATGTAGAGAGCATTGCAGTAGTCCAGGCGAGAGGTAATGAGAGCATGAGTGACTGTGCATAAGGCATCCCGGTCCAGGAAGGGACGCAACTGGCGGATCAGGCGAACCTGATAAAATGCTCTCCTGGAGACGGTCGCCAAATGGTCTTCAAAGGACAACCGACCATCCAGGAGCACGCCCAAGTTGCGTACCTTCTCCATCGGGGCCAATGATTCACCCCCGACAGACAGCCGCATCTGCAGCTGACTGTACCGAGGTGCCGGCATCCACAGCCACTCCGTCTTGGAGGGATTAAGTAGTAGTACTTAATAGTAGTAGTAGTACGGAGTACGGCTTTGATCGCGTTGGTGGATGACCTCTGGAAGGCCAGGGATAGGGGTTGTTCCTCTGCCCTGGTCCTGTTAGACCTCTCAGCGGCTTTTGATACCATCGACCGAAGCTGTTGAAGTGCTGTCCCGGTGCCTGGAAGCCGTACGGGTCTGGATGGGGAGAAACAGACTCAAGCTCAATCCCTCCAAGACGGAGTGGCTGTGGATGCTGGCACCCCGGTACAGTCAGCTGCAACCGCAGCTGACTGTTGGGGGCGAGTCATTGGCCCCAACAGAAAGGGTGCGCAACTTGGGTGTTCTCCTGGATGGACGGCTGTCATTTGAAGATCATTTGGCGGCCATCTCCAGGAGAGCTTTTTACCAGGTGCGCTTGGTTCGCCAGTTGCGCCCCTTTCTTGACCGGGATGCCTTATGCACGGTCACTCACGCTCTTGACATTTCTCGTTTGGATTATTGCAATGCTCTCTACATGGAGCTACCCTTGAAGTGCACTCGGAGGCTTCAGTTAGTTCAGAATGCAGCTGCGCAAGTGATCGAAGGAGCCACACGTTGCTCCCGTGTAACACCGCTCCTGCGCAGTCTGCACTGGCTACCTGTGGTCTTTCGGGTGCGCTTCAAGGTTTTGGTCACCACCTTTAAAGCGCTCCATGGCTTAGGGCCCGGGTACTTACAGGACCGCCTGCTGTTACCTTATGCCTCCCACCGACCCGTACGCTCACACAGAGAGGGTCTTCTCAGGGTGCCATCCGCCAAGCAATGTTGGCTGGCGGCCCCCAGGGGAAGGGCCTTCTCTGTAGGAGCACCTACCCTCTGGAACAAACTTCCCCCTGGTTTGCGTCAACTACCTGACCTTTGGACCTTTCGCCGTGAATTGAAAATGCACTTATTTATTCAAGCGGGACTGGCCTAAATTTTTTAAAACTTTTTGAATTTTAAATAATTTTAATTGGGGTATTTTTTATGAATTTTATAGTTAAATTTGATGGTTTTATATTTCCGGCCATTTATAGAATATGTTATTTTAAGTCTCTGTTTTAATTTGTATATTGTATTGTTTTTATAATCTGGCTGTACACCGCCCTGAGTCCTTCGGGAGAAGGGCGGTATAAAAATCTAAATAATAAATAATAATAATAGTCAGCAACGACTAGTTGAGTAAAATCCTTTTCTTATAGCCTACTGTGGATTGGGCCAATGGTCACATATAATTTGATTTCATTTGGAAAGTTCACCTTTTTAGCACTAGCATTCTTATATATATTTACGGCCGTACAATATATGTTTGTATTTTGGCTGAGCCACATCAGATGCTCTTCAGGAATTGGTGCGCACTGGTAGAAATCCATTAATCAGACAGCCCAAAGAGCAATTAATAATAGTTATTTTTGTTCTTTCATCTTGCCACCCCAGTTAGAAACTGCTTCATTTTACAAATTTCCATTTCACTTAATTAAATTTATTCTTGGCTCAGAACATTGCTGAGTAGCCTTTCCTCTCTAAAAATAGTCCCCATCTCATATTCAGGGCAGTTTCCTCTTTGGCCAGAAGTCAAAGGTGATGAATTGTTTAATGTTCTTGAAAGAGACTTTAAGATATAGATATATATAGGTAAAGGTAAAGGTTCCCCTCGCACATACGTGCTAGTCGTTCCTGACTCTAGGGGGCGGTGCTCATCTCCATTTCAAAGCCGAAGAGCCAGCGCTGTCCGAAGACGTCTCCGTGGTCATGTGGCCGGCATGACTCAACGTCAAAGGCGCACGGAACGCTGTTACCTTCCCACCAAAGGTGGTCCCTATTTTTTCTACTTGCATTTTTACATGTTTTTGAAACTGCTAGGTTGGCAGAAGCTGGGACAAGTAACGGGAGCTCACCCCGTTACACGGCAGCACTAGGGATTCGAACCACTGACCTGCCAACCTTTCGATTGACAAGCTCAACGTCCTAGCCCCTGAGCCACCATGTCCCTTTATAGATATATATACAACTGCCTAATATGCAGGCAGCCCAAGTTCGAATCCAAGTAAGGGTATGGCTAGCTGATGAGAGCTAAATAGCTTGAAATAGATCTATACTAGTCTCCCTTTATTTCTTTATCAGCAAATATAAATTTTACACACACACACACACATCATTCTTCTTCAATGGTCTGTTTAATTTATTTGTTTAAATAAATGCCATACATTTCTCACTGCATGGAATATAGCTGGTTATTTGCAGAACTGTATCCTGTTACTTTGCCCTTCCTACCAGGCTCCTTAGGGTCCCTTCTAGGAAGCAGTGTCATTTAACAGGACCCAGGAGGCAAACCTTTTCTGTTGTTGCACCAGTCCTTTGATGTTGAGACATTAGAAAGAGGGTAGAGAAGAGCAACAAAGATGATTAGGGGACTAAAACATATGAAGAACAGTTGCAGGAACTGGGTATGTCTAGCTTAATGAAAAGAAAGACTAGGAGTGACATGATAGCAGTGTTCCAATATCTCAGGGGTTGCCACAAAGAAGAGGGAGTCAAACTATTCTCCAAAGCACCTGAGGGCAGGACAAGAAGCAATGGGTGGAAATTAATCAAGGAGAGAATAACCCAGAAATGAGAAATTTCCTGTTAATTACAACAATTAATCAATGGAATAGCTTTCTTTCAGATGTTGTGGATGCCCCATCACTGGAGGTTTTTAAGAAGAGACTAGGCAGCAATTTGTCTGAAATGGTATAGGCAGTGGTGGGATTCAGCTGGTTCAGGCCGGTTCAGTTGAACCGGTAGTTCAATTGCTGGCTAGCCCCACTCCTTCCCACCATTTTGGCTCCAAGTGCAGAGAGGCCTATTAGGCCCAAAATCGGGTGCAGGGGGTGCGGCGCACATCCCTGTGGCCCATTTTTGCTCCCAGGAGGCTTCAGGGAAAACAGGGCACGGGGGGTGGGCAGTGCGTCCCCTGTGGCCCATTTTTTGCTCCTGAAGGGTGCAGGAGGCCGAGTGCTGCCTGTCACACCCTCTGGCCACGCCCACCATGGCCACACCCACCCAGCCAGTCATTAGAGCAGAGAACCAGTTGTTAAATTATTTGAATCCCATCACTGGGTATAGGTCACGGGTGTCAAACTCATGGCATCACGCTGCTGTCATATGACATTTCATGATATTTTTTCCATTCACGGAGCTGGGGTGGGCATGGCCTGCACGTGACGCCTCCAGCCCATGGGCCACCACTTTGACATCCTGTTATAGCGCCTCTGCTTGAGCAGGAATTTAGTCTAGAAGACTTCCAAGGTCCCTTCCAACTCTGCTATTCTGTTATAGTTTTGGAATGACTTCCTCACCCCTATGATTTAGGTGACACCTACGATTTAGATAACACTAACTATAAAGATCTGGATTCTTCCCATGAATCAAACCAAGATGATAGATGAACTTGTTCTAGTGTGAGAATGAATGGTTTCTCTACCCAATTCTGTCTCTGTGTTGACTATGTTTTGTTATATTGGTTTTGTAAAGGAAATGTTCGCTGATAGTACATATTACTTTCTCAGAAGACATTGTGTGATACTCCTCACTCATCAAATATATCAACATTTCACCACTTTGAAATGGGATTATTATAGGCTTCCTGTTGGAGCAGCAAAAATAGAGACAAACTCTAGAGGGCAGCAGAAAGACAAAGGGGACCTTGAGCTCTTTGCTGCCACATAATGATGGAAATACATTTATCCCACTTTTCAAATCATTGGAGAAGGGAGGATTCTTGTAACGCTCAATGATGATGGAAGTCCTACTAGTATCAGCATCTCTAGAGTCTAGACACAGACTTCAGAGGATAATTAGAACTGCAGAAAAAATAATTGCTACCAACTTGCCTTCCATTGAGGACCTGTATACTGCACGCATCAAGAAGAGGGCCGTGAAAATATTTGCAGATCCCTCGCATCCTGGACATAAACTGTTTCAACTCCTACCCTCAAAACGACGCTATAGAGCACTGCACACCAGAACAACTAGACACAAGAACAGTTTTTTCCCGAAGGCCATCACTCTGCTAAACAAATAATTCCCTCAACACTGTCAGACTATTTACTGAATCTGCACTACTATTAATCGTTTCATAGTTCCCATCACCAATCTCTTTCCACTTATGACTGTATGACTATAACTTGTTGCTGGCAATCCTTATGATTTATATTGATATATTGATCATCAATTGTGTTGTAAATGTTGTACCTTGATGAAGGTATCTTTTCTTTTATGTACACTGAGAGCATATGCACCAAGACAAATTCCTTGTGTGTCCAATCACACTTGGCCAATAAAATTCTATTCTATTCTATTCTATTCTAGCCTAAAATCTTCCTTGTCCACCACCAGGTACTGCATCTAAATTTCCAATCCTTCTGGAGTGGGTTTTAAAAGAAGAGAAATTGCAAACTGACAAAGATCTGAATGTCTTAAAATTGGGTTGAGTTTGCTTTCTGTACCTGGGCGCTGGACTGCTTTTAACTGATTTTTCTCAGCAGCCAAAAAAACAATTACAAGGTTTGTATACAATAACATCATTGGAAAAGCTAAGATTTTAATTGTTTGTCCATTCCGACTCTCCTTTCCAGTCTCAGCGAGCTGGAGGTTTTTCTTAATAGATAATACAAACTTGACACTGCTCTGTCTTGAGTCCCATCAAAAATCTACAGAAAATTGTGCTGATGCTCTTTTTTTTTTTTTTTTGCCACATACTGTTGAATTTCAGGGGTGAAGTCTTGAGGATGGGGTGTTCTAAGGCAGTGGTGGTATTAACTTACTTTCCCAACCGGTTCGCAAATGTGAATGCACGTCAGGAGTGAAATCTAAAAATTTTCCCTACCGGTTCTGTGGGCGTGGCTTAATGGATGGGTGTGGCTTGGTGGTCAGGTGACTGAATGGGCATGGCCAATAATAATAAATAATAAAAATAATAAAGTATACAAAACTTGGGAGCGCACCAGTTTACCTTCTTTAAAAATAGAGGCACTGGTCTACCAATTGCCTTTTTTGGGAGGCACCGGTCTACCTTCTTTAAAAATAGAGGCACTGGTCTACTAGCCGCCTACAGCGCTGATCAGCTGTAGTGCGGCCCTTTGAAGCGCCGCGGCAGTCATTTAAGGCCGTTTGCAGCTATATCACCACCGAGAGCTTCAGGGACAGAGAAGAGGAACAGCGAGGCATGGGCGGGCGGAGGGGGCAGGGATTTTTGCTACCGGTTCTCTGAACTACCCACCCCATCGCTACCGGATCACGCGATGAGGTCTAAACCAGGAGCATTTCACCCCTGACTTACGTGTCCCATCCACACATACGCCCGGCCTTCTGCGCATGTGCTTTGCTTGCACACATGTTTCGTGCATGCACCTGGCCTCAAAAACATGCCAAAATAGAGCTGGGGTGGATGGGCAGCAGAGGTGGGTTTCAGCAGGTTGTGACCAGTTCTGGAGAACCGGTAGCGGAAATTTTGAGTAGTTCGGAGAACCAGTAGTAAAAATTCTGACTGGCCCCGCCCCCATCTATTCTCTGCCTCCCAAGTTCCAACTGATAGGGAGGAAATAGAGATTTGACAGTATCCTTCCCCTGCCATGCCCACCAAGCCACGCCCACCAAGCCATGCCACGCCCACCAAGCCACGCCCACCAAGCCACGCCATGCCCACTAAGCCACGCCCACAAAACCAGTAGTAAATTTTTTTAAAATCCATCACTGGTGGGCGGGGCCACCTGCGATTTCCACTACCGGTTCAGGCGAACCAATCCAAACAGACTGAATACCACCTCTATTCTAAGGTCTATAGAAGTATTTCTCAACCTTGGCAACTTTAGACTGCGCGGACTTCAACTTTCCAGCTGGAGAATTCTGGGAGTTGAAGTCTGCAAAGTTTAAAATTGCTACGGTTGAAAAGCATCGGTCAATAGAAAGCAACTCCGTGGATGTTATTTTATTATTTATTATTATTATTATTTATTTATTTATTTGTCAGAACAGTATATATAAGCATAAGCATGAAATAACTATACGATATATAAGCATAAATATAATCAAAGTATGTAATAACTACATGAAAATGGATACAATCAAAGGGAACATTAGGACAGGAATGGTAGGCACGTTGGTGCTCTTATGCACGCCCCTTACAGACCTCTTAGGAATGGGATGAGGTCAACAGTAGACAGTTTTTGGTTAAAGCTTTGGGGATTTTGGGAAGAGACCACAGAGTCTGGTAGTGCATTCCAGGCATTAACAGTCTTTGTTATCCAAAGAGACTGTCTTTCTCTGTTACTGTGGGCATTATGTCCAAATCATGACATTCAGTGCTAGTTCTGTCGCTCGTGACATTTCTCTCCCATCCCTATAGCATTTAAGATGTCATGTGCTGAGATGCAGCTTTCTAAATCTAGGGTTCAATCATGATGCTTCTTCTTTCATTAGCTGGTTTCCGGACGCTTTAGTGCAGTGACAGAAAGAGCACAATCTCAACTAACCCATCAATTAGAAGCTTTTAAAGGACAGTAGAAGAATACAGTGATACATGAAGATCCAGCCTGACCTTTTGCTATCTTTCCCTCCGTTCGGGCTATTGGTATAAACTCAAAATTAGGTCAAAAGTCAAAGATGATAAGAGCTCTGAATGAATGGTGATTAAAATAATAAGGCTCCGCAACCAAGTTTGTTTTCTCTCCTTGAATCTCTAATTGATGCTAGCTGAAATGTTAACAGCTGCCTCATCTGCTTCTTAAGATGAACTGCATATAAAAAGACAAAGATTTCTGTGTGGGTCCATAACAGTCAAATTCTCCAAAATCTCAGATGAGCATTTTTTTTTAAGATATCAAAAAACACTGGGCAAGTTTCAGGGATCCCCAAAGCTTTTTAATTAATTTGAATGTTATAAAACAAGGGGTAGACTGACGAGAATAAAATAAAAAGAAATAAATCCAGAATCTGGATTTATGGTTCCTAAATTGGTCTCTAGGAGCATCTTTGTGCCTAAGAACGAATTCATTTGGAAATTGGAAATTGCTATGTTTACTGTCTTTCCTCTCAGTGCTAACTTATTCAAAAAAAACGGAAGTGGTATGTAAAATGAAATAGCCCATTTCCAATGGTATGTTCATTTCTAAGAAATAACTTTGGGTTTTGCAAGATTTGAAGATTTAGATTTTATATTTGCTTTTTGTTTAAAATGACGTTTGATATTGTTTATCTCTGATGAGATTGGTCTATCTCCCAAACAGACAAGGAAGGACTGAATCATCTAGCCCCAATCCGCTATGTGACGTGGCCAAGAGGTACATTGTTGAAATTACTTTACCTTTTATGTTTTTATCTCTTAATCACCAAGAGGCAGCAGATTTTATGAGAGAGTCTCTCCTCTCCTCTCCTCTCCTCTCCTCTCCTCTCCTCTCCTCTCCTCTCCTCTCCTCTTCTCTCCTCCACTCCTCCTCTTCCCACCCCTCCCCTCTCCATCTTCTCTTCTCTCCTCTCCTCCCTCCCCTCCACTCCTCCTCTCCCCTCCCCATCTTCTCTCCTCTCCTCTCCTCCCCTTCCCTTCCCTCCCCATCTTCTCTTCTCTTCTGCACTATTAATCGTCTCATCATTCCCATCACCCATCTCCTTCCACTTATGACTGTATGACGATTTATATTGATATTGATTGGTTCCTGATTGCTTGTTTTGTACCCTATGACTATCATTAAGTGTTGTACCTTATGATTCTTGATGAACATGTCTTTTCTTTTATGTACGCTGAGAGCATATGCACCAAGACAAATTCCTTGTGTGTCCAAGCACACTTGGCCAATAAAAAATTCTATTCTATTCTATTCTAGTCTAGTCTATTCTAGTCTAGTCTAGTCTAGTCTAGTCTAGTCTAGTCTAGTCTAGTCTAGTCTAGTCCAGTCCATTCTATTCCATTCCATTCCATTCTCCCCTCCTCTCCTCTCCTCTCCTCTCCTCTCCTCTCCTTCCTCCCCTCCTCTCCTCCTCTTCCCTCCCCTCCCCTCCCCATCTTCTCTTCTCTTGTCTCCTCTCCTCTCCCCTCCTCTCTTCTCCTTCCTCCCTCCCTCCCCCTCCTCCCCTCTCTGTCTCACACACACACAGACCAGAGAATGCATATCAAGGCAGGTGTCCCTAGTGGTACAGACAGAATTATTAAGCCCTGGTTCCAAACCAGGAGGCAAAGCTCTCTGTAGTGACCTAAAAAGCTTCTGGGAGAAAAAGTCTGAAACCTCTAGCTCTCCTCCTTTAAAATTGGACATTGAATTACATGTATACTTGTCTGGAAAAATAGAATAGATCTTGATCATTCGGCTAGATAATATCATTGATAACACGTATAAACTTAATGAACTCAAAAAAAGCAATTAATTCAGTGGTTGTATTCAGCTGGTTTCGATTGGTTCAGGCAAACCAGTAGTGGCAACCTGTGGATGGGCCCGCCCACCCGCCGCGGCGCTACGCCATCCCATTTAGCCACATTTTCTAAGCTGCGTGCATGCATGCAAGTCGTGTGTAAGCAAAGCGCACACGCAGAAGACCAGCAGATGCGCGGAAGGCGTGCACTCACATTTTCTGTGCTCGGCGAACTGGTAGTAAAATGATGTGAAACTCACCTCTGAATTTTTTTTTTTTATTTGCATTTATATCCCGCCCTTCTCCGAAGACTCAGGGCGGCTTACACTGTGTTAAGCAATAGTCTTCATCCTATTTGTATATTATATACAAAGCCAACTTTATTGCCTCCAACAATCTGGGTCCTCATTTTACCTACCTTATAAAGGATCGAAGGCTGAGTCAACCTTGGGCCTGGTGGGACTAGAACCTGCAGTAATTGCAAGCAGCTGCTGTTAATAACAGACTGTCTTAGCAGTCTGAGGCACAGAGGCCCTAATTGATAGACAACCTTGGAGAAATGGTGTCCATCAGGTCATACAGATTTGGAAGCAAGTGAACAACTGGAGAACAAGAATCTGGAGTTCATTGGTGTTGGACAGCTATAATAAATAAACAGTACACAAGCTGTAATAGAAAGTTAGAGAAGAAATAGTGAACATCCTTCTCAATTTATTGCCTGTGTAATGGATGTATTCTAAGTTTCACAAAGGTGGCTCAGTGGCTAAGACACTGAGCTGGTGGATCAGAAAGGTCAGCAGCTCAGTGGTTCGAATCCCTAGTATAGGTGTCCTGTGTGAGCAGGGGGTTGGACTAGATGACCTCCAAGGTCCCTTCCAACTCTGTTACTGTTAAAAGTAGCTATGGCCTTATACTTACAAAGGGTGGTGGTGGTTGTCAGCCTACGCTCCAGAGCACCTGAAGGCAAGACAAGAAACAATGGATGGAAACTAATCAAAGAAAGAAGCAACCTAGAAGTAAGGAGAAATTTCCTGACAATGAGAACAACAAACCAGTGGAACAGCTTGCTTTCGGAAGTTGTGAGTGCTCCATCACCGAAGGATGTTAAAAAGAGACTAGAGAGCCATTTGTCCGGCATGGTACAGGGTTTCCTGCCTGAGCAGGGGGTTGGACTAGAACAGTGGTTCTCAACCTGTGGGTCAGGACCCCATTGGGGGTCGAATGACCATTTGCCAGGGGTCACCTAAGACCATCGGAAATATGGGAAGTATACTTGCGAGTCGAAGAATCGCGCTCCAATGGTTGACTCCACAAGCCAGCTGCAATCCTCCAAATCGCTAGCCTAATCTGGCTTCAGGCGCGATGAATTAAAAAAGAGAGAAATCTTTGCTCTGATGTCTCCCTCTCAAGCCAGCTGCAATCCCTCCAAATCGCTAGCCTAATCTGGCTTCAGGCGCGATAAACTTAATAGGGGAGGAGTCTCCGCTTTAATGCCTCCGCCCTCAAGGCAATCGCAAGCAGTTCAGATCAAGGTGAGATAAATTCAAAACGAAAATAATTTTATGGTTGGGGTCGCCACATCGTGGGGAATTGTATTAAAGGGGTCGCAGCACTATAAAGGTTGAGAACCACTGGACTAGAAGGTCCTTTCCAATTCTGTTATTCTGTTAACATGTGAACTTCAAGTCAGGACAAATTGTGGGAAAGTTACTCACTTGATTCCAAACATACACAATCACTGTTTTTGGTCTTTCTAAGGAACAGACTTTTTGTACAGGAGAATTTCTTCTTAGGACCCGTTGTGTAGGAAGGGAAAAAAATCAAACAGGCATTTGCCACCATATGAAGTATATTGGCTTTTAAACTTCCGCTGAAACTGGTAGGGTAGCATCATAGACTTTATGCCTCTAAAGAAATATCACCTTGGAAGAGAAATAAAGGACAGAAAGAGAAAATTTGATATTTAGATATAATACTCCAAACCCTGCAGAGAATTTATAATTGAGAATTGTATAATATGCGATATGGCATTGCTTTTATGTAAACAGGAATTCAACGTGTTAAAAAATTAAAGTAAGTGGTTATGAAAAACTGGCTTAAAACTGCATGTTCAGTCTTTCCAGATGAGGCCACAGCCATCTGGATCCCCAGACAATTTACCTTAGTTTTAGTTTTCCCCGATAGCCTTCATGGCATTTTTATTTTATTTATTTATTTATTTTGTCGAGTACATATTAGATAATATATATAGGTATAAGCATGAATTGAATACATAAAATGAATACAATTAAAGGGAACACTAGGACAGGGATGGTAGGAACGCTGGTGCTCTTATGCATGTACCTTAGGAATGGGGTGAGGTCGACAGTAGACAGTCTTAGGTTAAAGTTTTGGGGGTTTTGGGATGAGACCACAGAGTCTGGTAGAGCATTCCAGGCATTAAAAACTCTGTTACTGAAGTCATATTTTCTGCAATCAAGTTTGGAGCGGTTCACTTTACGTTTGTATCTATTGTGTGCTCACATATTGTTGTGGTTGAAGCTGAAGTAGTCATTGACAGGTAGGACATTGTAGCAGATGATTTTATGAGCTATGCTCAGGTCATACCGAAGGCGGCGTAGTTCTAAATTTTCTAAACCCAGAATTTCAAGTCTGGTGGCATTAGGTATTTTATTGCAAGTAGAATGAAAAAGAGAGAGAGAGAGAGGCATGAAGTAGCCTCTCTCTATTTTTTTTTTCTACCTGTCCCACTAGGTTTAATTCCAACCAAATGGGGATGCTATACATCCTCTCTATAAAAGAATATCATCTAATGCAATATTTTTTCCAACTTGGCAACTTTTAAGCATAATGGCTGCGGAATTCTGGGAGTTGAAGTCCACACATCTTAAAGCTGACACGTTTGAAAAGCACAGATCTAATGGGAGCTAAGAAGCACGCTTCTTCCGTTCCTGAGTTCCCAGCTATATAAATTGATTTAATAAATAAATCAAATGGAACGTGAGACAAAGCTCACATATTCAAAAAGGGGATCCCTGGAGCTTATTTAAGGTATAAATGAAGTGGTTGCTTATGTATGGTCTAAAAAAAATAATGCATCCATTCTATACCCAGAATGACACAGATGCACATAAAGTTCATAAATGCTATTTGTAAAACTAAATGCACCTCTAAAAAGACCTCAAATAGCTTTCTAATAGGGAGTGTTTTCAAGAAGGATTTGGCCATTGTAAAGTCTGGGGCACTTTGGGTCACTTACGGGACCGCCTGCTGTTACCGAATGCCTCCCACCAACCTGTACGCTCACACAGAGAGGGACTCCTTAGGGTGCTGTCCGCCAAGCAATGTCCGCTGATGGCCCCCAGGGGGAGGGCCTTCTCTGTGGGGGCTCCCACCCTTTGGAACAAACTTCCCCCTGGACTTCGGCAATTGCCGGACCTTCGGACTTTCTGCCGAGAGCTGAAGACCTATTTGTTTGTTCGCGCAGGACTGGCATAGGATTTTAATAGGATTTTAATTAGTTTTAATGTTTTAACATTTTAAAATTTGGGGTTTTATTCTAAATGTTTTAATTCGGCCATTTGTATAATAAGTTTTTTAAATTATGGTTTTATGTGTATCCTGTTGTTATTTTTTATCATGGCTGTAAACCGCCCTGAGTCCTTCGGGAGAAGGGCGGTATAAAAATTTAATAAATAAAATAAATAAAATAAATAAATAAGCAGTGGTGAGATTTAGCCAGTTCGCACCAGTTCAAGTGAACCAGTTGTTAAATTACACACACACACACTATCAAAGTGGATTCTGGGCGCTGTGCTGCCATGGAGAAATGCACAACTGAGTGGCTGGCACGAGGGGAGGAAAAGGTCCTTTTCCCTCTTTCTTCTAGGTGTTCCTCGCCTTCCCTCGAGTTGGCCACTCTGTTGCCTGTTTCTCCATTGCAGCATAGCGCCTAGGATCCACTTTGATAGGACAGGGACAGTAGGCACACTGGTGTGCTTATGCACGCCCCCTTTACAGACCTCTTAGGAATGGTGTTGAATAGTGGGTGGAGATAGATGTAATAGGACACTCGTAGCAGGCTTAGAACATTTATTTCAGCTCCAGTACAGCAATGCAAACTGAGCCGCGGTAGCTCCTTTTAAAGGAAGCTGTACTTTAACCACTGACACGCATTTATTTTTCCCGCTCTGACTTTGGACCCAACGATTGGCGCCTTCGTCAGGCTTTTCAATATCTAACAAATGGGGTGAGATCCACGGTAGACTGTTTAAGGTTGAAGCTGTGGGGGTTTGAGGATGTAACAATGGGTAGAGCATTCTAGGCGTTGACCACTCTGTTGCTGAAGTCGTATTTTCTGCAGTCGAGTTTGGAGATATTGGAGAATATGAATGAAGAAAAGTGAAAGAGGAGAGGAAATAGGGGAGATAGAAATTTGTGGTAGGTGAACAGTTCCCCATCCCTGTTCAGAATCTTGGACAAGTTCAAATCTTGGACTAGGCTGATGATAAAGAGGAATCTTAGTAGCTTATGAACCTGAGAGAAATTTGGGAAGCTCCCACTGACACTTGCACAACATTTGCCCAACAACTTTAACACTGACTCCCAAAGCCAGATGAGGTACTAAACCCTCAGACATTAGAAGACAATTATAATTAAGAAGCTTCAGAAATATGCCCTTTTTATGATCCTGTAATCCCTTAATTCAGGATAGAGTCAGAGCAACTGGATGAAGCTGAGCGTTTACTGGCCAGATGCCCTTCCTGATGCCTACACAGATATTTTCTCTTTGTGCCCTGATAGAGAAACATCTGCCGCTATCTATGATTGAACTCTCAACCTTCTGAGTGGGAGTTGAGCACTTTCACCACTAGATTACCATACCACTCCTTGTTGTGGTCCGCCAGCAGCCTGCGGAGCTGGCAGCAGAGTCAGACAATGATGAGGCTGAGGAAGAACATGGGCTGGTCCTGGAGGCTGGGGAAGGCCTAGATGAGGGCTCTGCGTCGGAGGCAGAGATGGGGCCAGGGCCATCTGGAAGTGATGTGTGGACTCCGGAGCCTCCAGAGGCTGACAGTAGAGAGACAGAGGAACAGGAGGAGCCTGTTCCTAGTGCACACATGAGAAGAGCTGCCAGAAGGCAAGAGCAGCTAAAGCAAAGAGGACGACTCGGGAGTAGGGCCAAGAGATGATTGGCCCCTCCCATAAGGTTTAAAAGACCAGCAACAGCATTTGGACTCTTTTTCGGAAAACAATGTTGATAGCCTTGTCTTGCTGCATTTATTTCTTGTCGTTCTTTTTGAACTTTTGCCAAGAAAAGCTTTTGACAGTTTGCCTAATTAGACCAAGGTTGGTGATAAGTCTGAAGAATTATGTTATAAAGAATTTGTTTTGATTTAGTTTGGACAAACTAAATGAGTTAATTCTCAGCCGTTCTATTAAAGTCTGATTGTTTTTGAACTGATTGCGTCTACTACTAACTACTTGGGCCTGGGTCACAACACTCCTTGGAAAATATATACAGTAAATGACCCCACAAAAATGGTGTCAGGCTTTAAACTACCATGCCAGCAATGGAGAATCATGAATAGGATTCACACCTCACATGGCGTCTGCCTGGACTCACTTTATAAATGAGGCATAGTACCCTCCCCTCAGTGTAACTGCAGAGTCCCACAAAAAATTGCAGATCATATTGTGACTACTATAACCTGAAGGTATATACCGGTGCAGTATCTGATTTTTATTTCATATAAACGATGCTGTGCTTTAATGGATAGGGGGTCCAGACATTGGTATTTGAATATAGAACTTTTTAACATTTATATTTTATTACGTGTTATTGATCTACATGAAATATTAATATATAGTGCTAGTCTGTATATGAGCCATGCGCTAAATAAATGAATGAACCTAAGAGTTAACAAAGTTCCCAACACTGGAATTGGGTATGTCTAGTTTAATGAAAAGAAGGACTAGGGAAGACATGATAGCAGTGTTCCGATATCTCAGTGGTTGCCACAAAGAAGAAGGAGTGAAGCTATTCTCCAGAGCACCTGCAAGCAGGACAAGAAGCAATGGATGGAAACTAATCAAGGAGAGAAGCAATCTAGAACTAAGGAGGAATTTCCTGACAGTTAGAACAATTAATCAGTGAAACAACTAGCCTTCAGAAGTTGTGAATGCTCCAACACTGGAATTGGGTATGTCTAGTTTAATGAAAAGAAGGACTAGGGAAGACATGATAGCAGTGTTCCAATATCTCAGTGATTGCCACAAAGAAGAGGGAGTGAAGCTATTCTCCAAAGCACCTGCAAGCAGGACAAGAAGCAATGGATGGAAACTAATCAAGGAGAAAAGCAACTTAGAACTAAGGAGAAATTTCCTGACAGTTAGAACAATTAATCAGTGGAACGACTTGTGTACAGAAGTTGTGAATGCTCCAACACTGGAAGATGCTCTTCTATTCTATTCTAGTCTAGTCTAGTCTAGTCTAGTCTAGTCTAGTCTAGTCTAGTCTAGTCATCAGAGATGACTGTATTTTATGACTCTCTAGGTTTACATTTTGCTCAATATGTCACATGAAAATTGTTCAGAATGTTAAAAAGTAGGATTTAGGCTTCTCTTTCCTTAAAACAAACATTTTATCTTTATATAAGATGTAGCCAAATACATAAGCTTTGAAAACATAGCGAGCCACTGAAGGATTAATGAAGGCAACCCACCCACCCACCCCCGCCCCCTATGGACTCTTAAAACAGAGTAAGCAAGCTGAAAGCTGGTTCAATTATACATGAAAGTAACTTTTTAAAAATGAAAATAAATTCTGCTGAATTATGAATGGCCCTGTCAGTTTGTTGTGCGATAAGAACTATCTGAACGAGGCAGTGCTGGAAATGTTCTTGCAGGTGACTACAAATCAGAATAATTTTATATCGACTCTATTTCCGGCCTGATTAAAAGGTAACCACGAATCGATGCAAATTTAGAACATTCTACTTTCTTGAAGTTAGTGGGGAACTCAATAGATTGAGCTTTTAGAAATTTTACAACCAACAGTATTTTTTTTTTTATTTGAATTTATATCCTGCCCTTCTCCGAAGACTCAGGGCAGCTTATACTGTGTTAAGCAACAGTCTTCATCCATTTGTATATTATATACAAAGTCAACTTTATTGCCCCCAACAATCTGGGTCCTCATTTTACCTACCTTATAAAGGATGGAAGGCTGAGTCAACCTTGGGCCTGGTGGGACTTGAACTTGCAGTAATTGCAAGCAGCTGTGTTAATAGCAGACAGACTTAGTCTGCTGAGCCACCAGAGGCTCTGGCAGGTAGTCCTCGACTTACGATCACAATTGAGCCCAAAATTTCTATCGCTGAGCGAGACAGTTGTTAAGTGACTTTTGCCCCATTTTATGACCTTTCTTGCCAAAGTTGTTAAGTTGTTGTTAAGTTGTTAAGTGAATCCCTGCAGTTGTTAAATGAATAAGAAGGCTTGTTAAGCGAATCTGGCTTCCCTCATTGACTTGGCTTGTCAGAAGGCTGCAAAAAGCGTTCACATGACCCTGGGACACTGCAGCCGTCGTAAGTATGAACCAGTTGCCAGGCATCCAAATGTTGAGCATGTGACCATGGGGGTGCTGCAATGGTCATAAGACCATCACTTTTTAAAGTTCCCTTGTCATGGTCGCTAAACATATGGTTGTAAGTTGAGAGCTTGTTGTGTCTCGTCCGATCTCACCACCATAGCCGGGGTCTGCTTATCTGCTTCCGAATGCTGAAGAATGTCCTAGCATGCCTCCCGGCCCCAGCCCTGGCTCCATGCCCAGACAGGCTGAGGAGGGGGCATCTCCCAGCCCCAGCCCTGGCTCCATGCCCAGACAGGCTGAAGAAGAGCAAGTATCTCCAGCCCCCAGCTCTGGCTCCATGCCCAGGCAAACGGAGCAACTAGACCCCTCCCCCTCCTCCACAGCATGTGAGCCTGAGGAAGGTTTATTACCAACAGCTGCCGATTGGAGTGACCCTCGCTTCAGAAGAATTGATAGGCGGCGGCGTCAGAAGGAAGGGAGGGGCAGGCCTGGATAAGTGCTGAGTCATGAAGCCACACCCCATGGTCTATATAAAGGATCTGCTTTCTGGCAGTCTCTGAGTCAGGCAAAGTCTAAACATATCTTGCTGAAGTCACTTTCTGGTCTCCTGCCTGCCCTGAGAACTTTGCTAGGACTTTGGCAGAGCTGCAGAGGCACACCTGATTCGGATTTCCCTGACCCGGCTGTCAGCGGAGGAGTGGGACACGACATCGCTACCTGTATACCTCTCAGTGTATATATATTTCTTGGGATGAATGTCAGGAGCAGGTAGTCCTCAACGGAGCCCACCCATTACCATGGTAAGTCATATGTTCTGTCCTCACTACACGTTAGTCTGTGTGTGGCTCGACATGCAGCTAAACCCACCTATTCGCCAGTAAATCAGACCAGAATGCGTAGATCTGACGGCTTTATTGAAAGAACAGGATAGGGTGAAACTGGGGAAAATAGGGATACATACAAATGAGAACCAAATACAAGATTGGCGGTATTGGGTTACTGCTGAACATAGCACTTAATAAATACAAGCAATATGAATCTCACCAGCGATGCTCTGTGTGTGTGGGATGTGGGTTTGCCCTTGGATGACCATGTGCCACAAATTAAGATGGAATCTTCTTTGTGCTTCTGCCTTTTCCAAATGCTAAAAGAAATGGAATCTGGCTTCCCAGCTTGCATTTCTTTTGAGAGTTCGGGCTGATGGGTAATGAGGTGGGGTCAGCTTCAAACAATATTTTAGCTCACGCTGGTAAAAGCCTGTTATTAAGAACACAGTAGCCTGCAATTACTGCAGGTTCGAGCCCGGCCCAAGGTTGACTCAGCCTTCCATCCTTTATAAGGTAGGTAAAATGAGGACCCAGATTGTTGGGGGGGCAATAAGTTGACTTTGTAAAAATATACAAATAGAATGAGACTATTGCCTTATACACTGTAAGCCGCCCTGAGTCTTCGGAGAAGGGCGGGGTATAAATGTAAAACAAACAAACAAAAAAAATATGCTTGGTATTTGTCTCTCCGGCCACTAGATGGGGCTAGAGTGCAACAACAGTATATAAAGATTGTATGTTGGGGCATATTTGTCCCTCCGGCCACTAGATGGGCTAGAGAGCACTAAGGTAAAGGTAAAGTACATATGTACTAGTTGTTCCTGACTCTAGGGGGCGGTGCTCATCTCCGTTTCAAAGCCAAAGAGCCAGCGCTGTCCAAAAACATCTCCATGGTCATGTGGCCGGCATGACTAAATGGCAAAGGCACACAGAACGCTGTTATTTATTTTTATTTATTTATTTATAATTTAATTTCTATACCGCCCTTCTCCCGAAGGACTCAGGGCGGTTTACAGCCATATTAAAACACAAAATACAAATAACAAATTTAAAAAAGAATTAAAAACAAATATTAGTAAGCCGAATCAATTAAAACGGTCGTAGACCAACATAAAACCCATATTAAAATTACAATTAAAAAATTACACTTAGGCTTCCCACCAACCGTGGTCCCTGTTTTTCTACTTGCATTTTTTACGTGCTTTCGAACTGCTAGGTTGGCAGAAGCTGGGACAAGTAATGGGAACTCATCCCGTTACTAGGGTTTCGAACTACTGAGCTGCCTACCTTTCAATCAACAAGCTCAGCATCTTAGCCACTGAGCTAACGTGGCCCCACTAGAGAGCAATAACAGTATATAAAGGCTATATCCTGGGGCATGACATCATACATACCTGTAGAAATGAGTAAATCATTGCCTAAAAATCGTACATGACCCTCCCTGTTTCAGGGGCAGCCTGTCGCTCTCCCATCGTTAAAAGATGCAGCTCAAGTTGTTCAGATCAATTTCTCTGTATTATTTTTTTTGAAGAGTTTAGGTAGAATTAAAGCTATGATCTCACCTGCCCTCAGCTAAGAATGTTAGTAAGCTGCTCCGGTAGCTGCTTCTGAATTGCCTTGTTTGTGCAGCTAAATGGGCTGCTCATATAAACAAGGTTGTTGATATCAGGATACGATATTCTGAGTGAAGGGCTTACCAGGAATCTTATATTGCATGTAAACAAGCCAGGCATGATTTGCGAAGTAATTACAGAGTGAAGAGTGATTGGAGGTAGAATAGACTCTACATTAACACCAGGCAGGATCAAATAGGGTTACTTTTCCAAAGCTAGTAGGTTGCTGGTGAGAACAAACATGGATCAGGTCTTTTGTGTTTTTCTTTTTTTTTAAAGATTTTTTTTTATTTTTTAGACAAACAAACATAAAAACATCTTCAATACAAATACAGTGTAACGGTTGGTTGATTACAAATCTTCCGTGCAATTTCAGCATATACATAACATATGATTTATCTAGTTTTACATTTTATCAGTCTGATACGTATCCAAATATTTTGGTTTAATCCTTTAGTTAAATGTAAGTATTTCTTCCCTCATTTCATGTAAAGTATTCTAAGTTTTATGTTAATCCTATTACATCATTCATTTCATCTTCTTAAATCAGTATTTCAATCATTTTTCCATTATAAAAACCTCTCTCAAACTTCATTAACGTGTTTTTCCTCTAACCATTGATAAAATAAGTCCCATATCTTATAATATTGTTTATCTTCCAGCTCTCTAATTTCAGATTTCAATTTACTCATTTCTGCACATTCCGTCATTTTCTTAATAATTTCATCTTGCATTGGTATTTTTTCATTTTTCCAGTTTTTAGCAAACACAATCCTAGCCGTTGTTACAACATTCACAATCAAATATCTCAATTCTCTATTATAGGTTTCAGGTATGATCCCCCATAAAAAAACCCTCTGGTTTAAAATCTATGTGTTTTTTTATCATTTTTTTCAATCAGGTGTGGATTCTTGTCCAGTATCTTTTAGCTTCTACACACGTCCACCACATATGGTAATATGAACCAGTATCTGATTACATTTCCAACATTCTTCAGATTTATTCTTGAACATTCTAGCTATTCTTGTCGGGGGTAGGTGCCACCTGTAAAACATCTTATACAAATTCTCTTAATATGTCTTTTGTATTTTTCTTGATCTACATTCTATTTTTGGGGAATGGTCTAAGATTAAAGTCAAACTTCAGGTCCAGTTTCAAGGGATCAGTTATGTACGATCCATCTGTTTGGAGAGACTCGGCTAATTACTTTTTGATTAATTTGGCTTGGGCTGAACCAAAGGATACTGACAAGAGAGTATAAATGTCTAATTAAAACATGCAATAGTTGTGGTTATCAAAATGCAAGCAGTTGCAAAGTCATTACTATGGCAAACTTTTCTAGAGTCAAAAAAATCATTTTAATTTTCCTCTCATCCGAAATAACATTTTGTCTTGGGCAGATCTTGATATGTATCAGATTACCCGTTTATTTAATTTGAAGTTTGGCAATGATCTAGCTGTACAGGACTAGGCAATGGTTTAATTTTCTAAAAACTAGCAAGCAGTGAAGCCAAGCAATAAGTTCTAATATCATCTTTATTTACGAGAGTTGCACTTCAGCCAGTATTGGCTCAGATTCAGTCTTAGGGAGTAGAAACAATGGAGTTTTTGTAGGGAAGTCCATTTGCCCAAGACAAGGATAACAGGGGTGGGATTCAGCCAGTTCTGACCGGTTTGGGTGTACCGGTAGCTCTGACAATCAGTTGAGAGCAAACTGGTTCACTCCAATGATCAGATGAGCCCACCCTCCCACTCCTGTGCTATAACCTACTCAGCTGATTGTTTTAAGCCCAGCTGATAGGTGCGGCAGAGTGGACTGCCACGGCTCAGCTGTTTTACTCACTCTGGATTCAGTAGAACATCATTAAAACATCATTAAAAAAGGACAGCAAAGAATGTTCTTTCTGCGCCAACTCAGTAAGCTCAAACTGCCCAAGGAGCTGCTGATTCAGTTCTACAGAGGAATTATTGAGTCTGTCATTTGCACCTCTATAATTGTCTGGTTCGGTTCTGCAACCCAACAAGAAAAACACAGACTTCAGAGGATAATTAGAACTGCAGAAAAAATAATTGCTACCAACCTGCCTTCCATTGAGGACCTGTACACTGCACGAATCAAGAAGAGGGCTGTGAAAATATTTACAGACCCCTCGCATCCTGGACATAAACTGTTTCAACTCCTACCCTCAAAACAACGCTATAGAGCACTGCACACCAGAACAACTAGACACAAGAACAGTTTTTTCCCGAAGGCCATCACTCTGCTAAACAAATAATTCCATCAACACTGTCAAACTATTTACTGAATCTGCACTACTATTAATCTTCTCATAGTTCCCATCACCAATCTCTTTCCATTTATGACTGTATGACTATAACTTGTTGCTGGCAATCCTTATGATTTATATTGATATATTGACCATCAATTGTGTTGTAAATGTCGTACCTTGATGAACGTATCTTTTCTTTTATGTACACAGAGAGCATATGCACCAAGACAAATTCCTTGTGTGTCCAATCACACTTGGCCAATAAAAATTCTATTCTATTCTATTCTAGAAGGTAACTTTCGATTGTAATGTGCATGTGCAGAAGCATGAGTTTGGCGCACTTGTGAGTGAAGCAAGCATGGGCATGTGCACGCAGCAAACTGGTTGTTACAACCAATGAATCCCATCACTGAAGGGTAAATTGTGATGAAAGTGTGTAGGGAACAAGATCAGTTGGGTGCTAAGAGTGGGTAGCAAACCCCATAAATTTCTCTTGTTGATCAGAAGACAAACTAGTGGGTTTTATTACTTATTGTTATTATTTATTATTTATTTATTTATTATTATTTATTTATTTATTTTATTATTTAAATTTATATACCGCCCTATCTCCCAAAGGACTCAGGGCGGTTCACAGGCATATAAAACATCGATACACAAAATTAAAATAATCTTTAAAAAACTTATTCCAATGCCCTATCATTAAAAATAGAAATATAAATATTAAAATCAATTTAAAACCCCTATAAAATTTAAAATCTAAGCCAGTCCTGCACAGATGAATAAATGTGTCTTGAGCTCGCGACGGAAGGTACGAAGGTCCGGGAGTTGGCGGAGTCCTGGGGAGCTCGTTCCAGAGGCGGAGCCCCCACAGAAGGCCCTTCCCTGGGCGTCGCCAGGCAACACTGCCTAGCTGACGGCACCCTGAGGAGTCCCTCCTGTGAGGCGCACGGGTCGGTGAGAGGTATCTGGTGCAGTAGGCGGTCCCGTGAATAACCCGGCCCTATGCCATGGGCGCTTTAAAGGTGGTCACCAAAACCTTGAAGCGCACCGGAAGGCCACAGGTAGCCAGTGCAGCCTGCGCGGGATGGGTGTTATCACGGGAGCCACGAGGGCTCCATCTATCACCAGCAGCCGCATTCTGGACTAACTGCAGCCTCCGGATGCCCTTCAAGGGAGCCCCATGTAGAGGCGTTGCAGTAATCCAGGCGAGGCGTCACGAGGCGTGGTGACCGTGCATAGGGCCTCCCGGTCCAGAAAGGCGCAACTGGCGCACCAGGCGAACCTGGTAGAAACGCTCTCCTGGAGGCGGCCGTCAAATGATCTTCTAGAGACAGCCGTTCATCCAGGAGGGCGCCTAAGTTGCGCACCCTCTCCGCCGGGGCCAGTGACTCGCCACCGATGGTCAGCCGCGATTTAGCTGACTGTACCGGGATGCCGGCATCCACAGCCACTCTGTCTTGGAGGATTGAGCTTGAGCCTGTTTCTCCCCATCCAGACCCGTCGGCCTCCAGACACCGGGACAGCACTTGATAACCGTTGGGGTGGTCCGGTGTGAAAAATACAGCTGGGTGTCATCCGCATACAGCTGGTACTTCACACGAAACCACTGATGATCTCACCCAGCGGCTTCATGTAGATGTTAAACAGAAGGCGAGAGAATCGACCCCTGCGGCACCCACAAGTGAGGCGCCTCGGGGCCGACCTCTGCCCCCTGTCAACACCGACTGCGACCGGTCGGAGAGATAGGAGAGAACCACCGATAAACGGTGCCTCCACTCCCAATCCCTCCAATCGGCGCAGCAGGATACCATGGTCGATGGTATCGAAAGCCGCTGAGAGGTCTAATAGGACCAGGGCAGAGGAACAACCCCTATCCCTGGCCCTCCAGAGATCATCCACCAACGCGACCAAAGCCGTCTCCGTGCTGTAACCGGGTCGGAAACCGGACTGGAGCAGGTCTAGATAGACAGTTTCATCCAGGTGCAAGAAACTGATATGCCACCATACTCTCTACAACCTTCGCCGGGCGGGTTGGAGACCGGACGATAATTACCTAAAACAGCCGGGTCCAGGGAAGGCTTCTTGAGGAGGGGCCTCACCACCGCCTCTTTCAAGGCGGCCGGAAAGACTCCCTCCACCAAAGAAGCACTCGTAATCGCCTGGAGCCAGCCTCGTGTCACCTCCTCCGTGGCCAACACCAACCAGGAGGGCACGGGTCCAGTAAACATGTGGTGGCATTTAGCCTCCCCAACAACCTGTCCATGTCCTCGGGAGCGACAGGGTCAAACTCATCCCATACAATGTCACCAAGACCGCCCTCAGCCGTCTCACCCGTATCACCGCAATCTTGGTCCAAACCATCCCGAAGCTGAACGATTTTATCGTATAGATAACCGTTAAACTCCTCAGCACGTCCCTGCAACGGGTCATCCCGCTCCCCCTGATGTAGGAGGGAGCGGGTCACCCGAAACAGGGCGGCTGGGCGGTTATCTGCCGATGCAATGAGGGAGGAGGCGAGGTACCGCTTCCTCATTGCCACTAGGTAAGCCCTAGTATAGGACTTCACTAGTGTCCGATCAGCTTCTGAACGGCTAGACCTCCAGGAACTCTCTAGGCGTCTTCTCCGGCGCTTCATCCTCTCAGCTCCTCGGAGAACCAAGGGCTGGTTGGGACCTGCGCTGGGTCAGAGGCCGCAAAGGCACGACCGGTCTAAGGCCCCGCCGCGGCCCGTTCCCAGGCCGCAACAAGTTCCTCAGCCGAGCCGTGTGCCAGACCCTCAGGAAATGGCCCAAGCTCCGTCCGGAACCCCTCTGGGTCCATCAGGCGCCTGGGACGGAACCAACGTGTCGGCTCCGTCTCCCTGCGGTGATGAATGGCGGTCAGAAAGTCCAGACGAAGAAGAGAGTGATCTGACCATGACAAAGGTTCAATGACTATTTCCTTTAAGTCCAGATCTCTCAACCACTGACCAGAGACAAAAATCAAGTCCAGAGTGCCACCCCCAACGTGAGTAGGGCCATCAACTACTTGGGTCAGGTCCAAGGCCGTCATGGAAGCCATGAACTCCCGAGCTACCGTCGATGACGAGCCGGACGATGGCAAGTTAAAGTCCCCCACGACTAAAAGTCTGGGGGTCTCAACTGCCACCCCAGCAAGCACCTCCAGGAGCTCGGGCAGGGCAGCTGTCACGTAGCAAGGAGCCAGGTACGACCAGCAAGCCCATCTGACATCTATGACCCCATCTCACAAGAGGATTCGCACCCGGCAATCTGAGGTACAGTGGTCTCCCTCGGCTCTAGACTCTCTCTAATCACAACCGCCACCCCACCACCCCTACCCTGGCCCTCGGCTGATGAAATGCTCGGAAACCCGGTGGGCACATCTGAACAAGGGCACGCCCCTTCTGGGCCCAACCAGGTCTCCGTCGCCCATAAGGTCCGCGGCACCCCTGAATAAGATCGTGAATTAGGGGGCCTTATTGGCCACGGACCGTGCATTGCATAACATCAGCCAAGGCCAGGGCCCTGAGGATCCTGACCATCCGAGGCAGGAGAAGTTTGAGGGCTCGGGCGCGCGATCGCCTGTAAGCATCGGCGCGCACCCCTAACACGATATGAGCCCCACTTCCGCCATATCTGCCCCTCCCCTTACCGTGGAAATAGCACCACCCTCCACCAATGGAACACCGACTCCCCCCATGACCCTCGGACCCACCAACCCCCCGCCACGAGCATGTGCAGGAACTGGACTCCCCAGGTTACCCCAACACCCACCCCTTCCTCCCACCCCCAACCCAAGCCCGTCGGTTTCCTTCCCCCCCCCTTAAAATCCCCTTTAAAACTCCCCTTAAAAAATCTATTAAAACAGCCAATTAAAAAACCCCTAAGCCTCCTATTTTTCGCATGCCACCTCTGACCTTCTATCCATCTGACCTTCTCTACCTACTCTCTCCCTGGTTGGGACTGTATTCATTATGGCATCTCTTTTGTCAATAGACAGCCATTGTTTGAAAACCCTATGAATAACATGTGTAGAAGATGACCAGACTCAACCTAATGGAGGGGTCAAATGCGTCATCAGTCTCGAGTCCCTTTGCTCCCACAACAGATCTAAGTCCAGTCCACTTTGAATTCCATTGACTCTTATTTACTATCTCTTGCTTTGACCGTCAGTAGTTCAGATTCTTGCAATAAACCTTTATATTCGTTTGAACTGCCTGGATTTCCTGATTTCTCGCACTTGACATGTTTCAAATGCATGTAAATGGCTTCATAGTGTGTTGCCCACCTCTGCCCCCTGATGGATTATCTTAGTTAGACGATCACTCTTCTGGTTCTCCTCAATTTCTGAGCTTTTACCGATGGCTGTTCTAATCATCCCCATAGGAACAGAACTACAGTGGTGCAGTAGTTAGAATGCACTATTGCAGGCTGACTCTGCCCACTGCCAGGAGTTTGATCCTGACAGATTGTTGGGGGTAATATGTTTACTCTGTAAAGCGCTTAGAGTGGACTGTAAAGTACTATGAAGTGGTATATAAATCTAAGTGCTATTAGGTGAGTGAAGGGTAGCCATAGATTTGGAGCAAATTTCATTAGTACGGTGCTGAAGCCTGGATTTACTTCTCAGTGTTGTCGGAAGGATGCATTGTGTTAAATAATTCCCAGTTTTCAGAAGCCGATGCCTCAATTATTTAACATTTTTGTTTAATTTTCACAATTGTATTAGTTTAAGAAATAAATCTATATATACAATTCTGTGTTTGCTTTGATGATAAAGCAGTAATTTAGAGATGTGTTTCGAAGAATAAATAACGATGTGAACAAATAATATAAACGCTACAAAGGAAATCCTTTGGCGATACGAACAGCAAAACCCTCAACTGTATCTAAGGGTGCTGGCAGAACCAGCAAAGCACAGCTGACAGAATCTGGCTCTCTTGCCCCATGGAAACTGACTTTCTGTGAGCATAGGAAAAATCTGGTTTTAAAACACAGCTTTAGTGCCCTTTTAAAAGACTACTAAAGCAATATTTTTTTTAAAAAAAACCTAGGTTTGGAACTCTTTGAAGAGTGTTAAACCCATCTTTATGTAGAATCCACATAAGCACTCCAAATTGTGCTAGTCAAATGTTTAGAGGCAGATACCTCTGCAGAGGTCAAGTGACCAGTGTCTTTTGAAGAGGTCAAACAATATTAAGAAATACAATTGAACAATGTGACCTGACCTAATAGGAGGAGGGACAATCTATACTTTAACTATGTGGGTTTGCGCGGGAAATAGCTAGAACTGGTTTACTGTCTGGGTTCCGACGGACAAACCCAAGTAAAGCAGGCACAACAGAGACGATCCAATCTCCTTATGCAAAACTTTATTGAGTACATCATTTCAGCACATATGAAAGCAAAACCAGTTCTAGCTATTTCCCGCACAAACCCACATAGTAATAGACTCTCCCTTCCCCTATTAGGCCAGGTCACATTGTCCAATTGTGTTTCTTAATATTGTTCTGAGAAAGTCTTTTTGGCTCTGGCAAACACCTGATGAAATATCCTTAGTTCCCATGGCTGTAGTCTTGTTGCTGAGGTGTACATTCCATTCTTTCTCTCCCTCCTGCCTCGGATTGTTGTCAAGCTGAGAATCGAAAATGGCTGAAATGGCAAAAGTAAAATTCGATGCTTGACACAATGACCATGGACTGGGAAAATGGCTAATCCCAGTCCTGAATGCATTGTTAGGTACACTGTCAATGAAGCATTCTAGATTTTATCCATGGCTAAAACTGAGAAGAAGAAAAAAGAAGAAAGACTACTTTAAAATCAAAGAAGTTAAAGATGGCTTGAAAATGCCTGCACTCTGAGCTGCGGTTGAGTTAAGGACAGCTTCATGAAGATATGGCTATTTTTTTTTTTAAAAAAAAGTTGAGTTAGAGTGATGTGCAGGTGAGCTCAGATTCAAAATACTGCATTTTTTGGCGTATAAGATGCTGCAGACTATAAGACGTACCAACCTTTTTGGGGGAGGAAAGCAAGAAAAAAAATCTGCCTTTGCCTCCCAGCAATTTGCCTCCTTGCAGCAAACAGCTTGCTTTAGTTTCATTTTCATTTTCAGCATAGCCTGATTAGAACAAGAAAAAAAAATCTGCCTTCGCCTCCCAGCACTTTGCCTCATTGCAGCAAATGGGGCGTGCAGCAATAGGTAATGGCAATCCCTGCAGCCTGAAACAGCTGATGGTTGGTGAGGCCGATCCAGCCGACAATCAGCTGCTTGTGCTAATCAGGTTGTGCTGAAGCTGAAAAAGCTGTTTGCTATTTGCTGTAAGGAGGTAAATTGCTGGGAGGCAGAGGCCAAAGGGTGAGGGCTGGCAGGTGGGCAGGGCTACATTTGGCGTATAAGACACACCAAAATTTTCACCCTCTTTTGGGAGAGGGAAGTGTGTCTTAAACTCCGAAAAATATGGTAAGTACTGGGCTTCAGGGTTTTGAATTCTAGAATTCTTTGAGCCAAATCCCATTTCTTATTTCAGACAAACTTCAGCCTACATTTTATTGGTTCCTTTAGAAATAGGGTTGTATATATTTTCAATTTCCCTACTGAAGATCCTGGAGGCTTGTTTTTTTCAAGGACTTAGCATGAAGTAATTAAGAAGCAACGCTCATACTGTGAAGAGGATATGGAGGGAACACATACAAAATTGATTGCTGCTGCTTTCAACCCTTTAACATTGTCAACAAGATACTGAGTTAAAAACAGAAACAGGCACAAATATAAATGTGAGTCTTGGAACAAAATTTACCCAGCTAGACCAACAGGAATGCGTGCTTCCAAATAAGAATCACAGTCTCAGTTAAAGCGATAAAGTCATTTTAAAAGGCCCCAAGTCTTCTTAAAAGTCTTGAGAAAAGGACCAGAAGAGCGATGATAGCACTGTTCCAATATTTGAGGGGCTCTGCCAGAGCATTTGCAGTGTAACTACTATTAGGAGACAACCCAGGAGCAAAACACAGCACACAGAGACTTAGATATTTAACTGTGGTTTATATACAACACATATACAGAAATATACGTGGGAAGCAAATACCTGACAAGTAATCAATCTTCTTCTTAACTCTACACGGAGAACTCAGCAATGAATACCAGACACAACGACAGAGAATACGCCCTCTCCTGGCTGCCTTTATAAACACCTCTTAAAGTGGTAAAAACTCTTGTGGACCCCTTTGTAGTCTACAACCGGCTATACCAATGCTGATTCATCTTCATTGCATCAGGTTTACATTGCATCAGCTTTACAGTTGCATCAGCTTTACAGCTGGTCAGTGCTGTGACCGAGGCCCAAGTAGTGATTACCAAACACAATTAGTCTTGAACAAACTTATTTTATTAAAAAAGCTGAGAATGAATTCATTCTCAGCTTAGCCCAAAACAAATTCTTCATAAACAGTCCTGTTCTGTCCCCCCACCTCAGTCCGGGAGGCACGAGAAATGACTCAATTAGCCGGCAATTGAGTCTATGGCAGCTATCAGCTCTGGCAGCAACCCAGCGAGTGTCTGCCAAGGTTTTTCTGTTATCTTTTTTGAAGCTGGCGTGTCAACCAGGAAGTCAGGAATAAACAGCACTTCAGCTCAAGTTCTCTGTAGGCAGTCTGATTTGTTCGTCACGAAGCAGTATAGCAGCTCCTTCTGCTTTTATACCCTGTGGGGTATGGCTCCATGACTCAGCACTTTCTAGGCCTGCCCCACCCCTGCTTCTGTTGTTCCCGCCTCTCTTGTCTACGAAACCTGGGATCTAACCAGGACTGATTGTCCACAGCTGGGTCTGGAAGCGTTTCCTGGGCAAGAGGAGATACAGGAGACAGAGGCCTCGTCACCTCTTCCACCTGGCCTGCCTCTGGCTCCTGGAGCTGAGCCAGGGAAGCTGGCCCTGCAGAAGAGAGCCCTGACGGCCCTTCCCCCTCACTCTCTGAGTCACTCTCTGGCAGGGGGCCAGGCCCGGGGGGGGGAGGGCTGGAGCCACAACAAGTCCTGAGGCCTTATCACCAACCTTTATTGTCTTTGACAACCTTCCAAAGGCTTCTCTTGGCAAAACCCCCACAAAGTTCAAGAGTGGCTGACAAGAAGCAATAGAATCAATGTTGCTTTTCCATAAAGCACCCAACAGCTCATTGCTGCTCTTTTAAGCCTTATGGGAGTGGCCAATCATCTCCTGGCCTTATTCCTGAGTGGTCCTTTTTGCTTTAGCTGCTCTTGCCTTCTGGCAGCTCTTCATATGCGTGCACTAGGAACAGGATTTTCCTGTTCTTCTGCCTCTCTGACCTTTAATTCCTAGCAGGTACTAACCCTAATATTTCTCTGCATAGATATGAATAACAACAAATCAGTTTAATTGGACCTTCATGTGTGGACCTGATCTTTCATGCCTAACACCGCATTAACTTCTCCCAAGCAAAATATTGTAACAAAATAGAACCCTTTGTTAAGTCAGGAGATATGGAAGACCAGCTTGAGGTAAAGGGGAAATGAATGGAGATATGAAAGACCAGTACATCCTTCCAATTCTCCATAGCAGCCCCATGTGTTTTCTGCATTTGTGCAAGCATTACAAGGGGAGAGTAAACACCATTCTACTAGGCCATATGGCAGCTTGCTCCTCTACCCCCAACTGGTAACCACCAGATGTTCTGGGACTGCAATGTCCAGAATTACATAAGTGTACTGCTTGTCATCTACAAGATCAAATAAAATGGCACACTTTGAAAAAGAGAGGAACTGGGAGGCTTTCTGGCAAATTCCACCATTATCTTTCATTTTTAATGATTTGTTAGAATTATATTCCACCATTTCTTTAGGAGTTAAAGGCAATTTATGGGGAACGACATCCTTCACAATATCTCTTCAGGAACATGAAACAGAGGGAGAGAGACTGAGGGCAAGGGAAAGATGGGGTGAGGAGAGGGAGAGGGAGAGGGAGAGAGGGAGTCGGAAAGTGGGAGGGAGGGAGGGAAGGAAGGAAGGAGAGACAGCCCAAACTCATATTATTATGCATATTACTAAAGTTCTCATTCCTGTAACTTTTAACTGGGCAAAATGGTGCAACACAGGGCCCACACTTCAAATCGGCTAAGTTACAAAATGCATCCAAAATCTGAGACCCATGGTTCCCATAGCATTAAAATTTGGCAAATGTTATAAATGTGTCAGGACATCAAAGTTACCATAGAGCAGTTCGTGAGATAGTACAAAATATCACGAAACACTTGATGTTTGCCTGCGCTATATTTATTTATTTTATTTGTTTTCAAACATGCACAAGGTAACAAGTATAAGTATGAACATAAACATGAACAAAGGAAGTAAATACAGATAAATGGAGACAGTAAGACAGGGACGGTAGGCACGCTGGTGCGCTTATTATCATTATTATCATTATCATTATTATTATCATTATTTGATATTAAGTAATTATCAAACTATTTACTAAATCTGCACTACTATTAATCTTCTCATCGTTCCCACCACCAATCTCTTTCCGCTTATGACTGTGACTGTAACTTTGTTGCTGGTAATCCTTATGATTTATATTGATATTGATTGTTCCTGATTGCTTATTCGTACCCTATGATTATCATTAAGTGTTGTATCATTAAGTGTTAAATTTGTACCCTATGACCACCATCTGTGTTGTAAATGTTGTACCTTGATGAAGGTATCTTTTTCTTTTATGTACACTGAGAGCATATGCACCAAGACAAATTCCTTGTGTGTCCAATCACACTTGGCCAATAAAAAAAATTCTATTATGCACACCTCCTTTAAGGAGCTCATAAGAATGGGGTGAGGTCCATGGTAGACAGTTTTAGACTGAGGCTGTGAGGGTTTGAGGCTGCCTCTGTGGCTCAGACTGCTAATGCAGTCTGTTATTAACAGCAGCTGCCCGCAATTACTGAAGGTTCTAGTCCCACCAGGCCCAAGGTTGACTCAGCCACCCATCCTTTATAAGGTAGGTAAAATGAGGACCCAGATTGTTGGGGGCAATAAAGTTGACTTTGTATATAATATACAAATGGATGAAGACTATTGCTAACATAGTGTAAACCGCCCTGAGTCTTCGGAGAAGGGTGGGATATAAATGCAAAACAAAAAAAAAACAAAAAAACCCCACTGGAATCGGGTAAGGTGTTCCAGGCATTGACCACTCTATTGCTGAAGTCGTATTTTCTACAATTGAGTTTGGAGCGGTTTACCATAAGTTTGTATTGATTGTTTGTCCGTGTATTATTGTGGTTGAAGCTGAAGAAGTCGTTGACAGGCAGGATGTTATAGCAGACAATTGTGTGAACTATGTTTAGATCGGACCACAGGCGGCGCAGTTCCAGCCCAAAATTTCAAGCCTGGAGGCATAGGGAATTCTATTGTGAATAGAGGAGTGGAGTACTTTTCTCCAGAAATATCTCTGAACCTGCTCAATTGTGTTAATGTCCGAAATAGAGTGTAGGTTCCAGGCGGACAAGCTGTATTCAAGAACTCGTCTGGCAAAGGTTTTGTATACCCTAGTTAACAATTCAATGTTACTGGAGAAGAAGCTTCGCAAAATAAAGTTAACAACTCTTAATGCCTTTTTGGCAATGCTGTTACAGTGAGCTCTGGGGCTTAGATCGTGTGAGATAAGTACTCCTAGGTCCTTGACAGAGTGAGGGTCCATCTACGAGGTTGTTTCCACCTCACTCGTATTTGGTGTTCTGATTTTGATTGCCAATGCATAGGACAGAGCATTTGTTAGTTGAAATTTGGAGTTGCCAATTACGCGACCATTCTGACACATAGTCTAGGTCACTTTGTGAGGGTAGCAACATTGTCGGTGGTGTTAAATAATTTTACATCATCGGCGAAGAAGACGCAGCTGCTTTTAAGGTGATCACATAGGTCGTTGATATAAAGCAGAAAGAGTGTGGGTCCTAAGACACTGCCTTGGGGGACACCGCTATTAACTGCAGCTGGGTTTGATAGGGCCCTCCCTATTTTGACCATTTGCTGCCTGTTTGACAGGAACATGGTGTTGTGCCTTGTCCGCTTTCCCCGCAGCCGGGCCCATCTTATCTGCTTCCGAACGCTGAGGAATGTCCTAGCATGCCTCCAGGCCCCAGCCCTGGCTCCATGCCCAGACAGGCCGAGGAGGAAGAAGTGCCTCCAGCCCCCAGCTCTGGCTCCATGCCCAGGCAAACGGAGCAACTAGACCCCTCCCCCTCCCCCACAGCATGTGAGCCTGAGGAAGGTCAATTACCAACAGCTGCAGACTGGAGTGACCCTCGCGTCAGAAGACTTGATAGACGGAGGCAACAGAAGGAAGGGAGGGGCAGGCCTGGATAAGTGCTGAGTCATGGAGCCACACCCCATGGCCTATATAAAGGACCTTCTTTCTGGCATTCTCTGAGTCAGGCAAAGTCTACCTTATCTTGCTGAAGTCACTTCCTGGTCTCCTGCCTGACTTGAGAACTTTGCTAGGACTTTGGCAGAGCTGCAGAGGCACGCCTGATTCGGATTTCCCTGACCCGGCCGTCAGCGGAGGAGTGGGACACGACACATGGCTATCAGCTTGTGCAGGGGTCCGGAGATGCCACATGGGCTGTTTTCAAGGCAGATATGTCTCTGAACGTATCCCCAGTTTTCCAATGAAATTGTAAGTTCTGCCGCTGTTGAAGGTACTGAGGAAATACCTCCGAAACAATGACCCAGTGGGTCATGGGTTGTCTAGTCGTTAATTATTATTGAGTTCCTGAAACCTGGGTTTCATTCAGAGGTGAGTTTCAGCAGGTTCTGACCAGTTCTGGAGAACCGGTAGTGAAAATTTTGAGTAGTTCGGAGAACTGGTAGTAAAAATTCTGACTGGCCCCGCCCCCCATCTATTCTCTGCCTCCCGAGTCAGAGCTGATCGGGAGGAAATGGGGATTTTGCAGTATTTTTCCCCTGGAATGGGGTGGGAATGGAGATTTTACAGTATCATTCCCCTTCCATGCCCACCAAGCCATGCCCACAGAACCGGTAGTAAAAAAATTTTGAAACCCACCACTGGTTTCATTGCTCCTACCTCACTACCCTATGTCAGGGTGGGGAGCCATGGCCCCTTTTATGACTTGTGGACTTCAACTCCCAGAATTCCTGAGCCAGGCCGGCTCAGGAATTCTGGGAGTTGAAGTCCACAAGTCATAAAAGGGGCCATGGTTCCCCATCCCAGCTCTAAGCACTACACCATAGATAATTAGTAGAAGCACCCACATATAAAATAATTATCCCACACACACACACACATAAAGAGAGAGCCTGATAACTCCAGACTAAATCTTACATTTGGGGATTAAGCAGAACTGGTGCCATAGTTGTGTTTAGGGAAGATGAATCTGTTTGAATAAAATCTGGGCTAACATGTTGCAAGATGGGAAATACATGCTTAAAACTCCCAAATTATTAATATTTACTAATACAGCAATTACTCCGCTTCAGCTGCAATTTATCTGCTGAATAATGAGCAACGGTACCAATTTCATTCATCTAACTAATCTCCATTGAAATTGGCATTAGTGTCAGTGGGAGCAGGCAGGAGTGTAGCTGATTTTTTCTTAAAATTGTTTTGTTGAAGTTATATAGAAAATAAGCAGTAGATGTGCTAATGTTACAGATGTTAGATCAAGTTGAAATGGAAGACAAAGCTTTGGAATTCTGATGTTTTTCATCTGTCGTTCTTTCCTTTTTCCTTTACTAAGAATTTACTCTTTGCAATGGCAATAGCAAAAAATTATGAGTAAAGTTCATAATTACATATGATTGCTATACATCCATACAGGTAGTCCTTGACTTACGACCAAAACTGACCCCCAAAATTCCCATTGCTAAGCCAGACAGTCATTAAGTGAATTTTGCCCCATTTTATGACCTTTCATGCCACCGTTGTTAAGTGAATCACTGCAGTTGTTAAGTTAGTAGCAACGGTTGTTGCTAACTGGCTTCCCCAATGATTTTGCTGGTCAGGTCCCAAATATGTCCCCTGCATCCCTCATAAATACGAGTCCGTTGCCAAGCGTCTGAATTTTGATCACGTAACCGCAGGGATTCTGCAATGGTCGTAAAGTGTGAAAAACGGTCATGCTCTCTATATGGGGCTCCCCTTGAGGAGCACCCGGAGACTCCAGTTAGTTCAGAATGCGGCTGCGCGGGTGATAGAGGGAACCCCTCGTGGCTCCCATGTGACACCTCTCCTGCGCAGGCTGCACTGGCTACCTGTGGCTTTCCGGGTGCGCTTCAAGGTTTTGGTAATTATCTTCAAAGCGCTCCATGGCATAGGGCCGGGTTACAGGACCGTCTGCTGCCACCGATTGCCTCTCACCGACCCGTGCGCTCTCACAGGGAGGGACTCCTCAGGGTGCCGTCAGCCAGGCAGTGCCGACTGGCGACACCCAGGGGAAGGGCCTTTTCTGTGAGGGCTCCCACCCTCTGGAACGAACTCCCCCCAGGACTTCGCCAACTTCCTGACCTTCGAACCTTCCGCCGCAAGCTTAAGACACATCTATTTATTTGCGCAGGACTGGACTAGAATTTTTAAATTTTGAATTTGGTTTTAATGGGGTTTTATTATTTGTATTTCTATTTTAAATATTCGGCCTTATTGAATAAGTTTTTTAATTGTTGTTTTATCCTGTATTTATATGTATGTTTTATTCTGGCTGTAAACCGCCCTGAGTCCTTAGGGAGATAGGGCGGTATAAAAATGCGAAAAATAAAGTTGAGGACCATCTGCATTTTATTTTCATTAGTTTTCAATCCACCGAGTAAATTTTCTGTAGAAATCTTAAGTCTGCCTGTATCTTCTTCTCTATATATCTCTTCATTATGGTCTGAAAAGGAGGAATTAGCCTTTGCCAAGACTGGAGAAGGTGTCAAACTGTTCTTACGGATTTTTTGCTGAAGCAAGGGGGAAAAAATGAGCTTGTGATTTATGGGTTTGATGATTTTAAAAGGTAGGCTATTGAAAGAAGGAAATCATGCTGAGAGGGATAAATTAACTTCTCGGATTAGAGAAAAGACACCAAGCTACATTTATTGGTGACTGGAAATCTCTTATGGACTTTTTAAAATAAAAATTGGGGGTGTGCGGAGGAAGGAATGTGATTTATGGTTTTGATGATTAGACAGGATAGACCATAGAAAGAACACTGTCATGAGGTAAATTGTATGATGAGGTAGAGAGAAGTTAAACTATAACTGTACTTATAACTGCTGTGAAGGATACTGGAAGCCATTTCTTTGCATCTTTCTTTTTTTTAAAGTTTCAATAAAATCACATTAAAAAAAATAAAAGAAGGAAATTATGTTGTAATCTTAGAGGGGGTAAAATATTAATAGACTGGTAACTGATGTTAAGAAGATTGGAAGCTGCTTCTTTATAACTTTCTCTCTCTCTTTTTTCCTCTTCTCTATTTCTTTGCGCTTTTTTTAACTTACTTTTTTTCTGCTTTCCTTTTTTTTCAAAATTATTGAATAGTTTTTATTATTACCCTATAAGTACTAAATATTTTATCACTTTATAAGTAACTCAAGGTGGTGAACATGTGTAATACTCCTCCCTCCTCCTATTTTCCCCTCTTTGAGCAGGGGGCTGGACTGGAAGACCTCTAAGGTCCCTTCCAACTCTGCTATTCTGTTATTAATAGCTTGTGAATCCCACTTCTAACACCAGTTTTCTGTGGAATCAAAATGTAGGACTCAAAGCAAATAATCAAGGCTCTGTGGTTTTTATTAAACATGTGTACTGGTGGAACTCTCTCCAAAAAATATTGAGAGACACCCGCCCCACAAAGGGATTCATTAATATTTATACATCTCAAAAGTATTGCATAGACAACAGATAATATAGGCATTCATATTCATAGGTAATGGATCTCAGTATTGTGACCTAGGCCCAAATAGCTATTACCAGACACAATCAGTCCTAAACAAACATATTTTATTAGAACAGCTGAGAATTACTTCGTTCTCAGTTTAGTCCAAATTAATTCCAAATCCAGTCCTTCAAAAAAAGTCCTTTGGTCTCATCACAAACCTTTATCTTCTTTGGCACCCTGCCAAAGACTTTTCTTTGCAAAGCGCCACAAAGTTCAGAAACAAGAGATGCCGACAAGAAACAATTGTAGCAATATTCCTTTCCTACAAAAAGTCCAAGAGCCGTTGCTGCTCTTTTAAGCCTTATGGGAGGGGCCAATCATCTCCTGGCCTTACTCCCGAGTTTTCCTTTTTGCTTTAGCTGCTCTTGCCTTCTGGCAGCTCTTCATATGCGTGCACTAGGAACAGGATTTTCCTGTTCTTCTGCCTCTCTGCTGTCCGCCTCTGGAAGCTCCGGAGTCCACACACTGCTCCCAGATGGACCTGGCCCCATCTCTGCCTCCGATGCAGAGCCCTCGTCTGTTGCTTTCCCTGACTCCAGGACAGACCCATTGCCCTCCCCAGCCTCCTCACTGTCTGACTCCGCTGCCAGCTCCGCAGGCTGCTGGTGGACCATAACACTCAGTTACTTCCTGCACTGGCTTACTTTCAAGAAAACGAAGATGAGGAATAATGCAATAAACCAAAAGAAGAAAGAAATAAGTCAATAAAGCAAGAGAGAATGGCATCTCCCATAAATCAAAGGGAGGGAGCAGTTAGGAATGCCAGATGTTAAAAGGAAAAACATCGCCCATTGGCACTTTATGGGAATTGTTTCAAGAAGATAACAGGCTATCGTTCAAACCCCAAATTCCTTATAGCTCTATACATCAACTTGATTTAGCTGATTCTATTCACCTAAAGACTGATTGTCCCACAACCCATCCCAAGCAGTAAATATGAAGGAGGTTAGCCCCTTTGTCATGTCCCACTCCCCCTCCGACGTCTAGGAAGTCCGTATCAAGCATGGCAACGAAGCCTCTGCAGCTTTGCCAAATTCCTTCCAGGTTTCTCAGGGCAGGCAGGAGTCCAAGTTGTGACTTCAGCAAACTAGATGAGACTTTGCTTGACTCAAGGTTGGAATGCCACAAGCAGGTCCTTTATATAGGCTATGGGGTGTGGCTCCATGACTCAGCATTTATCCAGGCCTGCCCTCCCTTCCTTCTGCTGGCGTCACCTCTCAGATCTCCGGAAGCAAGGATCCTCCCACTGTGAATTCTCTTCAGCTGGATCTGCTGTCGGTAATTCTAGCACGTGGCTGGCTCCCTGCTCACACACTGTAGGAGTGAGGTTTGTTTGTTCATTCCTGACATCCTGTCCGGTACTAGGGCCAGGGCCGGGGGCTGGAGGCATGACAGGCCGTTCATCTTCATTATCAGACTCTGAGTCTGATAACATGCCCGGGTGTAGACGGGAGGGGCCCAGCTGAGGAGAGGAGGGAGGACGAGGCACAACACCCTTCTCCTTCTCATCAGTTGCCTCTGGGAACCACCTTAAACCATAAGACACAGGGAAAAGGGCCTTGATTTATTCTCCAAAGCACCTGAGGGCAGGACAAGACATCACGGGTGTTGTTGTCATTGTTAGTTGCGAAGTCGTGTCCGACCCATCGCAACCCCATGGACAACATTCCTCCAAGCCTTCCTGTCCTCTACCATCCTCCGGAGTCCATTTAAGCTCACACTGACTGCTTCAGTGACTCCATCCAGCCACCTCATTCTGTCGTCCCGTTCTTCTTTTGCCTTCAGTCTTTCCCAGCATTAGGCTCTTCTCCAGTGAGTGGAAGATCATTAAACAAGGATCCTACCTAGAACTAAGGAAGAATTTCCTGACAGTGAGAACAATTAATCAGTGGGATGGCTGATCTCTTGAAAGTGTGAGTGCTCCCTATAACCTTCTTGAGGTTTTCAAGAAGAGACTAGACAGTCATTTGTCCAAACTGGTTCTCAACCTGTGGCCCACGGACTTCTGGATGGCCACAATGTCATCACAGAGGGTCCACAAAAGCTTGAAAAAAAAATTGTGAATTAAAGCTTGAGTTACGTCTTGGGAGTCCGTGGCTATGCTCTGTACAGGGCTGTTTTAACGCAAGGGCCTGATGGGCACTTGCCCGTGGGCCAGGGCCAGGGTTGAAATGTAAAATTTGTTACTACTGACACTGTAGGCGTGGCTTGGGGGGGGCTAATGTGACTGGGTGAGCGTGGCCAACTTTTTAAAAAAAAAACTTTTAAAAGCATTTTTTCTACAGCCTCTTCAGCCAAAGAGGTTATAGAAAACATGATTTTAAAAGGTTCTGGCGATCAGGCAACTCAGCTGGGATCACCAGAGGAGACTTTTAAAAGCTTTTTTTTTCAACCTCTCCAGCCAAAGAGGTTGTTTAAAAAAAGCTTTTAAAGGGTTCTGACTATCCCAGCTGAGCCACGTGATTATCAGAGGCTTTTTTTTTACTTTTAAAAGCATTTTTTCAGCCGAAGAAAAAATGCTTTTAAAAGTTAAAAAAAATTCTGATGATCGCGTGGCTCAGCTGGGTTGTGGGGAGCAGGGCCAGGGATTTTTGCTACCAGTTCTCCGAACCACCCACCGCCATCGCTACCAGATCGGCCGATCCGGTCTGAACCAGGAACATTTCATCCCTGGCCAGGGGTGCTATTCAGCAGGTTCTGACAGGTTCAGAGAACTGGCAAATACTAGCTCTGGCTGGCCCCAGAATGGAATGAGAATGCAGATTTTGCAAGATCCTTATCCCAGGAGTGGGAGGGAATGGGGATTTTGCAGTATCCTTCCCCTGCTACACCCACAGAACTGCAGAACTGGTAGTAAAAAAAATTGAATTCTACCACTGCCATGGGCCCCACGAGCATAAGGGCCCCATACCAATCTGTGTGTGATAACGCTTCAATGCACCTTGGATCATATAAATACAGCAACTGTTTGGGTTACTGCGTATTATTGTGTTTTACAAGCCTCGTGTATTGTCCAAATGTTTATCGTGTTGATTAGTTGTCACTGCACAGCATTTTTTTAATGTTTCAACACCGATTTTGTTGGAAATGCCAATAAAATAAATATATGTTTAATTTCATCGACCATTTACATATTTGTTCCTGGGAGTAGTTGTCGTAGGGGCCCCAGTACACTGCTTTGCCCGCCACCCATAATCAGGGATGGCTTCTACTTACCTTTACTACTGGTTTGCAATGGGAGCACATGCACATGCGCAGATCAGTGGTGGGTTTCAAATTTTTTTACTACTGGTTCTGTGGATGTGGCTTGGTGGGCGTGGCATGGCTTGGTGGGCATGGCTTAGTAGGCGTGGCAGGGGAAGGATACCATAAAATCTCCATTTCTACCACAATCCAAGGAAGGATACTGCAAAATCCCCATTTCCTCCCGATCAGCTGGGACTTGGGAGGCAGAAAATAGAGGCGGGCAGGGCCAGTCAGAATTTTTACTACCGGTTCTCCGAACTACTCAAAATTTCCGCTACTGGGTTCCCCAGAACTAGTCAGAACCTGCTGAAACCCACCTCTGGTGCAGATTGCCAAACATGATATCAGGGTGGGTGAGCAGAGCCTCCCACCGCTTTTACTACCAGTTCTCAAGAACGGGACAGAACCAGGAGCTACCCACCACTGCCCATAATGCTTTTAAGATGGCCCTTGCTCTGTGGCTACAAAAGATATTTAAAGGAGGTCTGTGGTGAAGAAAAGATTGAGAACCACTGGTACAGAGTCCTTTACTTTAGCAGGGGGTTGGACTAGATGACCTCCAAGATTCCTTCCGACCCTACTATTCTATATGTCCAGGATGGCGAATCTATGGCACATGTGCCACAAATGGCACGCGGAGCCATATTTGTGGCCACACAAGCGTTGCCCTAGCTCAGCTCCAGCGTGCATGAGCACAGTGGCCTGCTGATTTTTGAGCCTTCGAGGCCTAGCAGAAGATGGGAAACAGGCCATTTCAGGCCTCCAGAGGGCCTCCAGGGTGGGGGAAGGCCGTTTTCGCCCTCCCCAGGCCCCAAAAAAGTCTCTGCAGCCTGGGGAGAGCGAAAAACGGGCCCACTGCGCCATCACATGCCAAAAGCGGGGAGATCATGGGGGGGTCATGCACACATGCGCAGGGGAGAGGGTGTTGTGCCTCGTCCGATCTCACCACAGCCGGGGCCTTCTTATCTGCTTCCGAACACGGAGGAATGTCCTAGTATGCCTCCCGGCCCCAGCCCTGGCTCCATGTCCAGACAGGCTGAAGAGGAGGAAGCACCTCCCGGCCCCCAGCTCTGGCTCCATGCCCAGGCAAACGGAGCAACTAGACCCCTCCCCCTCCTCCACAGCATGTGAGCCTGAGGGAGGTCAATTGCCAACAGCTGCAGACTGGAGTGACCCTCGCGTCAGAAGACTTGATAGACGGAGGCAACAGAAGGAAGGGAGGGGCAGGCCTGGATAAGTGCTGAGTCATGGAGCCACACCCCATGGCCTATATAAAGGACCTGCTTTCTGGCATTCTCTGAGTCAGGCAAAGTCTAAACATATCTTGCTGAAGTCACTTTCTGGTCTCCTGCCTGCCCTGAGGACTTTGCTAGGACTTTGGCAGAGCTGCAGAGGCACGCCTGATTCGGATTTCCCTGACCCGGCCGTCAGCAGAGGAGTGGGACACGACAGAGGGGTGCATTGAATTATGGGTGTGGGCACGTGCGCACGCGACTGCCCCCCCCTCCCCGCACTCTCCATGCTTTTGGCACGCGGCAGCAAAAAGATTAGCCATCACTGCTATATGCTATGTTCTTTTGTAAGTGAGGGCTACCTAGAATTCGAATATTGCACCTAACTACTATGTGCTTAGCCAATTATTCTCCTTTTAATGCTACCTAACCTAGTAACCATCACATAGTAACGATTCGCAGATTAGCAGTATTGCAGAGGTAAAGAAAGATCTTAAAGACACAAGAAAATGACTCCAGGTTCTGATGGGACTCGATTGTTTTCTAGCTTGGAGGGGGAGTTGTAGTTTTGGCTGTTGCAACCTACATTTATTTTTACCTTGGAGGCTTGCCATATCATTGGCATTAATCACCATGATGTGTCATGCTGCTAAAGTGTGCAACAGTGGTGCACGGAGGGGGGGGAAATGTGAATTGTTTAGCTTGCATATTTTTCTCGCTACAGAAAGACACAATGGATTCCAAATGAGCAGAAAGTGCCCGAGGATTTAAATGACTGCATGTTTGCTCCAGTCTCAAAGAACAAAAGATAGAACATTGGGGGGTGGGGGGGACTTCCTTGCTTTTTTCCCTTTGCATTCCCTAGCATTTTCCTTTTCTTAGTTTCATTGGGCTCGTGCATTTTTTTAAAAATCACATTGTGGTACAGGGAGATGGGGTGTGGATGTGGGAGGGTAAGGCTGATGCAAATTGCAAGAAAAAAAGTGTGCTCTTGCAGACATCTCACTGTATTTAATCCTCTCTCTTTTTCTCTTCCTGTTTTAGATAGGAGCAGATGTTCCAAAGCAGCTGCTGAAGACCCTAAATGACGGTGGGGCCGACCAGCTGCAGACCTCTGTCACTGCTGGAGTAACAGGGTTGAGAGCAGATGTCAAACCGCAAGAGAAATGTAGAGATGTTTGCGACTATATCTGCTTGCTGCAAAGTTTCCTTGCATCGTTAAAATTGTTCTTGCATAACAACAGCCTGTCTCTCTTTGGGGCTCTTTGATTTTTCATTGTGTCACCAAACTTTGATCAGGGCCCGTTGAAACGATGATGGGGATACACGGTTAGAGGAAATGTTACATAAACGTATAGAATTAAAACCAGGGATTTTTTTTTTAATTGGGTATTTTGCCAGAGGGATATAGTAAAGAAGATACGTATTTAACTTTACACATAATAATAGAAGCAAGAATTGTATTGTCACAATACAGGGGTTGCCACAAAGAAGAGGGAGTCAAACTATTCTCCAAAGCACCTGAGGGCAGGACAAGAAGCAATGGGTGGAAACTGATCAAGGAAAGAAGCAACTTAGAACTAAGGAGAAATTTCCTGACAGTCAGAACAATCAATAAGTGGAACAACTTCCCTGCAGAAGTTGTGAATGCTCCAACACTGGAAATTTTTAAGAAAATGTTGGATAGCCATTTGTCTGAAATGGTGTAAGGTTTCTTGCCTGGGCATGGGGTTGGACTAGAAGACCTCCAAGGTCCCTTCCAACTCTGTTATTATGTTATGTTATTTGTGCAAAATTGGAAGATAGAGAACATCCCGACAGAAGGTGAAGTAATAAAAAAGATTTTAGACTGTGCGGAAATGAAACAGATTAACACTAAGAATAAAAGATAAAGAGGAATCGGTGTATTTCAAGACATGGGGAAGATCCAATGTATGGTTAGAAAAGAAATATGAATAAAAGATGATAGATTAATAAATCAGACAAGGTAAAAATAAATGAGGGAGAAGTCAAAAAGAAATAGAAACTCAGATGACAGGGCAAATGGAGAAGGGGGATGGGAGGTGGAGAAAGAATGTTATTATATAAATGTACGATTATGATGATAGATGTGTAATGGGTAAAACTGAAAAGAAAGTAAATATTAATAGAAAATTGGGGCTGCTCAGATACCAAATAGGGGAAATATTGGACAATAAAGGAGAAAGAAAGGAGAGAGGAGTAGAGGGTAAGATAGAAGAGGAGAGGGAGAGAGAGGAATGGAAGAAAGGGGAAAGGAGAGGAAGAAAGGATAGGGGAAAAAAGTAGCAGAGAAGGTTAAAAGGGTAAAGGTTCCCCTCGTACATATGTGCTAGTCGTTCCCGACTCTAGGGGGCGGTGCTCATCTCTGTTTCAAAGCCGAAGAGCCAGCGCTGTCCGAAGTCGTCTCCATGGTCATGTGGCCAGCATGACTCAACGCCAAAGCTGCATGGAACGCTGTTACCTTCCCACTAAAGATGGTCCCTATTTTTTCTACTTGCATTTTTATGTGCTTTCGAAACTGCTAGGTTGGCAGGAGCTGGGACAAGTAACGGGAGCTCACCCCATTACAGAGCAGCACTAGGGATTCGAACCGCTGAGCTGCCAACCTTTCAATCGACAAGCTCAGCGTCCTAGCCCCTGAGCCACCGTGTCCAGGAGAGAAGGTTAGAAAGGAGGAAAAGAGGGGAGGAGTGGGGGAAAGGAAGGGGAAGTAGGGAAGAGGAAGAGGAAGAGGAAGGAAGGAAGTAGGAGAGGAGAGAAGGTAGGGTGGGGAAAGAAAGAAAGAAAGAAAGAAAGAAAGAAAGAAAGAAAGAAAGAAAGAAAGAAAGAAAGAAAGAAAGAAAGAAAGAAAGAAGAGCAACAAAGATGTTTAAGGGACTGGACGCTAAAACATATGAAGAACAGTTGCAGGAACTCGGTATGTCTAGTTTAATGAAAAGAAGGACTAGGGGAGACATGATAGCAGTGTTCCAATATCTCAGGGCTGCCACAAAGAAGAGGGAGTCGGGCTGTTCTCCAAAGCACCTGAGGGTAAAACAAGAAGCAATGGGTGGAAACTGATCAAGGAAAGAAGCAACTTAGAACTAAGGAGAAAATTCCTGACAGTTAGAACAATTAATAAGTGGAACAACTTGCCTGCAGGAGTTGTGAATGCTCCAACACTGGAAATTTTTAAGAAAATGTTGGATAACCATGTGACTGAGATGGTGTAGGGTTTCCTGCCTGGGCAGGGGGTTGGACTAGAAGGCCTCCAAGGTCCCTTCCAACTCTGTTGTTATGTTATGTTATTTGTGCAAAATTGGAAGATAGAGAACATCCCGACAGAAGGTGAAGTAATAAAAAAGATTTTAGACTGTGCGGAAATGAAACAGATTAACACTAAGAATAAAAGATAAAGAGGAATCGGTGTATTTCAAGACATGGGGAAGATCCAATGTATGGTTAGAAAAGAAATATGAATAAAAGATGATAGATTAATAAATCAGACAAGGTAAAAATAAATGAGGGAGAAGTCAAAAAGAAATAGAAACTCAGATGACAGGGCAAATGGAGAAGGGGGATGGGAGGTGGAGAAAGAATGTTATTATATAAATGTACGATTATGATGATAGATGTGTAATGGGTAAAACTGAAAAGAAACTGAAAAGAAAGTAAATATTAATAGAAAATTGGGGCTGCTCAGATACCAAATAGGGGAAATATTGGACAATAAAGGAGAAAGAAAGGAGAGAGGAGTAGAGGGTAAGATAGAAGAGGAGAGGGAGAGAGAGGAATGGAAGAAAGGGGAAAGGAGAGGAAGAAAGGATAGGGGAAAAGAGTAGCAGAGAAGGTTAAAAGGGTAAAGGTTCCCCTCGTACATATGTGCTAGTCGTTCCCGACTCTAGGGGGCGGTGCTCATCTCTGTTTCAAAGCCGAAGAGCCAGCGCTGTCCGAAGTCGTCTCCATGGTCATGTGGCCAGCATGACTCAACGCCAAAGCTGCATGGAACGCTGTTACCTTCCCACCAAAGATGGTCCCTATTTTTTCTACTTGCATTTTTAGGTGCTTTCGAAACTGCTAGGTTGGCAGGAGCTGGGACAAGTAACGGGAGCTCACCCCATTACAGAGCAGCACTAGGGATTCGAACCACTGAGCTGCCAACCTTTCAATCGACAAGCTCAGCGTCCTAGCCCTTGAGCCACCGTGTCCAGGAGAGAAGGTTAGAAAGGAGGAAAAGAGGGGAGGATTGGGGGAAAGGAAGGGGAAGTAGGGAAGAGGAAGAAGAAGAGGAAGGAAGAAAGTAGGAGAGGAGAGAAGGTAGGGTGGGGAAAAAAAGAAAGAAAGAAAGAAAGAAAGAAAGAAAGAAAGAAAGAAAGAAAGAAAGAAAGAAAGAAAGAAAGAAAGAAAGAAAGAAAGAAAGAAAGATGTTTAAGGGACTGGAGGCTAAAACATATGAAGAACAGTTGCAGGAACTGGGTATGTCTAGTTTAATGAAAAGAAGGACTAGGGGAGACATGATAGCTGTGTTCCAATATCTCAGGGGCTGCCACAAAGAAGAGGGAGTTGGGCTGTTCACCAGAGCACCTGAGGGTAGAACAAGAAGCAATGGGTGGAAACTGATCAAGGAAAGAAGCAACTTAGAACTAAGGAGAAAATTCCTGACAGTTAGAACAATTAATAAGTGGAACGACTTGCCTGCAGAAGTTGTAAATGCTCCAACACTGGAAATTTTTAAGAAAATGTTGGATAACCATGTGACTGAGATGGTGTAGGGTTTCCTGCCTGGGCAGGGGGTTGGACTAGAAGGCCTCCAAGGTCCCTTCCAACTCTGTTGTTATATTATATATTATATTATATTAAAGAAAGAAAGAAAGAAAGAAAGAAAGAAGGAAGGAAGGAAGGAAGGAAGGAAGGAAGGAAGGAAGGAAGGAAGGAAGGAAGGAAGGAAGGAAGGAGAAGGTTTGTTGTAAAAAGAGGGAAAAGAAAGGCTAAAGAGCAACCCCGAATATGATTAAAAATGTTTTTTCTTCATGCTTTCTTTAAAAATATGTACATGTGTGATCAATTATGAATAAGAGTATGTACGTTTACAATATGTGTATAAGAAACAAAAAGTTAAAAAAGTAAAAAAAAATAAAAATAAAAGAAACAATGATGGAGAAAACCATATTCTAACTTCTCCTTCTTGGAGGAAAAGTTCCTGCATGGATGGATTGGTTTTAAGTGGCATTGTGCTTGATTCAGGGGATAAATGAACAGGGTTGTAGTACACAAAAGATGTGTGCGCAGATCATTTTTCCATGGATTATTTTGGTGACATCAAGTCCCTAAGGTGACACTTAAACAGCAATTAGAGCTATTTGCATTAAAGGCACTGCTGGAGAGAATGACAGAAGATAATGTAAATTCTGCCTGATAATATGTTATACAGATATGTCTTTAAACCCGACCGCTTTAGTTTCTTGCTGCCTAAATGGTGCAATTCCCCCCCTCCACTAATACCGCTCATTTTCACAAAGGAGAGAAGTAGCTACAAGGATCCCAAACCTGCTTCTTTGCTTATTTTGGTTTCTGTGGGAGGGGGGGGGTCAACCTTCCATTTCAAATTTATTTTTTGTTTTGAAGCCTGCGAGGTGAAATGCTCCCGGTTCAGACCGGATCGCTCGATTTGGTAGCGATGGCGGCGGGTGGTTCAGAGAACCCTGGTTTGGGCGAGCCAGTAACAGCAATGGTGAGCTGAGAACAAACCGGTTCGCTCCAACCATCTGCTGGGCCCTCCCGCCTATCCCTGTTGTGTCTCGTCCGCTTTCACCGCAGCCGGGGCCTTCTTATCTGCTTCCGAACGCTGAGGAATGTCCTAGTATGCCTCCCGGCCCCAGCCCTGGCTCCATGCCCAGACAGGCTGAGGAGGAAGAAGTACCTCCAGCCCCCAGCTCTGGCTCCATGCCCAGGCAAACGGAGCAACTAGACCCCTCCCCCTCCCCCACAGCATGTGAGCCTGAGGAAGGTCAATTACCAACAGCTGGAGACTGGAGCCTCGCTTCAGAAGAATTGATAGGCGGCGGCGACAGAAGGAAGGGAGGGGCAGGCCTGGATAAGTGCTGAGTCATGGAGCCACACCCCATGGCCTATATAAAGGATCTGCTTTCTGGCATTCTCTGAGTCAGGCAAAGTCTAACCTATCTTGCTGAAGTCACTTTCTGGTCTCCTGCCTGCCTTGAGAACTTTGCTAGGACTTTGGCAGAGCTGCAGAGGCACGCCTGATTCGGATTTCCCTGCCCGACCGTCAGCCGAGGAGTGGGACACGACAACCCTTGCACTATATCTACCTATATTCATTCATTTTTAGCCCAGCTGATAGATGCGGCAGAGTAGATTGCCGCACTTCAGCTGTTCTGAAATGCAATGCACTTGCGCAGAGCGCGTGTGCAAAGCAAACCGATTATAACACCGGTTGAAACCCACCACTGCCTTGGTTCCCAGGGAAAAATATTTTATTTTGGCTACAAAAACCCCAGCGATCTCTATTCCCCCCACTTCCTATCCCTTAGCTCCAGTGTGGCAACACTGAAACACCAAAATGGCTGCGGTCAAGTCAGCTTCAGGGGTGACAGTTCTTTTTATGTATGTCTCTATGATTTGCTTCCTTCTCTGGACACTTAAGCGATCACCTCAATCTGTTCTTCTTTCTGTATTCTTTGTTGCCATAATTCCTAGGATCATCTCCCCATTGACTGACTCACCTACAAATACCTTTTGACCCCTTTAGTCAGGATGTTCACGTCAACATGACACCTGGCTATCAGAAATTTCCTGTATTCAAGGAACAACTGCAAGGAAGTGCGTATTTTCTCAGAAGTTTCATTCTGGGATCTGCTACTACTGACAGTCTTCAACTTACAACTACTTACAATCAGTGGTGGGATTCAGCCAGTTCGCACCACTTCGGGAGAACCGGTTGTTACCTTTCTGAGCAGTTTGGCAAAACTGGTTGTTGGGAGAAATGATTAGGGCAGAGAACCGGTTGTTAAATTACTTGAATCCCACCACTGCTTACAATGGAGTCCAAAATTTCCATTGCGGAGCAAGACAATTGTTAAGGGGGTTTTGCCCCATTTTGTAACCTTTCTGGCCGCAGTCGCTGAGTGAATCCCTGCAGTTGTTAACTTAGTAAGATGGTTGTTAAGAGAAAATGGCTTCCCCGTTGATTTTGCTTGTCAGCGGGTGTTGTGTCCCACTCCTCCGCTGATGGCTGGGTCAGGGAAATCCGAATCAGGTGTGCCTCTGCAGCTCTGCCAAAGTCCTAGCAAAGTCCTCAGGGCAGGCAGGAGACCAGAAAGTGACCTTAGCAAGATATGTTTAGACTTTGCCTGACTCAGAGAATGTCAGAAAGCAGGTCCTTTATATAGGCCATGGGGTGTGGCTCCATGACTCAGCACTTATCCAGGCCTGCCCCTCCCTTCCTTCTGTTGCCTCCGTCTATCAAGTCTTCTGACGCGAGGGTCACTCCAGTCTGCAGCTGTTGGCAATTGACCTCCCTCAGGCTCACATGCTGTGGAGGAGGGGGAGGGGTCTAGTTGCTCTGTTTGCCTGGGCATGGAGCCAGGGCTGGGGGCTGGAGATACTTCCTCCTCTTCAGCCTGTCTGGGCATGGAGCCAGGGCTGGGGCCGGGAGGCATACTAGGACATTCCTCCATGTTCGGAAGCAGATAAGAAGGCCCCGGCTGTGGTGAGATCGGACGAGACACAACAGCGGGTTGCCAAGGGGGATCACATCACCACCACCCCAAGACACTGCAACTGTCATAAATACATACCAGTTGCCAAGTGTCTGGATTTCAATCACATGACCATGGGAATGCTGCAAAAGTTGTAAGTGTGAAAAATGGTTGTAAGTTGCTCTTTTCAGTGGAATGTACCGTATTTTTTGGAGTATAAGACGCACCTTTGTTCCCCAAAAAAGAGGGTGAAAATCTGGGTGCATCTGTTACTCCAAATGTAGCCCTGCCCAGCTTCTCAAACAGAGGTGTCAGAGGCTAAAAGAAGCCTCCAAACAGAGGATTAGAAAAGAAGCCTCCAAACAGACCTTCAGAAAAAAGCCCCCAAATAGAGCTTCAGAGGCTTTTTTTAAAAAAGCTGTTTCAGAGGCTTTCAGAGGCAGAAAAAAAAGCAAAAAAAAAAAAAAAAGAAGCAAGGCACAGAGCTCACAACCAAGGAACCTGTTGCTAAAATTCACCTCTGGAAACAGCTGATTGGGGGTAATCCAGGAGGCCGATCCACCTGCCAATCACCTTTTTTTGTATTTTCCTCCCCAAAAACTAAGGTGCGTCTTATACTCCAAAAAATATGGTAATTTCGAACAATCACAAAACAAATGGTTATAAGTCAAGGACTACCTGCATTGAGTCTCTAAAAATTACACATTTTCGCAAAAGATAAGGAAACCTTTACTCTCATCTAACCAGCATCAATAAGGACCCACCAAAATGGAAAAAGTAACTCTGCAGCACCCTCTTCTGGCCCTTATAAGCTTTGAGTCCTGTGTCTTCTTTTGAGGAGAGAGAATTAAAGCACCAGTCTTCTGCTCTTGCGATTTAAGAATAAGTTTTATTAAGACTATGTGCATACTTCTTAAAAAAACTTTCCACTAATATAGCAGAACCCCTAAGCATAATCTTTGACAAAGCTTTCACTACCAGTTCCCTTCCCAAACTTTGGTCACTAGCCACAGTCATCCCTATCTTCAAAAAAGGAGACCCCAGCTTAGTTGAAAATTACAGACCGATCTCTCTGTGCTGCGTCACCTGCAAAGTCATGGAATCAATCATCAACCAATCCATTACCTCACACTTAGAAACTAACAACCTACTCTCCAATAAACAATTTGGTTTCAGGAAAAAATTATCATGCAACTTACAACTTCTTCACTGTAAAAACATATGGACTACAAATCTTGATCAAGGCAAAACAATAGATGCAATCTACATAGACTTCTGCAAAGCTTTTGACTCAGTAGTACACGATAAACTTCTCCTAAAACTAAAATCCTATGGCATTTCAGGACCCCTTCACAAATGGATATCTGCATTTCTGTCCAACAGACAACAAGTGGTCAAAATTGGCAATGCTCTATCAAATCCTGTTCCTGTCAAGAGTGGCGTTCCTCAAGGCAGCGTCCTTGGACCAACACTCTTCATACTATACATTAATGATCTTTGTGACCATATCTCAAGTAATTGTGTTCTCTTTGCTGACGATGTCAAACTATTTAACACCACAGACAATGCATCTATCATCCAAAAAGACCTTGATCATCTAACTACTTGGTCTAAAACTTGCCAACTCCAAATCTCAACCAGCAAATGCTCAGTCTTACATATTGGAAAAAAGAACCCAAACACTAAGTACATACTTGATGGACATTACCTTACAGATGACCCCACCCCGTTAAAGACCCTGGAGTTTTCATGTCAAATGATCTAAGTGCCAAAGCCCACTGTAACTACATAGCAAAAAAGGCTCTAAGAGTTGTAAACCTAATCTTGCGTAGCTTCTTTTCCAAAAACACTACACTACTAACCAGAGCATATAAAACATTTGCTAGACCAATTCTAGAATACAGCTCGCCTGTTTGGAACCCTCACCACATCTCTGACATCAATACAATTGAACGTGTCCAGAAATATTTTACAAGAAGAGTTCTCCATTCCTCTGAAAACAACAAAATACCTTATCCCACCAGACTTGAAATCCTAGGCTTAGAAAACTTGGAACTCCGTCGCCTTCGACAAGACCTAAGTTTAACTCATAGAATCATCTATTGTAATGTCCTTCCTGTTAAAGACTACTTCAGCTTTAATTGCAACAATACAAGAGCAACCAACAGATTTAAACTTAATGTTAACCGCTTTAATCTAGATTGCAGAAAATATGACTTCTGTAACAGAATCATCAGTGCTTGGAATACTTTACCTGACTCTGTGGTCTCTTCCCATAATCCTAAAAGCTTTAACCAAAAACTTTCTACTATTGACCTCACCCCATTCCTAAGAGGACCATAAGGGGCGTGGATAAGCGCACAAACGTGCCTACCATTCCTGTCCTATTGTTTTTCTATATAGTGATGCTTATACCTCCTAATATTTACTCATATATATGTTTATATACTATATAATCCTTTTTACATGATGTTGTGACAAAATAAATAAATAAAAGAAAGAAAGAAAGAACATGGAAAAGGAAAGGTTGGGCAGTCAAATGCCCAGTTATAGTGGGATGGAACAAGGGATTTAATACTGCACTGACAAAATATAACCAACTTCTCGAACATCAGCCCCCCACCCGCCCTTGAATGCCATGGGAAAATGAGAATAAGAAAGGACTAGAATTCTATATTCATTCCTTTCATTTTTAACTGTTATAATCGTAGTCGGTTTCAGTTGTTCCCCTTTTCTTAGGAAATGACAGTAAAAGAAACTATTATAATGACAAATATAATCTTTCGTTTGCTTTATTTTGTGGAAAATAAGTATAAAACCGGAACTGGTTTTATATGAATACAAATACAGCCCTTGGTGCTCTCTGAGCTGGGTTGTTTTCTTGCAGGCATTTCACTACCTGAACTATCCAGTGAAACAATTGCAAAAAAAAACACCAGCCAAGCTCAGTGAACACCAATGACCCCTCATTTCAACCCAGAGATGCAATTATTCTCTTTTATTGGTACAATTCAGCCCACTGGCTTCAATGACATTTAACAGATTAACAGAGTTGGAAGGGACCTTCTAGGCCATCTAGTCCAACCCCCCCGCCCAAGCAGGAGACCCTGCACCATTTCTGACAAAGAGCAGTCCAATCTCTTCTTGAAAGTCTCAAGTGATGAAGCTCCCACAATTTCCGAAGACAACTTCTGTTCCATTGGTTGATTGTTCTCACTGTCAGAAAGTTTCTCTTTCTTTCCAGATTAAATCTCTCCTCAATCAGTTTCCATCCATTATTCCTTGTCTGGCCTACAGGTGCTTTGGAAACCAGCTTGACCCCCTCCTCTCTGTGGCAGCCCCTCAAATATTGGAAGGCTGCTATCATGTCTCCCTTGGGCATTCTCTTCATTAGACTAGCCATGCCCAGTTCCTGTAACAGTTCTTTATATGTTTTAGTCTCCAGTCCAGAGGTGGGTTTCAAAAGGTTCTGACCAGTTCTGGAGAACTGGTAGCGGAAATTTTGAGTAGTTTGGAGAACTGGTAAATACCACCTCTGACTGGCCCCGCCCACATCCATTCTCTGCCTCCCGAGTCCCAGCTGATCGGGAAGAAATGGGGATTTTGCAGTAACCTTCTCCTGCCATGCCCACCAAGCCACGCCACGGCCACCAAGCTACGCCACGGCCACCAAGCCATGCCCACAGAATCAGTAGTAAAAATTTTTGAATCCCGTCACTGCTCCAGTCCCCTAATCATCCTGGTTGCTCTTCTCTGCACTTTTTCTAGAGTCTCAACATCTTTTTTTATAGTGTGACCAAAACTGGATGCAGTACTCTAGGTGTGGTCATACTAGGGCTTTATAGAGTGGTATTAGTATCTCACTTGATCTTGATTGTATCCCTCTGTTAATGCAATTTAGGACTGCATTGGATTTTCTGGCTGCCGCTGCACACTGCTGGCTCATATTTAACTGGTTGTCCACTAAGACTCCAAGATCCCTCTCACAATCACTGCTATTAAGCCTGGTATCGCCCAGTTTGTACGTATACTTTTGGTTTTTCTTGTCTAAATGTAGGACTTTACTTTTCTCTACATTGAATTTCATTTCCTTCAGTCCTATCAGGAATTTACACCCTGATAGGACTGACTGTTTGCAGCTATGTCTCTTAAGAGTTAGGGTGAGGTGTTGTTGTTTTTGTTAACGTGAACATGTGATTGCCACACTAGATTATATTTTTTTCGTGAAAAATTCCTTCCATACAATTTTGACAAAAAGCAAAAAAAATCAAAACATAAAATACAAATTAGATGGACATGACCTTATAGATGACCCTCACTCTGTCAAAGGCCTTGGAGTACTCATTTCTAAAGATCTAAGTGCCAGAGCCCACTGTAACAACATTGCCAAAAAGGCACTAAGAGTTGTTAACCTAATCTTGCGTAGCTTCTTTTCTGGTAATATTGTACTACTAACTAGAGCATACAAAACATTTGCTAGATCAATCCTTGAATATAGCTCATCTGTCTGGAACCCGCACAGTATATAGGACATTAATACAATCGAATGAGTCCAGAGATATTTCACAAGAAGTGTCCTCCACTCCTCTGCTCGCAATAAAATGCCTTATGCCACCAGACTCCAAATTTTGGGCTTAGACAACTTAGAACTACGCAGACTTCAATCTGACCTAAGCATAGTACATAAAATTATCTACCACAATGTCCTACCTTCAATGACTACTTCAGCTTCAACCACAACAATACACGAGCAAATAATAGATACAAACTCAAGGTGAATCGCTCCAAACTTGATTGCAGAAAATATGACTTCAGTATCAGAGTGGTCAATGCCTGTAATGCACTACCTGACTCTGTAGTTTCTTCCCCAAACCCCCAAAACTTTAACCTTAAACTGTCTACTGTTGACCTCACCCCATTCCTAAGAGGTCTGTAAGGGGCGTGCATAAGTGCACCTGTGTGCCTACTGTCCCTGTCCTAATATTCCTTTTTACTTACTCTTTTCATGTATCCAAATTATGTTTATACTTCTAACCTGTTATCTTATATGATTGACAAATAAATAAAATAAATAAATAAAAATAGTTCTCCAGGTACTTCAATTTAAACTGCAATAGGATTTAAGGCAAACAAGAAAGGGGGATGCTAATGACTTTGGGGTGATGTGTGAACATCTGCTTCATTAAATGTTCAGAGGGCACTTTGTTTTAATTGTTCTTTAGGGACTCGTGGCAATGCACGCTGCACAAATTGGGACATTGATTAAAACAACAAAGAGCCTGGGGGAAGCTAATTATTCAAGGGTGAGTGAATCTCCTAAGCAACGTATTACTCTAAAATACCTAAATACTTCAGTATAATAAAGGTACAAAGGTGGGCAGCATATGGTCTTTCTGATAACTGTTGAATTTCAAATCACATTAAATTTAGAGAGCATGACCAACAGTGAGGGCTTTGTAGAACATCAACATTTGGAGAACCAGACTGTCCATCTCTGCCAAAGAAATCTGCAGGGGATTGAAAAATAAGATGATCAGAGCAATTCCATAAATGTTGTTGTTAGTTGCAAAGTTGTATCCGACCCATCGCGACCGCATGGACAAAGTTCCTCCAGGCCTTCCTATCCTCTACCATCCTCTGGAGTCCATTTAAGCTCATGCCGACTGCTTCAGTGACTCCATCCAGCCACCTCATTCTCTGTCGTCCCCTTCTTCTTTTGCCCTCAATCTTTCCCAGCATTAGGCTCTTCTCCAGTGAGTTTCATAAATACTCAGATTTAAATATCACTGTATTCTAAACAGCATAGAAGAGTCTTGCTTGATAAGAGCATTTGTCCATTTAACACAGTTTATGTCTATGGAGATTCTCATAATCTGGTTATGGTTGTCCCAAAGGTGCTTTTTCAGGAGGCAATTGGACTTTCTGGTTTTTCTTTGAAGATGTTTTGCTTCTCATCCAAGAAGCTTCTTCAGCTCTGACTGGATGGTGGGGAATGGAAGGATTTATACTCCTTGCAGACAGCTGGTCATTTGCATTCTTTTAACGAGTCATTAAGCTCACCTGAAGGTTTATCTGTGTCAATACAGTATCCTAGTTCCTACTGCAACTACATGTATTCAAGAATCGTATGAAGCCAACAGGTCTTGACGGATATTTTTAAAGGCGATCAGAATGCCATTGAATATCAGCTGCCAAGAATGATTACTGTACTATACACATTAAGAGTTTCTTGTGAGATTTCATGGATTATATCATTCATGTAAAATAAAATAATTGGATCTGTTCATTACTAATAAAAAGGGGTATGGTGGCCTAGCAGTTAAGATGCTGGACTTGTCAAGCAGTTTGAGACCCAAGCACCATATAACGGGGTTCTTGCCCCAGCTCCCTCCAACCTAACAGTTAGAAAGCATGGAAATGCAAGTAGATAAATAGGTACCACTTCACTGGGTGGGTAACAGTGTTCCATGTGTCTTAGCCAGGGGTGAAATGCTCCCGGTTCGGACCAGATCGAGCGATGGGGGTGGGTAGTTCGGAGAACCGGTAGCAAAAATCCTTGTCCCCCCACCCATGCCCACCCAATCGCCTGGTCCCCACTTGCCTACTTGGCAGCTTGCTGCTTCTTTCAGGCTCACTCCTGCCTTCCTTCGGCTGCTGCAATCAATTGCATCAGTTAGCAACTCAATCTGCCTGTCTGCAATCCATCTCATCAGTGAGCAACTCAATCTGCCTGCCTTGTCCCTTCAATTGGGTAAGTAACTGGGGGAGGAGCTTTAAAAAAATAGTTAATTGGTTTTTTTTAGAAGTTTTATTTTTTTTTAGACATAGCAATTTAAAGTTAAGGAAGTTTTAAATTTAGCTGCTTTTATCTAAAAATATAAATAAAATAAAATAATAAAATAAAATATTTGTGCAGCTTTCTGAGATTTGGTGTGTTTCTGTAGTATTTCACTCTAACTACACAAACACACAAAATCTCACAAAGCTGTATGTGGCACTTTGTGTTTATGTGAGTCAGTTGTGTTGTGTTGTGTGTGTGTAAAGTGTGAAAGTTGGTTTTTGAGCTTTTTATGGCTGTGTGAGGTTGCAGGGGCCATTTTGGGTGAAGTGCAACTGCTTTTACATTGTGAGTCAGTTGTGTTGTGTTGTGTGTGTAAAATGTGAAAGTTGGTTTTTGGTACCTCTTATTGTTTTGTATACTTTGTTTATTATTTTTATTTATTGTTATTGGCGATGCCCACCAATTAAGCCACACCCACAGAACTGGTAGGGAAAATTGGCCTCAGCGTATAGTCATGCTGGCCATATGACTACGGATGTGTCCTTGGACAATGCTGGCTCCCTCAGCTAGATCATCACTGCGCCCTAGAGTCAGGCACGACTGGACAGAGGAAACCTTTATGTTCATGAGGGAATCCATTTGACCAGAAAATGCACTCTTATAGAAAAAGAAATTGCCAACATACGGTGGATCATGGAGAAAGCTAGGGAGTTCCAGAAAAACATCTACTTCTGCTTCATTGACTATGCTAAAGCCTTTGATTGTGTGGATCACAACAAATTATGGCGAGTACCAGACCATCTTATTTGTCTCTTGAGAAACCTATATAAGGGTCAAGAAGCAACAATGAGAACTGGACACGGAACCACTGATTGGCTCAAAATTGGGAAAGGAGTCTGCCAAGGCTGTATACTGTCATCCTGCCTATTTAACTTATATGCAGAGCACATCATGAGAAAGATGGGGCTAGATGAATCAAAAGTTGGAATTAAGATTGCCGGGAGAAATATCAACAACCTCAGATATGCAGATGATATCACTCTAGTGGCAGAAAGCAAAGGGGAACTAAAGAGCCTTTTGATGCTGGTGAAGAAGGAGAGTGCAAAAGTTGGTTTGAAACTCAGCATTAAGAAGGTCCCTTCCAACTCTGTTGTTGTTGTTGTTGTTGTAAGATCATGGCATCTGGCCCTCTCAATTCCTGGCAAATAGATGGGGGGGAAATGGAGGTAGTGACAGATTTTATTTTCCTGGGTTCCAAGATCCCCACTTCGTACTTTATTTATTCGTACTTTTATACCGCCCTATCTCCCTAGGGACACTTCCTCCCAGCTTAGTTCGTCTTAATCACCACTGCTGCTTTCAAACTAGATAAGAATTTTGGAATACTTGGGAGTGATCTGTCATGCATTAATCAAATTATATTCACTGATTTTGTAAAATGTCCAACTCTACTTGATTCAATAACATCTTCTGTGGAACCATTTAATTTGAGGAAAGACTAAACTAACGGGAAATGATGAGTGACGGAAGAAATGAAGGAAATGGGCAGAAACTGTCCCCTTCTTTATTACCTTCCATCAAACTGTCTTCTGCAGCAAACATATAGAGTTTTTTTCATCGCTGCCTCCAAGGCTAGAATTTTTAGGACAATTCTGAGTCTACTAGCTTTTTAGTATGTCTGCATTTTCTGCCTCAGAGGCATTTTGTCGGCCACTGTCGGAAACAAAAGGCGAAGGCTTGATCGGGCAAGACTATTCTTGGCAATCCCAAATCACCTCCTTTAGTGATGCCCCGGCAACCCTAACCTGCCCTTGGCTTCCAATTAAAAATGAACCTCCAGTCCCCAGATGCACAAAAGTGGAGCGCTCTGCAGTAATTACAATTTATCTGGGATTAAGTCACTGAATTCTGAGCAGCCGTATATGAAGTTGCACTCTGCGTGAGAGGAAAGGCGATGAGCTTTGTCCCAAATTCCATTTTATGGAGAATATAGAGCAGCCATTTATTCTTTGAGATCCTGTCTTCTGAGGTAATAATGTGTTAGAGCTTGCCCAATTAATACTAATTCCCCACCCCTTTACGTTATTCCATGGAGTTAAGGAAGCATAAGTATTTCATAGGATTAGGAAAGAGGGATGTGTTTATCTAGTGCAGTGGTCACCAACTGGTGGTCCATGGACCACTGGTAGTCCGCGAGAAAATTTTGGTGGTCCATAGAAAAATTATTTGCATTTCTTGCATATTTTTTTTATTTGAATTTATATCCCGCCCTTCTCCGAAGACTCAGGGCGGCTTACAATGTGTTAAGCAATAGTCTTCATCCATTTGTATATTATATACAAAGTCAACTTAATTGCCCCCAACAATCTGGGTCCTCATTTTACCTACCTTATAAAGGATGGAAGGCTGAGTCAACCTTGGGCCTGGTGGGACTTGAACCTGCAGTAATTGCAAGCAGCTGTGTTAAAAACAGACAGACTTAGTCCGTTGAGCCACCAGAGGCCCTAAATACTATTTATCTTTTTAAAAAATTCATATTAGTGGTCCGCGGGACTTAAAATTATGAATGTAGTGGTCCCCGAGGTCTGAAAGGTTGGTGACCCCTGATCTAGTGTATGACAAAAGCACATCACAATTACGTTCTCAATGAGCCAACACGAAACTGTTTTATCTACAAATTCTAAGGTAGACTATTTATACCAGGAGTGTCAAACTTAAGGCCCGCGGGCCGGATGTGGCCCGTGAGATGCTTAGATCTGGGCAGAAGTGGGATGCAGTTACCTTCCCTGCCGGTTCGCAAATGTGAGCGTGTGCCATCTCTGTGCATGCGCACAGCCTTCTGCGCGTGCACAGCAGCCGCGCATTACATCCAGGCGGGTGGACGGAGCCTCCCGCAGTCGCCGCTACCGGTTCACCTGAACCGGACAGCGCTGGCTGAATCCCACTTTTGGATCTGGTCTGGGGGACCGCCCTGGAAACAGTGAAGCGCCTCTGCCAGCAAAAACAGAACTCAAAGGGATGTTGAGCTGGCCATGCCCACCCAGCTCCCCCGAAGTCACACAACAACCCTGATACGGCCCTCAGTAAAATCGAGTTTGATACCCCACATTTATATCAGCAATATATTGTATGTTTGCATACAAAGAGTCTCTGAGGTTTCCCTGATATGTGCTTCCATGGTCACTATTCCACAATATGTCACACTGTCCGCTTTGGAGCAACACAGCTGCATTCCGAAGAGGAGAGCTTTCCCCATCTATGGAGGGGGCTAGCCCAGATGCCATTTTGAGTCATAATCACATTGAAGCTTGACCAGGTTTTACAGGGTAGATTGAATCCTTTTGGTTCAGCTGCAAAGCAGGTGTGCTGATCTAGGCTCCCTTAAAAAGCAGGAAGCTTGGTCCTGACAAAACCTCTTTTATTTACAAGACTGTGAATTACTTTCATTCACAGTCAGTAAGGCTTGTCCAAACAGTTTTTCAAAGGAATATTTATCAACACACCTTATCTCACTTGGCAAGCTGCCGTGTAACTTGTTTCCAAACGCAGAGTAAGGCCAAACTTGGCACAGAGTCTCTCAGAGTCACAAACAGAAATTTCCACTCTTGAAACGACCGAACAAATTGTTTCCCCGTTCACTTCTCTTTTGTTTCCTATGGGAGGGGCCAATCATCTCCAAGGCATGGCTTCACTCCAGTCGACCCTGCTTTTTTAGTTGTTCTTGTCTTCTGACAGCTCTGTGCATGTGCACACTGGGAACAGGCTCCAGCTGTTCCTCTGCCTCACTGCTGTCTAGCTCCCTCTCTGCCTCCAATGCAGGGCCCTCGTCCGAGCTTTCCCCAGCCCCCAGGACTGGCCCATGTTCCTCCCCAACCTCCTCACTGTCCGACTCTGCTGCCAGCGGGCCACAACAGCAGGGAATGTTGTGACACTCTGGAAGAGCAACAGGGACCATTCTTGCATCCAGGCCTAAAGCAGATTGAAGTTGTTATCCAGCAAGTTTCTGGTTATCCTATTAGATGGGATTGCTGGATGTAAATTAAGTTGAACAAATGATTCAATCATCTTGTCAGCCCCGGAGGCCATCTTTCTCTTTGGATCTTCAACGCCGCCACATTTAATGCTGTGGAAAATGAGAGGGGGGTTGCATGGAGTTGGTAGAGAGATATAGCCATAACGACATTCTTTTCTTTGGGTGTCAAGGACATTCAACCTGCACCTGGAGTGGTGTAACTGGGAAGCATCTCCAGTGGGACTGTGGATTGATTGGACCATGTGATGTACATGTGGGTGCAGGGGAAGGGACTTTCCCTGGGGTGGGGAAAACCCGGGAGCTTTCAGATTCAGGTTTTTCCAGATGTGCCACTATGACATCTCTAATAAAGTGGAACTTTGAGGAACGTCTAGCCTTGGAGTCTTACTTGGTTGTGGATGTTATTCGGAACCCTGACATCATCTTTTTTTAAATCAGAATTTAAGACAATATTATTCTTCTAATTTCATTGCCCATGACAGGGAAACCGTAGTCTGTTTCTAAATCTGATGGGGGCATCTCTCACTTCTACTGTCATACACCGTAGACAAGATCTACTTCTTCCAGCCAAGAGGAAAATTCTGTTTTGCCTGAAAGAACTTTTTTTTTTTTGCTGTGATTTGTAACATTTATTTTAATATAGTCAACTAAATCGAATTGCAATTTTTGCCCTGAAGTACCACCCTTCATCATTTATCTTTGAGTCGCTCAATTTGAAATTGCGATTCCAAATATACCCCCTTGAATTTTGTAAGTACAGGATCAAATTGCCCTCAAACAGATGGAGGACTTGGGTTTTTTAATTAGCTAGTCAAGATTTTAGTCAGAGTGATCTTATTTCACCCTCTAGTGGAATATCACTATATTTAGTGATTTAGAAGTATCGGAATGTTATTGCCTCAAACTACACCAGGGGTGTCAAACTCAAGGCCCGGGGGGCAGATCCAGCCCGCGGGCTGTTTAGATCTGGCCTGTGGGCCTGCCTGTGGAAACCGCAAAGGACTGGCCCACAGTGCCTCTGCCAGTGAAAATGGAGCTCGGGAGGGCTGCACGGAGCTCAGGGTTGCAGGAGACCGTCTCAGCCAAAAATGGAGCTCAGGAGCCTGTTTTTGCTGGCAGAGCACTCAGGCCACCACAGGCGCCAACATGAGTGCTGTCAAGCTGACTACATCCACTCTGGCCACACACACCCCACAACCCATCCTCAAGGTCAAACACAACCCTGATGGGCCTTCAATGAAATCGAGTTTGACACCCCTGACCTACACTTTTCCCTTAATTGTAAAAAAATTAACAAATGGTAAATATTTTAAAATCTGAGAGTCCTCAATTTTTATGGGCCAGTATCTGAGCTGTGCCTTATGGTACTGAGAATTCCTTGGACAGGAAGAAATTTGCTGCTTCAGTTAAATTACCAAATGGTCATAGGGATAGGTTTTAAAAGAATCATAGATAGATAGATAGATAGATAGATAGATAGATAGATAGATAGATAGATAGATAGATAGATAGATAGATAGATAGATAGATAGATAGATAGATAGATAGACAGATAGACAGACAGACAGACAGACAGACAGACAGACAGACAGACAGATAGATAGATAGATAGATATATTTGCTTTCTCCCTGTATCCTTTTCAAAGCTCCTACTTCTGCATATATGCGGATTTCTTGGATTTTTGGCTGAAAGGGTAATGTACTGCCATGAATTTGTCTGACTGGAAGAAAGGGAAATGGTACAAATACCCAATAGGTAAGAAAAGACACACAATTTTTCAAACATCTTCTGCTTGAGATCACTAGGTCTTGGCATGTCTCTCACAATTATGTTGCAAATATTAACAGATAGTCCTACATCCACAATTGTGTAAACACCAGGTAAAAATACATGAGCACACAATAGATACAAACTTAAAGTGAATCACTCCAATCTCAACTGCAGAAAATATGACTTCAATAACAGAGTTGTTAATGCCTGGAATGCACTACCTGACTCTGTGGTCTCTTCCCAAAATCCCCAAAGCTTCAACCAAAAACTACCTACTATTGACATCACCCCATTCCTAAGAGGTCTGAAAGGGGCGTGCATAAGAGCACCAACGTGCCTACCATACCTCTCCTAATGTTCCCTTTAATTGTATTCACTTTATGTATTCAGTTCATGCTTATTCTTATATATATTATCTAATATGTACTCAACAAAATAAATAAACAAATAAATAAACTGTAATGGCATAAGCCCTTCTACTTTGCACGCCACATAGATGCAACTTTGCTATAAGGTTGGAAACTCCGTATTGAAATCCAAAATACTTCCACAGGTCAGTGCTGATAATAAGATAAAAGCACTTGGTCCTGCATTCTGCAGAAGAGAAGCTTCTACAATTGTTATAATCAGATTGACACATGCATGATTGCATCACTGCATGTGCTATGGAGATTTGTCCTGGATCCTGCTGGTTGGGCAAAAGAGCTGGTTGCTGTACCACTTATGACCTTCCTATTTTACAGAATAACAAGAGTTGGAAAGGACCTTGGAGGTCCTCTAGTCCAACCCCCTGCTCAAGCAGGAGACCCTACTATTTCAGACAAATAATTGTCCAATCTCATGTTGAAAACCTCCAGTGTTGGAGCACCCAAAACCTCTGGAGACAAGTCTTTTCATTAATTGTTCTTACTGTCAGGAAATTTCTCCTTAATTCTGTAGGAATTTAGCACCCACCCCCCTCCTAGAAGAATGAAATATTTTAGAAAATATTTAAAAAGGCAGAATATATTTCCCTGGATGAGAAATGGAGAAACATGTTTTAAAGACAAAGCAGCTCCCTGCAACTTCCTGCCACCCGCCACCTTTGTCAATGGGCCATTAAAGCTTCAGCCAAGCTCACTCAATCCCCCCACCTTTGTCAATGGGCCATCTGCAACATAATAGGACCCATCTAGCAACTGAATGGCAAGGCTCAGGCAAGCTTGAGGGACAACCTACAATGTTAGCTAAGACCCCTAGACCACCTGGGAGTTTGACAACCAATCAGGATACTCTTCCTGTGCCCCAGAAAGTTCAAAGCTCAGAAAAAGCATAAAGCCAGGGAGCACACAGGATCTCAGCCCTTTTCTGTTCAGGAACTCAAGCCATGTGATCCTGACCACCATTAAACCATCTTTCCAAGCAGCCTCCATGTTTCCAGTGTCTTTGTCCCCACTTGGAACTGAACCCAGATGGATATTTCTTCCAATAATTGGCACCCCAGATGGGACTCCAAGCTAACCTAACCAATGGACCTGGCCCAGGTAAGCCTCCCTTGCTAGCAGCAGACCCATTGAGTCTGTGGGTAAGTTTTCCTGGACCTTGGCCATTTGGAACTAGGTTTTAAAGGGGTTTTGAGTGTTGAGCTCAAAGGCTGCTTGGAAAGAAGGTGAGTATCTCTAAATCTTAATTTTAAAGCATGGAAAAGCATGGGAAATATGTGTATGCCTGCATGTGTGTGAGTGAGAGGGCCCTTCTCCCAATCACAGCTGGATCTTGCTTCCTCTGTGTATTTCCTAACCGCAGAAAGACCAAAAGTCTGGAGAGCATGGGGGTTTTGCCAGAGCACAGGACCTTCTGTTAGGGAAGGAGGAAGTGTGTGTGTGGGATTCCACCTGAGGAAACAATCTGATTCCACCTCTTTGAGCAACCTCTAGCCGCACCTCTGCCTACTGCTAGCTCCACCAAGCCGTGACCGGTAGGCTAGAGAAAGCAAGGGGGGGAAGCCAAACGTGGAACTTTGTGTTTATTGGGAATGGAAGCCGAGCGAGAGGAAAGTAAGTGTGAATGAAGCAATTAAGAGAGTACAAAAGCAAAGCAGGAAGCAGTGTTGAGGAGGTGCTCGTACCTGCTGGAGGGGCAGTAGGTCCTCTGGGATCACCTTTTTGATCCAAAACGAAGCTCCCTTAACAGGAAGGGGCCCATACTTCGACAGAAGGGAGTCGAAATCCTTCCCAGAACCTTTTTTTTCTGAAAACTGTAGGAGGGACCACCCGGCTAAGCCAAAGTGAAAAATAAAACCTCACATCGGAGAGGGAAACATGGGAAGCAGTAGCTCGAGGGTGGCAGGAAATCCCCTAGGAGACCTGCTTGGGGCCTGGGATGCCCGGCGGCTGCCAGTTTTGCCTGGTATGCGGAAAAAGAAATTGAGGAAATTGTGTAATAAATGGGCTTTGCTAAGAGATGAGGATAGGAAACAAATTTGGCTAAATAAAGGTACTTAAAAGAAAAGGGAAATATATAAATAGGAATGTTTGGGTTTTTGTTTTGTTTGCTTGTTTGTCTCTTTCTCTGTCTTCTATGGAACCACGTGGTCTGTCTGTTAAGATTTGTGCCTTCCCTAATTTAACTGAGATTTATGGCGGGAATGATCAGTGTGTTGTTTAAATCTCAATTTTGTTTTCCACTCTTTGTCCTCCTTGTTTTTTATGTGTGTATGTCTGTCTTTGTGGGCCCTTGAGGTAATTGTAACTGTAAAATGTATTTGATCTCTAGAGACAAGAATTTTAAATTGTTAGGGAAAAACAAAAACAAAAGGTTGAAACAATGAAAATGGGAAGAGAGAGAAAAAAGAAAGAAAGAGCCTTTACCCTGTTTTTGTGTGGCCGACAGAAACTGGGTACAGAGAACTTTTCATTTCTGCTTTTGTCTCCTTCCCTCTCTTTATCTTAAAGTAACAACTCAAGTTTATAAGGAAACATTTTAAGTTCACTTACAAGATAAGTTTATAAGGAAACGTTTTAAGTTCACTTACAAGAGGAAAAAAAATTCAGTCTTACATTTACTGTGTGTTTAAATGATTTTACCTGTTCATCCTCTTCCTGAAGCATGTGAATCCAGTTTTTTCTTTCTCATCAGTTGTGTCTCCATTTTGTTAAAACTGCATTACCTTTTAGTAACTGCAATATTGATGTGTTGTTTCTTTTCAAACTCTGCCTGCAAGATATCTACCCCCCCCCTTTAATCCTATTACAATGCCTTTCCTGAGAAGATTACCCACAAAAAAAGGGGGAGGAGATCCTGTTCTAATGTCTTTCAGCCCTGAAAAGATGGCTCTGCAACTGTGGAAGCAGAGCACATGGTTCCAGATGCTGCCCCCAGAGGAGACCTTCCATCTGTTGGAACCAGGAATTGAGTTTGAATCCAGCCCCCACTGAAAGTCATCACAGCAACCAGAGTGGAGCAGACCTTCCAAGCCTGACTAACCAGCCTTATCACCAAGCATGCTACCCAGCAGACATGAAAGAAAGGACCATGAGATGTACAAGTAAAGATTAAAAGGCTCTTTTCAATTCCCAGAAGACAGCTGGAAAGACTATGGCGGCAGGGTGGAAATTCATTGTAAGGTTTTCTGTCTTGTCTCCTTTATATTGTAATCAGTCTAAAGTATTCATGTAAGGATTGTATTTGAAAGTGGCTGCCACAGTTAGTTCTGAACACCTGAGATTTCTGTCTAATGGTAGGGAAATTTGTCCAGCATGTTTGTATTGTTTGTATTGCCTGAATTGTAAAGGTAGCTGCATACACAGGCACACACAGAGAGAGACACCATTCAGAATTAGACTGAAACTATTCCCTTCACTTACCTCCACACAAGGCTTCCCCTAGGTTGATTTTGCTCTGTGGCACTAAAAGCCCAAGGAGTCAGATCTCCCTGCTAGTTCCACGGGGGAGGGGCATCCCCCTCAGGCAATTCCTCTCTTGAAGAGATAGCAGAAAAAGTGATATCCAAAACCCAAGCCCTGACTATGACTCACAAATGATGCTGCCCAGTTGCCCAGTAAAGCAAGATATGTTGCACTGGTGGTCTCATGAGTAGAAGTCCCAGGGCTCATTGTGTGTAATTTTTTTTAAAAAAAAAAAAGAAAGGAAAAAGCCTGGATTGCACACTGATTAACCTCAATTTGGACAAAAAAAAAATCTGAATGCACTAAAGTAAGAACTAGGGCAGGTTCAGTAACCAACCCTTGGAAATGGGCAGCCTGTAATTTAAAGGAAAACCATGGCTGTGAAAATTTTGGGATGTGTGCTTGCTTGAAACCTGACTGGAAGCTCACAGAAAGTGATATCTAACAGCTGAAATTAATTGGCATAGAAAATTGGATACTGTAAAATTCTTACCAGAACTTTTCCCCTGGCTGCTAGACCTTCATGGTTGAAAGCTTTTGGGAGCCACTGAAGGTTTCTTTTTTTCTGTTGTCTCTATCAAAGGCTTCCTTTGCATCAGGAAAATTAAAAGCACCGACTGATTTGATCAATTTTAATTTTTGCCAAGAGCATGTTTCAAAACTCATGTTTTCAAAAAAAAAAAAAAAAAGTAGGGATTGTAGGAATTTAGCACCCACCCCCCTCCTAGAAGAATGAAATATTTTAGAAAATATTTAAAAAGGCAGAATATATTTCCCTGGATGAGAAATGGAGTAACATGTTTTAAAGACAAAGCAGCTCCCTGCAACTTCCTGCCACCCGCCACCTTCATCAATGGGCCATTAAAGCTTCAGCCAAGCTCACTCAATCCCCCCACCTTTGTCAATGGGCCATCTGCAACATAATAGGACCCATCTAGCAACTGAATGGCAAGGCTCAGGCAAGCTTGAAGGACAACCTACAATGTTAGCTAAGACCCCTAGACCACCTGGGAGTTTGACAACCAATCAGGATACTCTTCCTGTGCCCCAGAAAGTTCAAAGCTCAGAAAAAGCATAAAGCCAGGGAGCACACAGGATCTCAGCCCTTTTCTGTTCAGGAACTCAAGCCATGTGATCCTGACCACCATTAAACCATCTTTCCAAGCAGCCTCCATGTTTCCAGTGTCTTTGTCCCCACTTGGAACTGAACCCAGATGGATATTTCTTCCAATAATTCTAGGTTGCTTTTCTCCTTGGTTAGTTTCCATCATTTCTTGTCTTGCTTCTGATGCTTTGAAAAACAGGCTAACCCCCTCTTTTTTGTGGCAGCCCCTCAAATATTGGAACACTGATATTATGTCACACACACTTTTGTCTAGACTATCCATACCCAACTCCTGCAAAGATTCTTCATATGTTTTCATTTCCAGGCCGATATATTTATAAACAGATTTTTGCCTCATCCTGTATATCATTGTCTTCTGTTATGCCACGACATGTTAAATCCTCTGCTCCAAACATCATGTTATTTCTTTCTAAGCTTTCACTTTTAAGGCTGTCAGGGAATGTGACTTTGCAGGCATTTTGCTGGGAACCGATTGTGTTTATTCCCAAATAATCTCCAGTCTTGCTCCGTTCCTGGCATATCTGTTGCTTTGTTGACTCAACACCTTACTCAGCTTTCCCAGATCAGCCAAAAGAGAGGCAAGGTGTTGGACATTATTTCAATAATTAATCTGTAGGAATTTAGCACCTACCCCCCTCCTAGAAGAATGAAATATTTTAGAAAATATTTAAAAGGCAGAATATATTTTCCTGGATAAGAAATGGAGAAACATGTTTTAAAGACAAAGCAGCTCCCTGCAACTTCCTGCCACCCGCCACCTTTGTCAATGGGCCATTAAAGCCTCAGCCAAGCTCACTCATTTTCCCCCACCTTTGTCAATAGGTCAGAGGTAGAAACTCATTCTCCCCACCTTTGTCAATGGGCCATCATCATCTGCAACATAATAGGACCCATCTAGCAACAGAAACTCACCACATGACACCTGGGAAGATTACATCAGCCAGCAAGGCTAGCTAAGACCCCACCCCCTGGGAGTCTGACAGCCAATCAGGGTACTCTTCTTGTGCCTCAGGAAACTCAAAGCTCAGAAAAAGCATAAAACTAGGGAGCACACAGGATCTCATCCCTTTTCTGTTCAGGAACTCAAGCCATGTGATCCTGACCACCATTAAACCATCTTTCCAAGCAGCCTCCATGTTTCCAGTGTCTTTGTCCCCACTTGGAACTGAACCCAGATGGATATTTCTTCCAATAATTCTAGGTTGCTTTTCTCCTTGGTTAGTTTCCATCATTTCTTGTCTTGCTTCTGATGCTTTGAAAAACAGGCTGACCCCCTCTTTTTTGTGGCAGCCCCTCAAATATTGGAACACTGATATTATGTCACACACACACACACACACACACTTTTGTCTAGACTATCCATACCCAACTCCTGCAAAGATTCTTCATATGTTTTCATTTCCAGGCCGATATATTTATAAACAGATTTTTGCCTCATCCTGTATATCATTGTCTTCTGTTATGCCACGACATGTTAAATCCTCTGCTCCAAACATCATGTTATTTCTTTCTAAGCTTTCACTTTTAAGGCTGTCAGGGAATGTGACTTTGCAGGCATTTTGCTGGGAACCGATTGTGTTTATTCCCAAATAATCTCCAATCTTGCTCCGTTCCTGGCATAGCTGTTGCTTTGTTGACTCAACACCTTACTCAGCTTTCCCAGATCAGCCAAAAGAGAGGCAAGGTGTTGGACATTATTTCAATAATTAATCTGTAGGAATTTAGCACCCACCCCCCTCCTAGAAGAATGAAATATTTTAGAAAATATTTAAAAGGCAGAATATATTTTCCTGGATAAGAAATGGAGAAACATGTTTTAAAGACAAAGCAGCTCCCTGCAACTTCCTGCCACCCGCCACCTTTGTCAATGGGCCATTAAAGCCTCAGCCAAGCTCACTCATTTTCCCCCACCTTTGTCAATAGGTCAGAGGTAGAAACTCATTCTCCCCACCTTTGTCAATGGGCCATCATCATCTGCAACATAATAGGACCCATCTAGCAACAGAAACTCACCACATGACACCTGGGAAGATTACATCAGCCAGCAAGGCTAGCTAAGACCCCCACCCCCTGGGAGTCTGACAGCTAATCAGGGTACTCTTTTTGTGCCTCAGGAAATTCAAAGCTCAGAAAAAGCATAAAGCTAGGGAGTGCACAGGATCTCACCCCTTTTCTGTTCAGGAACTCAAGCCATGTGATCCTGACCACCATTAAACCATCTTTCCAAGCAGCCTCCATGTTTCCAGTGTCTTTGTCCCCACTTGGAACTGAACCCAGATGGATATTTCTTCCAACAAGTCCTTTGCTTAATACATATTCTGTATTAGTATGTATTAATACAGAATTAATTAGTAGATATTAATACAGAATATTAATATTCCCAGCCATTACTTCCTACAGTAGAAGCGATCCATTTGGAGAGTTTACATAATGGAATTGTGCCAAACGCTCAAGTCACAAGCAAGGTCAGCATCTTGTGCAAACGCATCTCCTAAGACAGGAGTCTCCAACCGTGGCAACTTTAAGACTTATGGACTTCAACTCCCAGAATTCCCCAGCCAGCTAGCTGGGGAATTCTGGGAGTTGAAGTCCACAAGTCTTAAAGATGCCAAGGTTGGAGACCCCTGTCCTAAGAGGTTATTTACACCAGGGGTCTCCAACCTTGGCCTCTTTAAGCCTGGTGGACTTCAACTCCCAGAATTCCCCAGCCAGCTTTGCTTTGCTTTGCTGGAGAATTCTGGGAGTTGAAGTCCTCCAGGCTTAAAGTTACCAAGGTTGGAGAGACCCCTGATTTACACCACCCTTGGCAGCTTGAAAAATGTGCGGGCTTCAACTCCCAAAATTCCCCGGGCTGCATGAAAAAGCACGACCAGAAACGCCCAATCTCCCTGCTCCCCCCCCTCCCTTCAGGCTTCTTCCGCCCATTCTTAGTCAGCTCCGCCTCGTCTTGGGTAGCCCGATAAGGCGCATGCGTCAACCCTTGCTCAAGGAACCGGGGGTGGGTGGGAGGGAGGAAGGAAAAAGGGAAACGCTGCGAAAGGTTTAACTTCCGGGTCAAGGCGATCCGTCTGCGTGAGGGGGAGTAGCCGCCGCCGCTGCTCAGGGTGCAGCGGGTGGGCGGTAGTCTGACAGATGGAGCGGGATTTGCTTCGCCAGGCACTGGGCTTCCACGGGCCGCCGCTGCTTTCCCTGCTCCACGCCGAACAGCAGGACAATCCCGACTTCGGCGGCCTGCTCCCCCCAGGCGGGGCCGGCCTGGAATCGCTGTCGTCAGCTAGGTGAGCCGATGCCTGCGGCCCCGCCCTCTCGGTGGAAGGAGGGGGCGGGGCTTCGCCGGAGGGGCGTGTCTTTGAGAACGTGGGGCGGAGCATGCTTAAGGGGCGAGTCCGCTCTGCTCTTGGCGGCTGCTTTGCTTCCCTTTGGCGGGGCGCGGGGGAGGCGGGGCAATTGCCGTTCTCAGCCTTTGGAGCCCTCGCGAAGTGAGGGTGCCTCTGATCATATGCAGAGTGCAACGTCTGTTCGCAGCTGTGCCTCGCCTTACATGGACCTGCAGGATTGGCAAGTGACTCTTCTTCACAGGTAACTCAGGTAGCATCCCCTTATTGTCCCAAAGGGGCTTTTTTCCTTTCTTTCTTTCTTTCCAGGAGGCAACAGTAACAGTAACAGAATTGGAAGGGACCTTGGAGGTCATCTAGTCCAACCCACTCCCTGCTCACACAGGAGACCTGCACTAGGGATTCAAACCGCCGACCTTTCTGATTGACAAGATTTTCTTGTTTTTTTTTTTTTCTTTGAAGACGTTTCATTTCTCTTCCAAGAAGCTTCTTCAGCTCTGACAGCTTCAGCTCTGACAGGATAGTGGGAAATGGAAGGAATTTTTTTTAGAGTAGAATTTTTTTATTGGCCAAGTGTGATTGGACACACAAGGAATTTGTCTTGGTGCATATGCTCTCAGTGTAATAAAAGAAAAGATACGTTCGTCAAGAATCATAAGGTACAACACTTAATGTTAGTCGTAAGGTACAAATAAGCAATCAGGAAACAATATCTGTATAAATCGTAAGGATACAAGCAAGAAGGTTACAGTCATACAGTCATAAGTTGAAGGAGATGGGTGGTGGGAACGATGAGAAGATTAATAGTAGTGCAGACTTAATAAATAGTTTGACAGTGTTGAGGGAATTATTTGTTTAGCAGAGTGATGGCGTTCGGGAAGAAACTGTTCTTGCATCTAGTTCTGGTGTGCAGTGCTCTATAGCGTCGTTTTGAGGGTAGGAGTTCAAACAGTTTATGTCCAGGATGTGAGGGTTTATCTGGGTCCTCAGTGCTTCAACAACCCTCTTAAGAAGTGCTTCAAGAGCCCTCTAAAAGGATGCAAAGGACCAGCTGTCTGCAAGGAATATATATCCTTCCCCACTATCCTGTCGGAGCTGAAGAAGCTTCTTGGCTGAGAAGCAAAACGTCTTCAAAAGGGAAAACAAAGTCCAGTTGCCTCCTGAAAAAGGCACCTTTGGGACAACCATGACTTGGATGACATAGAGTCTCTACAGTCTTTTAGCTATACAATTTGGGGTGAACACCTTTTGAATGGTGTAAGAGGAGGGATGGCTTTCCAGAGGAAAAATTGCAGACTACAGGAACCCGAGTAGTACTCAAGTGACCTGAGGACACAGATAAACCTCCAAGTGCTTCAATGACCCTCTAAAAGGATGCAAATGACCAGCTGTCTGCAAGGAATATAAATCCTTCCATCCCCCACTATTCTGTCAGAACTGAAGAAGCTTCTTGGATGAGAAGCGAAACGTCTTCAAAAGAAAAAACAAGAACGTCCAATTGCCTCCTGAAAAAAAAAAGAATAAAAGCACCTTTGTGATAACAATGATGGCAGACATCCCCTTATTAGCTGTTTTTAAGGTTGCTCCACCCAACCTGCTTTCAGGCAGTCTGCTGGGAGCTGACAGCGGTTTCCATTTTTCCCCATTGCCTCATTTCTTAATATATTTTTTTTTATTTACATTTATATCCCGCCCTTCTCCGAAGACTCAGGGCAGCTTACAGTGTATAAGGCAATAGTCTCATTCTATTTGTATATTTACAAAGTCAACTTATTGCCCCCCCAACAATCTGGGTCCTCATTTTACCTACCTTATAAAGGATGGAAGGCTGAGTCAACCTTGGGCCGGGCTTGAACCTGCAGTAATTGCAGGCTGCTGTGTTCTAATAACAGGCTTCTTACAGCCTGAGCTACCACGGCCCAAGTTTATTTTAAATTTAGAGATGTGATGGTTAAAATCAAGGAGCCTGAATAAACGTACGTACAAGGAGTCCTCGACTTAACGACTGGAATTTAGCCTAGAATTTCTGTCCTAAAGTGAGTTTTGTCCCACGTTATGACCTTTCTTGCCACCATTATTAACTGAGCCACTGCAGGGGTTAAGTTGGTAAGACGGTTGTTAAGCGAATCTTTCTTCTCCCTTTGCTTGTCATGGTGCCAAACAAAAGCATATGTTTTATGCAATTCTGAATGCCTAACTAGGCATTCTTCTCCAGATAGCTGGATATGAGACAGTGTATTTTGAGGGCAAATATGCCTCAAAGCAAAATAAGTTATGACGAAACAGCTATTTGGAATCTACCAGAAGCAGCATAACAATGGTTTTGAATACGATATACTTCTTTTCATAGTTATGCTTTGGTGATCAAATAAATTGCCAGGTCCTTGGCAAAAGCATGTTTTTTTATGGATGTTAATATGTTTTCTGTTTCAGGAAAGAAAGAGGGATTGAAAATATTGAGATTCAACAATTCATCTCAAAAAAAGCTGATCTTCTTTTTTCTCAATCTTGGAAAACAAATGTGACAATAGTAAAAGATGGAAATGAAGAGAATGAAAGTAAGAGAATGACGTCAGACGATGGTTAGACACGTTTATGAATGTGCATCTTATGAGCAATGCTTGGTATTAGAGATGTAAAGCTTAAAAAAGATTTAACATCGGAGCATTTCATTGGACAGCTGAAAAAGAAAACCCTCAGTGGATGCTTACTTTTTATTTTGATTTTTAATCAAAAAATTAGTGAAGAAAAAAATTTTTAAGAAGAAAAATTTAAAAAATGCTCTGTAAAGAATGCATTCGTGTACATATATAAGAATATGTGAATTTAAAGTAAAAAATAATCAATTTTTAACTCCATATTCAATTTTTGGTATAATTTAATTAAAATTATCAACAAAATTGATAACTGCAATTAATAAATGATTACCAGGTTTGATAAACATATTTTTATTATATATATTTTTTAATCTTTAAAATGTTGAGTTTCTTTTTCGGTGAAAACAATTTCCGAAACTTTTGACTATCACTGATTCAATAAAATAAAAAAGTATGTTAATTTTTGAAAGATTTGCAGAAAATGTCTGTTGTGCTATGTTCTTCATCCAGTAATTGCAATAATAATAAAAATGGAAAGGTAAGAATTTGGCTAGATTAACTCAGAAGTCTATTTGCTTCCACAGTGAGTTGGTAGATGTCTTTATGAAAGTCAGAAGCAGATCTATTTCAGCAGTATGTATTATTTGTTAGATTTGCATTTGTCTTCCCCAGCAGATTTTCAAGATGATTGGATAACGCTCTCTAAATGTTTTTACGTAATGGCACATTTCATAGTTTTAAAGCACGCCCGTTCAAAAGTGAACTCATGTAAGTTGATAGGATTGGATCCCAATGGGATTGCAAGTGATTTACGTGCATGACCGTTACCATTTAAACTATCTGGCAATCCCTGTAACGTTTCGGTATTTAAAACAGTTTTTTTTTAAATTTGCATCTATCGAAGATTGTTATGCTATTATGCCACCATTGGAGCAGTTTATGGAAGTCCCCAGCGCAGAGAGGCGAGAGCTCTTTTTCCGGGATATCGAACGCGGTGACATCGTGATTGGAAGGATTAGTTCTATTCGCGAATTTGGCTTTTTCATGGTGCTGTTCTGTCTGCGGAGTGGCGTTGTGCGAGACATAGCAGATTTAGAAATCACGGTAAGTCAGAGACGTTATGTTCTGACCCAGCTTCCCAAACACGACAAACCCTCTGAAGTTAACTCAAAGATTCCTTTATTAGGAGCGCCAGCAGCCCCGGCAAAAAGATTCTCTCTCACCGCAGGCTAACAAGTCTGGCCGGCTGGATGATGAATAGAATAGAAATAGAATTTTATTGGCCAAGTGTGATTGGACACACAAGGAATTTGTCTTGGTGCATATGCTTTCAGTGTACATAAAAGAAAAGATTTAGTCATCTCCATCCCCTGCCTTTTATCCCCAGAGCTAGGGTGGGGCTTTGCTAGCAGCGGTGGCTCTTCCTTCCCAAGGATCGGCCCATAGATTTCCACTGCTCTCCTCTCCTCTGCCTTCTGCGCATCCGCACGTCAGGCACTGGACTCAGCTGTGTCTCCTCTTCCTCATCAACCACCTCCAGACATGGGGTCTGTTGACTCTCCATCTGAGGGCTGAAGGGAGGCCCAGGATCTGCTTCTCTCTCTCTCTCTCTCTCTCTCTCTCTCTGCCAGCTCCATTCCCTCTTCCCCCTCGGAGCTCTCAGGTTGCCTTGTTGCTGACCCTGACTCCCACGCCTTCTCCTCTGATTTGGCTGCTAGCGGGGCTGGTGGTCGACAGGCCACAATGCATTAATAGGAACGGAGATATTGCTTTCTGAAGGGTTTCTCTTTTGGCCTCTTGTGCAGCGGAATTGGCTGAGTTGATCCGAGGAAATTAACGAAGCTCTTGATTCAGAATCAGCTCCCGTCAGGAAAAAAATGACCTTTCTTATACTCAAGGATTAGGTTACAGTTACGAAGGTTCTGAACTGAATTGTGTAAGGGCTTTGGCTGCATTTCTGATCAAGTGTGACTCAGACAGAAATCCATATGGGACGCGACCAGGGCATGAATAGCTGAGAATAGGAGCTTCCCGATCAGGAAAGGGTTCAATTACTGAACACAAAATTGTGCAAAATATATGTTATACTTAATGTAAAATATACAACTAGACACAAAGAGAGTTCCCCACCCCAGTCTGTTAAACACCTTATTCCCACAGCACTTACTTATTTCTAGTTATGTAGACTAGTAGGCTTATAGTAGGCTGTATTGCTATTACTCTCCTCATCTTCCCTACTACCTTCTTCTATTAGTATCTTACGATTTATCACGTGTTCGTATCTTATGAGTCTATCGTACAATTTATGATCGGTGACTTATCACTTTGTTGTTTGTATGTACACTAAAAGCTGATGAACAAATTCCTTGTGTGTCCAGTCACAGGTGGCCAATAAAGAATATATTTCTATACATTAGACTGTGGTAAGAACAATCAGCTGTACTGCCTGTTGATTTAGTCCTCATCAGACTGAATTTGCGTTATTACTGGTGCTCTATGTAGAATAGTGTAGGAGTTTTATATGGAATTCAAATGGTGTGTTGAGCCCAGCTCTGGCTCGACACACGACGCTACAGAGATCTGGATCATGGGAGCAGCCCCTAATCAAAGATCCAGAAGGATGACTTATCAAAGACTTGTTCGAGGGGTGAAGGGATCTGCGTTTGGGAAGCATGGGAAGGGGGTCATCACACTGGTGGCCGGAATAGAGGGAGATGAGGGCTTGTTGTGACTCCAGCCCCCGAACCTGGCCCCATGCCCGAAAGTGACTCCGAGAGTGAGGGGGAAGGGCCGGTAAGGCTTACCCCGGGAGCACCGATTCCTGTGGCTCGGCTCCAGGAGCCAGAACCAGACCAGTTGGAGGAATCATCCCCTGATTACTCCCTTCCTCAGGCTACGCCTTCAGACCCAGCTGATAATAATAATCAAGCTTGGCTTGACCCGCGCTTCAGAAGATTAGAGAGGCGGCGTCATCAACAGGATATATAAGGAGCTTTGGGACTGCTCTCACTCCACGGGAAGCAAAAGTTTAGCTGAACCATTTCAAAAAGAGCTGAAAGTCTTGCAACGTGAGTCGTTTGTTTGAACTTTGGCAGGCAGCTGCGATTTCTCTGCCAGGACTGATAAGAGCTGTGAATCCACTGGCTGAAGGCCAGCTCGTGGGTCTGAAGTGGGGAAGGAGACAGAACAGGGCTGGTGTCACGAAGAGCTGCTTTAGTTCCGGGATTTGGCAGATGACGTGGCAGCTGAGGCTGTCAGACGAAGGAGAGAGCGCTGCAATCAATGGAGCAGTTCAGCCATGGGCAGCGCGGGATGTTTAAAAGGGGCTGAGAGGCAGAAGCTCTCAGCACTGACTTTGTACCGAGAGACCTCGACTATTACTGAGACCCGGTTTGTAGCAGACCCAATAAATGAAATCACGATTGGCAAAGAAAACCAAGTCAGCTTGTTTCTTCTCACAGCATCTGACACAACTGTGGCCGAGCTAGCCGAGATGGTGATTATCACACAGGATAGGAGTACCCTTCTTCCAAGTTATCCGCTCAAACTTCGGAATTAAAAATTCAGCTTTTAAAACTTTAAAAGCTAAATACTCCAGTGGTGGGTTTCAAATTTTTTTTACTACCGGTTCTGTGGGTGTGGCTTGGTGGGCGTGGCAGGGGAAGACTACTGCAAAATCCCCATTTCCTCCCGATCAGCTGGGACTCGGGTGGCAGAGAATAGATGGGAGTGGGGCCAGTCAGAATTTTTACTACCGGTTCTCCGAACTACTCAAAATTTCCGCTACCGGTTCTCCAGAACTGGTCAGAACCTGCTGAAACCCACCTCTGTAATACTCCTACATGAATGTCCTGCAAATCTTCAGTATTCCTTTGTGAAACAAGACTTGAGTATGTCTGTCTCTAATTTTTTTGAAATTACCTGTTTTCTATTTTAGGCGCTTTGTCCATTAAGAGATGTGCCTTCCCAAAGCAGCCATGGGGATCCTTTGTCATATTATCAAAATGGTGACCTTATCCAAGGCAAGTGTAGATCATCACTCTTAGATTTGGCCCAAAAGTATATTTTACATCAGGGTTCTCCAACCTTAGTAACTTTAAGGAGCTGGCTGAGGAACTCTGGGAGTTGAAGTCCACAAGACTTAAAGTTACTAAGGTTGGAGGCCCCTGTTTTACGTTGTTTTCTGCTCTTTTAAGCCTGGTCTTTTTTTTTTCCTCCCATTTTCAATAGCTGCAATCAAGGATATTGATCGCTACCATGAAAAGCTGAGTGTATCACTGCACAAGTCTGCTTTATCTCCCAGCTTAGCAAATATCAAATTAGGAGTCATCAGCTCTGAAGATTTGCCTGTGCATTACAGGTAGGAAATTGAAATGAGGTATACTTTTTTTGTGTGATTTTAAAGAAACCCTTTTGTTACATACAGGTGGTCATCCACTTACGATCACAATTGAACCTCAAATTTCTGTTGCTAAGCGAAACATTTGTTAAGTGAATGTTGCTGTATCTTGCCAAACTTAAGTGGATCACTGTACAGTATTGGCCAAAATTGTGGAAATCTTTTGGGAAAAGTGTATATTTGAGATTTGATGCCTAATAACACCACTTTTTTCTAGAGTTTCAAGATAATTATATTCCACTGCTGGAATGGCCTGGGAATAGCCCAGACCTTAACCCAATTGAAAATCTATGGAGCCGGCTAAAGAAACTTGTTAGTCAGAAGTGACCCAGCAATAAAATCCAGTTAATAGAAGCAATCATTCAATCTTGGTTTCACTTTATAACTGCTGCAGAACTAAAAGACTTGGTTCACTCCATGGGAAGACATTGTAAGGTCGTAATTCATGCTAAAGGTTACCCTTTACTCCTTAGTAACTTTAAGGAGTAAACTTAAGTTAACTTAACTTTAACTTAGTTACTTAAGTAACTAAGGAGTAAAGTTTACTCCTTAAAGTTACTAAGTATTAACTGACATGGGGATAATTTTTGTGTGTCTCATTTTTTTTCTATGGTGATAATTTTTGTATATCTCGTTTCACTTTTCTTCTTAATAACTGCTGTATTCTAATAGCAAATCCTTTATAAAAGTTATTGCATTGCATTGTTGATTAAATTATCTTTCCATTGATATATAATTTTATGGTACTACTAGGAGAAAAAGTGGTGTTATTATCTAGTTTTAGAAAATACACTTTTCCCAAAAGGTTTCCACAATTTTGGCCACTACTGTAGCTGTTAAGTTAGTAACACTAACTTAAGTGAATCTGGCTTTGCTTGTAAGAAGGTCTTAAACCTTGATCACGTGACCCTGGAACACTGCAGCCGTCATCAATATGAGTCAGTTGCCAAGCCTCCAAATTTTGATCACATGACCAGTCGGCAGTCGGAAGTGTGAAAAACGGTCATAAGTCAAGGGCCTCTGGTGGCGCAATAGGCTAATGCAGCCTATTATTAACAGCAACTGCTTGCAAGATTGCAGGTTAAAGTCCCACCAGGCCCAAGGTTGACTCAGCCTTCCATCCTTTATAAGGTAGGTAAAATGAGGACCCAGATTGTTGGGGGGCAATAAGTTGACTTTGTATATAGTATACAAATGGATGAAGACTATTGCTTGACATAGTGTAAGCCGCCCTGAGTCTTCGGAGAAGGGCGGGATATAAATGCAAAAAAAAAAAAAGTCACTTTTTTAGGGCCATTGCAACTTTGAACAGTCACTAAAATGAACTTTTGTAAGTCAAGGACTTCCTGTAGCGAGTTTTTAAAAATATAAAATATAGTACTTTTATTGACAAGAACAGAGGTGCAATTTCACAGCCCTGACTGTCTTGATTATATCAGAAGATTGATACAATATTTGAGAGTACTGTAACATGCTTCAGAAAAGGTATTTGCTTCCATGTTCCAATTGTTCTACACATTTTAAAATACATATTATCATTCACGTATGAGCAATCTATTTTCTAAGAAAAACAACATAGGGATCACTAGGTACCCATATCTGTTTATAAGGGCCCTAGTTGTTTTATATTTATTTATCGCATAGTACATTCACATCATGTTTGTATTTCAATAAAAAGGAACACGGGTAAAATACAAAACAGAATATAAAATATGAACTCTTAACAGGAGGATTACAAACTTATATCTAAGTTGCAAATATAATTTTTATTTCATTTGTCATAGCCGAGAGAAAGAAGCGAAATCTCCATTTTAGGCTTCGTTTTGACACTTGGCACTGTGTGGTTAGATAGTTTTTCTATAAATTATTGGCTACTGTTGCTAATGAGTGCAATATTAATTATTCAGGTGTTAATTATACTGTTGGCCTTTTACACCATAATTAATTTTTTTTATTATTTGCATTTATATCCCGCCCTTCTCCGAAGACTCAGGGCGTCTTACACTATGTTAAGCAATAGTCTTCATCCATTTCTATATTATATACAAAGTCAACTTATTGCCCCCAACAATCTGGGTCCTCATTTTACGTACCTTATAAAGGATGGAAGGCTGAGTCAACCTTGGGCCTGGTGGGACTTGAACCTGCAGTAATTGCAAGCAGCTGTGTTAATAACAGACTGTCTTAGCAGTCTGAGCCACCAGAGGCCCTTGTGGGTTTTTTTACAGTTTTTTACAATTGTTACAGTCTCTCAGAGATGGACAGGGAGCATATCCATATACTATGGAAAATTTCACTTTCCTGTTGTTTGGCCTTTTAAGAATATAGTTTCTGAAATCCCAAAGGTGGTTTTCTTCAAAAGGCAACTTGAAAAAGCTCTTCTGGGTCAACCATGACCTCGATGACTGACAATCTCCATAGACATAGTTTCTGAAGATTGTAGCAATAGCAATTGCAATAGCACTTAGACTTATATACCTCTTCACGGTGTTTTAAAAGCCCTCTCTAAGTGGTTTTCAGAGTCAGCCTCTTGTCCCCAACAATCTAGGTCCTCATTTTACCCACCTCGGAAGGATGGAAGGCTGAGTCAATCTTGAGCCTGGTGAGATTCGATCTGCCAAACTGCAGGCAGGCAGCAGGCAGCAGAAGTACCCTGCAGTACTGCACTCTAACTTCTGCGCCACCGCGGCTCTTAGCTTGGGCAACTGGGCTTACTTGACTTTGATGTGAGAAATATTAGATGATATTAGATTAGATGGCTTTTTTTTTTAATTTGAATTTATATCCCGCCCTTCTCCGAAGACTCAGGGCGGCTTACAACTGTGTTAAGCAATAGTCTTCATCCATTTGTATATTGTATACAAAGTCAACTTTTATTGCCCCCAACAATCTGGGTCCTCATTTTACCTACCATATAAAGGATTGTACATACTGTTGTGTAAAAGCAAAACGTTATAGTTGTAATGTTGTTACCTTTGACTGTGCCAAAGAGAGTCGGAAATTGGTGTACACTATACCCCTTCTTTTTCCCTTCCTCTCTTTTTACTTTTCCATGCTTTTTTCCTTTTGCATTTTATACTTCAGTAAACTAATTTTTAAAAAAATTTAAAAAGAGAAAAATGTTAGATGATAAAAGGCACCTCAACCTAATAAACGGCAGTATCAGGGCATTCAGAAATATAATCTCATCTCTATTGTCACATTTAACTGTCTTCTGAGAGAAGTACATTACAGGTAGTCCTTGACTTCCGTTCTGTTGTTTAGTGACTATTCAAAGCTGCAACAACACTGGGGGGGAAAAGGTGACTTGTGATTCTTTTTCATGCTTGCAACCACTGCAGCATTTCTCTGGTCACTTAATCAAAATTTGGATGTTTGGCAACTGGCTCATATTTATGATGGTTGCAGTCTTCTGACAGTTTCCCAAAGTGGTCAATATCGATCAACAAGGACCGATAGGATTATCCAAGGGGTTGATCATGATTATTTTGTAGCACTATTAAAGAAGTATTTATCAATGTATTTTTGTCATAGTTCTGAGCAATGCTCCCAATTAGTTCAAGACTCTGAGGCTGTTGCTTTTTCAAAGATCTTGTTTATTGGGTACAACCTATCGGCACGTTCAAAAGTCGAGCCAACTCAGAATAGTTCCCATGCTTTGGCATAATTAGAAGATAGATACTGGCCCCCACCACCAACCAAGCAGGTGATGAGCCTGTCGGTACTCCCCTCCTGCCGTTGCTAGAATACCCTGGGTCAGCTTCAGCTCCCACATGTCTGGCACTCTGCAAGGAAGCATTCTACATTCCACAAATCTCCCTCCTGCCCCCTCCGCAAACATGGCAACTGAGAAACGAAACAAGAAACTTTTATGGCTTCAGTTAGAGCCGTTTTGATAGCTGACGATTTTCATATCATAAATGCTTGGTACCTCGAGGAACATTGCAAAATTTCCTGAAGGGGAGGGGTAGGTGAGCGGAAGAGTTTGGGACCCCCGATCTAAAGAGGGAAGGACTTTATTACAAATCTTCCCATGGTATTTCTTCTTACGTTGGTAATGCAAGATGGAACAGAGAAAATACTGTTTTATCTCCGTTCACGATTGTCTTTTTGTTTGTTTTTTTCAGGAGGAGTATTGACATAGCCAGTAGTTTGGAAACATATGAAAAGGTTTTGCATAATTCTTTGGGCTTTGTCAATCCTGCTGTAGTGGAGTTCCTAGGAAGCAAATTAGGACTAGAGGAATCCAGCCCCCCCTCCTTAATGAGAGGACTACAAAGGTATATAAATAGCAATTTAACCGAAAAGTAATTCCTTCAATGAAGAGCTGATTAAAAATTACACTTCCATCATTTGCTGGGAAAAGAGTGCTCAAACAATGTATCAGCATTAATGACTATTTCATCTATACTACCAGAACAAAGCAAGTTTTCGTACCACTGAAAGTTTGAGCATAATCTAACCAGGTGGAAATAAGCTAAATTTGGCTGTTTGATTAACATTCCTGACTGTAGAATTAGGCAGTTCCTGAGTATAGTGGCTCGTGTGATGAGGACACTGGTTGGAGGTTAACAAGCCTATGTTTAAGACCCAAGTGCTGCCAGAGCCTGGGTGAGTTCCCATCCTTCACTCCAGCTCCTGCCAGGGATATGAAAGGTGCCCCCAACTAGACATCTGCCAGGCAACAGTGATGTCACCGGCTAATCCTTGTAACCCCGAAGTGCCTTAATGCTTCTGTCACAAATGCGATGCGAGACAACTCCAGTAAATTTGTTATTTATTTGGACGGGCTACAAGTTGATTAAACATTTTGTTTTTGTTTTTTTCCCCCCCAGCAAAAATTTCAATGAAGAGGATTTTGCTGTTGCATTGAGGAAAAGACAATCTGCTTCGTGGGCCTTAAAATGGTACACACTCTTTTGTTTTCATTACAAGATAGTTCTAGAACAAAGGTCTTCAAATTTAGCAGCTTTAAGCCAGCTATGCTGGCTGGAGAATTCTGGGAGTTGAAGTCCACAAGCCTTAAAGCTGCCAAGTTTAAAGACCTCTGTTGTAGAAGTTGGGAAAGAACCCTTTTCTTCCAGAGCAGGGGTCACCAACCTTTCGGACCTCAGGGACCACTAAATTCGTAATTTTAAATCCTACAGACCACTAATATGGTCTGTCTAATGACCGGCTGGGTGGGCATGGCTAGGTGGTCATGTGACTGGGTGGGTGTGGCCAATTCACTGTCACTCACGTTGAGGGGTGCCTCACCAGCCTCTATTTGCCCCTCCTCTCCCAGCCACTCCTTGCCTCCTTGCCCAGGTCCTTAGGGCCCCAACCGGGGAAGACGTCGTTGGAGCTAAGCAGCCACCATGAGAAAGTGTTGGCAAAACAGCTCAGTTCAAATTGGATCTGACTGAGAAGGAGGCTCAGCGGAAGCACCTCACTGAGGACTAGGAGCATAGGCTTTCCAAATAGAGGGAAGACCTGTGGGAGTGCAAGATCAGATACCAGCGCCTGGAGGCTCAGCGGTCTGAGATGGTCAGCCAGTTCCAGGCCATGATGCAGTCCCACTGGAACGATGCCCTCCGGCTCTTTGCCATAAGCGACACTTCCCTCCAGCATTCGCCCAAAGCCCCACACCAGGAGGCCGAAGCAGACCCCAAGTTGGAATTTCTGCCCCCCACTCCAACCCACACAAAAAGACCCAGAAGGGGGAGATTCTCTGCAGCAACACAGACGTTCATTGCACATATCTGTCCCAGGGTCCGTAGTTTGAGGACCCCTAATTTAGTGCAATATTAAAAAAATGCAAATAATTTTTCTGTGGACCACCAAAATTTTCTCACGGACCACCAGCGGTCCACGGACCACCAATTGGTGACCACTGTTCCAGAGCAATAAAAGCATTGCCTGAATTTTGGAAGCAGATAACCATTTTATCATTCAGACATATTAAAGGTTCATGTGGTGCTAAGAAGTGGATATTACAGGTAATCCTTGACTTTACAATCTTTGGTTTAGTGATCATGGTTTAGCGAAAAAAGTGACTTATGGTTGTTTTTCTCACAATCATTGCAAGCATCCCTATGGTCACTTGATCAAAATTGGGGTTCTTGGCAACTGAGTCATTTATTTATTTATTTATTTTTATTTGCATTTATATCCCGCCCTTCTCCGAAGACTCAGGGCGGCTTAAACTATGTTAGCAATAGTCTTCATCCTATTTGTATATTTATATACAAAGTCAACTTTATTGTCCCCAACAATCTGGGTTCTCGTTTTACCTACCTTATAAAGGATGGAAGGCTGAGTCAACCTTGGGCCTGGTGGGACTAGAACCTGCAGTAATTGCAGGCAGCTGTGTTAATAACAGACTGTCTTACCAGTCTGAGCCACAGAGGCCCCATAAATGAAGTCATTTATGATGACTTCAATGCCCTGGGATCATGGTAATCACATTTTACAACCTTCTGACAAGCAGCCTGAGTCACTTAACAACTGTGGCAAGAAAGGTTGCAAAATGGGGCAAAACTCACGTAACTGTCTTGCTTAGCGACAGAAATTTTGGGCTCAATTGTGGTCTTAAGTCGAGGACTACCTGTACTTCATTAGCAGTAATTTGTTGTTCAGTCTTTCAACTGTAGGCTAATGATAAACACTCAATTTTAATTTCCCAAAGATCCTCCTTGTTTCTTATTGTCTTTTCTGAATTTTGGTTTTTAAATAGTGTTGGGGGGAAAAAAAACCCTGCCAGTCTGATAGAGAAAAGCAGTTGTAAAATAAATTATTGGCATTTGTTTTTAATGCTGCGATTGATTAATTTGTGTTCTTCATAAAGGCATTTGTTGGTTTATTGAAAACTTAACTTAACTAATTTTATTTTTAGTGTAAAAATTGGTGTTGATTATTTTAAAGAGGGCCGCCACGTTGATGCCATGAATGAATACAACAAGGCATTGGAAATAGATGGCCAAAATGTCGAAGCCTTAGTAGCCCGTGGAGCACTGTAAGTATCTGCTTTATATCTGCAACCCAATAATTTCACAAGCCGGTGAAAAGTAAATATACTTAAAAGTATTTTTCTTCTTCTTCTAGCTATGCAACAAAGGGAAGCTTGAATAAAGCCATTGAAGATTTCGAAATTGCTTTAGAGCACTGTCCCACGCACAGAAACGCTAGAAAATACCTTTGTCAAACGCTTGTTGAACGTGGAGGCCAGTAAGTGTTGCCTTGTGTTTTTTTTATAGTTTCTCCATTCCGTAACATTTTACGTGTCTTTCCCTCAGCTATATTTTTATGCCTGGTTAAAGATAAAGGACAACTTGGGTAGACCTGTGTGTGTAGCTAATTCAGGAGCACAGCTTGATGTGGAATCATCTGTTCACCTCCCCACTTCTATCTGCTTGCTCTGTTCACCGCCATCTGTTTTGTGCTTCGAAATAAAAGCAACTTTCTGGTTAGCAAGCCGGTTAAGCGTCGACTGGGTTGTGTGGCAATTAAGCGGCTATAGAGGTGGCTCAAAAATTGTGCTCATCGGTGTTTCCCCTATCAAAGTGGTATTGAGTGGATGCCAAAAGAGCCTGGATCCCGTAGCCTTTAGCCGGAGATAAGGAGGAATGTTAATCAGGTTTTGAGATGCAGCAAAGTTGGTTACGAACATAACAACTTCGCTGGGTCAGGCTGAAATCCACCTTAGTCTGGTTTTATGTTTCTTTCAATTATAAACTACTGTATTTTTCAGAGTAGAAGACATACCTTTTCCCCAAAAAAGAGGGTGAAAGTCTGGGTGCATTTTATACTCCGAATGTAGCCCCGCCCAGCTTCTCAAAGGGAGGTTTCAGAGGCTGAAAAAAGCATCAGAAAAAAAGCTTCAGAAAAAAAGCCTCCAAATGGAACTTCAGAAACAAAGCCGCCAAACAGAACTTCAGAGGCTTTTTTTCTCAAGCTCTGTTTCTGAGGCTTTCAGAGGCAGAAAAACATTTTTTTCTGAAACAGAGTTTCAGAAGTTTCAGAGGCAGGGAAAAAAAAGCAAGGCATAAAACTCACAACCTGTTGCTAAAATTCACCTCTGGGAACAGCTGATTGGGGGTATTCTGGGAGGCCGATCCACCTGCCAATCAGTCTTTTTCTTATTTTCCTCCCCAAAAATTAAGGTGCGTCTTATACTCCAGTTCGTCTTATACTCCCAAAAATACGGTATATGCCTGTAAGGTGCTTGCAGATAGGAGATGTAGCCTATGCCTGCTGTTGCTTTTTCCCAACTAAAGTAACCCAAATATTCGTATCTTTTTTTTTTTTTGTAGTGAAAGTATTTTGAGACATATGTTCATTGTTGCTGCCTTTTCTGCATTTTTCCAGCCCTGTTAACCATCCTTTATCAAATGCAGTCATTACTAGCTTACATAGTACTCTAGATGTGACTATTCCAACATTTTATAAAAAGATATTATTTTGTTGGCAGTTTTATTTTTAGTTCCTTTTCTTAGTTCCTTTCGTAATGATTTACCTGAATGGAATGTGGATGCTTTACTGCTGCCGAACACGTCTTTATTCTTCTATTATTCCTAATCCCAAATCTTTTCCCTGGTTAGCCAACTGATAGCTAAGATCCCTTTACATTTGTTTGGTAATATTGCATGTGAAAATAAATTTGGAATAGTAGTTGATGAATACAAATTTCAGGTAGCCCTTGATTTTCAATTCAGTGACCCTTTGAAGCATTGAAAAATGTGACTTACGACCATTTCTCGTACTTACGACCGTTGTGGCATCCCCATGGTCACATGATCAAAATTTACACCCTTGACAATTGGGATGTATTTATGATGGTGTCCCAAAGTCATAGGATTTTCTTTTGCAACCTTCTGACCCGCAAAGTTAATGGGGAAGATAGATTTGCTTAACAACCATGCAGCTAACTTTAATAACTGTGGCAAGAAAGGTCATAAAATGGGGAACAAATGTCTCGCTTGGCAACAGAAATTTTGGGCTCAATTGTGGCGTAATTCAAGGAATACAATGCACCGCATTGCAATACAGGTAGTCCTTTCCTTACAACCATTCATTTAGTGACTGTTCAAAAGTTACAATGCCACTGAAAAAAAATTACTTACAACCAGTCCCTGAACTTATGACCATTGTAGCATCCCTATGGTCACGTGATCCAAATTCGGGTGCTTGGCAACTGACATATATGAAGGCAGCTACAGCGTCCCTGGGTAATGTAAAATCACATTTGCGACTTTCGTAAAATTGGTTGCGATTCACTTAACGACTGCCTTGCTTAACAATGGAAAGTCTGGTCCCAATTGTGGTCATAAGCCGAGGACTAGCTGAGCAGCTGTTTCAAAAAAAAGGGGGAGTTTGCAAATTTGAAACAAAACAGCCACAAACCTTCCACATTACAGGAGTAGATCTGTCCTATTCCGCTTTGTCCGTATTGAGGTCTGAATTGCGTTCCCCATCCGAGGAAAGGTTGAGTCAGGCTAAGAGAAGAGCATTCTTAAAAATGTATTAAGCATAAAGCACTTCAGGTTCACGTGCGCTTAAAATCATTTGTCAGGTTGGAAGAGGAAGATAAGTTGTTGAACGCCGAGAGTTACTACAAGAAGGCTTTAAACATAGATGAAAGCTTTCAAGAAGCTGAAGAGGCCTTGTTGAAGCTCCGTCAACAGATACAGGTGATTCTTTACTTTCTGCTAGTTGACTAAAGTAAATCGCCAATGTCATACTCAAGAAGCAAATTACGTGTTGAACATTTTTCCCCCCCTGGTGTGCAATCCCTTGCGCCTGAGGAAGCATTTTGTACTAGTCAAAGCTAAAAAAATTTTTTTATCTCACATGGCCTTGGTAAGGGATGCCTGACTGGGAGCAAACAAGCGGAATACACAGCCCTGAAGCATTTTAATTGTGGCCATAATATGGTTTATAAAGATGTGTGACCTACGCAGTTAACTTTTGGCAATGCCTTCAAAATTTGAGCCATGGTGACACAGTGGTTAGAGTGCAGTACTGCACGCTAATTCCGCTGACTGCCGGCTGCCTGCAAATTTGGCAATTCAAATCTCACCAGGCTCAAAGTTGACTCGGCCTACCATCTTTCCGAGGTGGGTCAAATGAGGACCCAAATTGTTGGGGGCAACATGATGACTGTAAACCGCTTAGGGAGGGCTGTAAAAGCACTGTGAAGCGGTATATAAGTCTTAAGTTATGGGTCGGCAACCTCACTCAAAGAGCCACAAAGGTCCGAACCAGAAGTCCCCCGTCAATTCTGGAGCTGACCGGAAATCCGGTTCCCCCCACCATAGAGTCTCCTCCTAGTGCAGCGTCCTTTTTCCTCTACCTGTCCAAAAACCCTATCAATTGTGGAGACGACCGGTGACAAGGAGCTGCAGCAGAGGGATGAAAGAGCCACATCCGGCTCCAGAGCCGCGGGTTGCCAACTCCTGGTCTAAGTGCTCTTGCTGTTTATTAACCAGGAATTGTGGATCAGAGGTGTTTTTGTTGTTGTTGTTAATTATTATAATGCGTATTGGAAAGAGGCAATTTTCTTTTCTGTGAGGTGAAGAGAGGTGCATGTGAGACGTGTTAAGGGGTCATGTCTTTTTATCCACAAACTTTTCCCTTTAATGTGACAGCCAAAAGTAATGGGTGAATGGAAGTGTTTGAATACAAAAAAAAAGGGGGGGGGAAATGCCCACTTCTGCTCCGCTTTCCTTGGTGGGGGTCCACTAGTTAGACCGTCCTTCTGAGCACGCACATACAAAGCCTGGCCAGGTGTTCTCCTGTAATACTGATGATACGTTTCTCTCCAATGCATTTTCCTCCGAACTGGAACTGTTGCTGCTGTGCCTGACCTCTCTGGTGCTGCTCGTCACCAACCACCCCTGTGGAATACGATTCCGTGTGTAAACTGTGCATCAAACTGGGCTCTGATACCGTTGCCACATGGTTTGTATTCATACATGGCCCTTTTCAATTCTGTTTTGGTGGGAATCGCATTTTACGTCTAAATTCGAATAATGGCACATTCCTTATTAATTTCTGTTTGGTTGATTATTCTTTGTGACCAACGATTTTTGCTGGTTGCCCTATTAACCTTCCATTCATACTTCCTGGATTGCTAACGTTGGGTTACGGGATACCAAATAACCTGTACTTCCCCCCCCCCCTTCTCCTTGCCTTTTAAAATTTGGGTTACAAACGACAACATGAACCGTAAATACCATGCTCATTCATCCCTATCGCTTAACCATCCTTTGTAATTATTTTTTTTCCTTTAATATTTCTGTTTTTATTTTTATTTTATTTTATTTTTGCACATGGTTCCTTTGGGATCTTTGTAAATTTTGTATGTTGCGGGTTGGGATGGGGCTCATTTGTTTATAACTTGTTAATACCATATTTTTGATGTTGGGATTTAAAAAAGAAATCTCTGGAAATTAGAGAGAAACAAGCTGCGAAAGAAGAGAGGCAGAAAGAAAAGAAAGTAGAAACAAGTGCAGAAAAACTGCGTAAACTCTTAAAAGAAGAAAAAAGGTAACCTATTTTAATCTATCTAGTGCCTCAGATCTACCTGTGTGTGTCCATGCAGCTTTTCTTACATAAACCATAGAGCAATCTGATGCTGTAAGTATAATAACAATTCACTGTTGATGCTGCTTTTTTGTTTTCTCGTGATATTTTTTCCTCAATGCTTTTTTATTTATTTATAAAGAAGGTACTGCAAGCAATTTACTTTACAATGAGAGAGTAGTTCTAGGGCAGTGTTTTTCAAACTTGGCAACTTTTAAGATGTGTGGATTTCAACTCAGAAATAATAGCAGAATTAATTTCTTCTCTTGCTGCTTTGTACGTATTGAGGGTATAATCACTTGTCCTGAGGAGCAGAATGGGACAATTTGCCACAGCCGATTTGCTGCGGCCAACTTGTCACAGGACAATTCGCCATGGCCAACTTGCCATTGGACACCTCACTGCACGACAATTTAACAATTATATTTAATTATTTCAGATAAATGAAAAATGATTTTAATTTTTACCATTCGCATATCATTCTGTCCCTCCTTTTGCACCCGTTTTTTAATGATTCTATTTCACCATTTCTTTGATATTAGTGTAACTCTTGTCCCGCAGCGAGTTGTCCTGTGTCGAGTTGGCCATGGAAAGTTGGCCATGGTGAATTGTCATAGACCCCTGAAGAGCCATGGTGGCACAGTGGTTAGAATGCAGTACTGCAGGCTACTTCTTCTGACTGCCGGCTGCCAGCAGTTCAGCAGTTCAATCCCGACCAGCTCAAGGTTGACTCTGCCTTTCATCCTTCTGAGGTCGGTAAAATGAGGACTCATATTGTTGGGGGCGATATATTGACTCTGTAAACTACTTAGAGAGCTGTAAAAGCAATGTGAAGCGGTATATTGCAATAGCACTTAGACTTACATACCGCTTCACAGTGCTTTACAGCTCTCTCTAAGCGGTTTACAGAGTCATCATATCGCCCCCAAAAATCTGGGTCCCGTTTTACCGACCTCGGAAGGATGGAAGGATGAGTCAACCTTGACCTGGTGAGAATTGAACTGCTGAACTGCTGGCAGCCGGCAATCAGGAGATTGCCGCTGCAAATACTGCGTTCTAACCAGTGTCAGCATGGCTGTTATAAGTCTTTATTGCTATTGTACTGAAGTTTTAGGCTATTATGGAATTTGTTGGGTTGCACACTAGCTAATGTACAGATAGTCCTCAGGATGCAGCCATACTAGGGATGTCTAGTATGTACATATGTATGTATATGCAACAGTACAGTGTAGTTCCGGTCTCTGATAGGAAATGTTGATCTTATGATAGATTCTGTGTAGTAGTAAAAATGTGAAGTCTGTGGTATCCTTGGTGCTCTCTGAGCTTGATTGTTTAATTGCAGATGTTTCATTACCTGGCTAGATAACATCTTTAGTACTGGTGAGTGTGCGGTTTGCTCCTTGTTTATATATAGTAGCTTGCTTTGCCAGTGTTGGAGGTGTGACTTCCTCTTTGGTGTTCCTTAATTAGGATATTGTGTTCTGCTTGTTTGTCTATTGTTAATCCCCGCTTATCTGGGTATTGGCTGCTGGAGGGGATCTGTTCTGGCTTTTTGTTTGGTTTTACTCTTAGTTTTTTAATTATGTGTTTTGAATAATGTGTAAACATGGTTTATTTCTATATGTATGTTGATAACTGATTGGTCTGAATGCTAAACTTCCAGAAATTCTATAGCACTTTTGAATTAAGCTTGGTCTAGGATGCTCACAGTAGCAGGGCAAGCTATTGTCTATAAACAGGGAGCAAACCCAACACTCAATAGCACTGATAATGTTATCTAGTGGGGTAATGGAATATCTGCAAGCAAGCAAGCCCAGAGTGTACCAAGGACTTCACAGTTCAACCCTGAGCTATGTGTACCCTCTTCTACATGAAGTCTAATAGTTGAGTTTTCAGGTATGTCTGCCTGAAAACTTTTAAAACTAACCTGTATACTCATTTAGTTGAAAGAAACCAATTTTGCCCTTCTAGTCAAACGATACCCTCTTATTTTTTTCCTGTTGATAACCAAACTTTTATTAGCTCAGAAGCTGAAGCTTTCGCACATCCCCATTGTAAAATTTAATCGCAATGCCTCATGATGAATTAAAACTTTTAGGTTGAAGAAGAAAAGAAAAATGTCAAGTTCCTCCTCCTCCTCCTGTGATCCTTCATCAGACGAGTCTTCCTCCTCTTCTTCCTCCTCCTCCTCTTCTTCCTCTTCCTCCTCCTCTTCTGATAACGAAAAGCGTAAGAAAAGGAGTCGGAACCGGTCTGAATCCTCCTCCAGCTCTAAAAAGCACACCTCGAGGATGTTCCCCCATCCGAGTGGGAAAGAGGACAGCTATTCTCCCCCCGCCAATACCTCTGCTTCTTTCCTTAACCAAAAGTACGAAGTGGAAAAATTGTTAGAGAGGCAAGACAGGCTAGCCAATCAAAAACCCGAGGTAAGGAACAGAGAAGGGGAGTGCACGTTTTTAAAGAGGTATGCCGACGATGACCTCTGTGGAGGTAAGTTTGAAGACTCTAGAGATTCCCGCCATCGCTCCAAGACTCGGGCAAATAGTAGTAGCAAGATTGAAAGACAGAGTAGATCAGACCGAGCTTCATCCGATCGGAGGGATAGCACGGGCTCCTACCACAGACAATTGGATGACAGAAACAAGGCAAGTGATTCAGGAAGGCTGGAAAGAGAACCCGGCAGGAGGGAGGGTTATTACAAATTCAGCCCAAGCCAAGCCAAGTACTCCACGTCTCCCACAGGATCGGATTATTCTTCCAAATCCGCCGAACGTTACAAACATTATACCAGCCGATGGATGAACGAACCTAGTAGGTACAGTGCAGATGGTAGAGCCGAGGCAGCCAGGGGTAAACGTGAGAAAGAATCCAAAAACAGGGAAAGAGACGCTGCAAGAGCCAAAGGAGGAAATGAGGAAGCGCTGCTGAACGGGAAAGAACCATTAGGCAGTGGTGCTAAAAAACAGCTGCCTCAGAACTTACTCAATATCTTTAATCAGATTGCTGAATTTGAAAGGGAAAAAGGAAGCAAGCAGAAAAATCAGTGAGTTGAAACATTAAAAGTCAGATGTGGGAAAGCATCTGCTTTTAATCACTTGGGAAGTCTATACTCTTTTTTTAAGTTTTTCGTTTAAATTTGCTTGTTAGGTATCGATTTAAAACGGGGGGTTGTCCAACCTTGGCAAGTTTTTAAGATTTGTGGACTTCAACTCCCAGAATTCTTCAGCCGGCGTAAGAATTGCCTGGGTGAATTCTGGGAGTTGAAGTCCACAAGTCTTCATGGTTGTCAAGGTTGATAAATATGCAAGAGTTGAATTTTTTTTTCCCCAATTGAGTTTCTTATGCTGTTAGGGTATTAAGGTATGGTGGCACACCTCGCTAAACAACCTCGAAGGCTGCCACCTGTGCTATCCGGCATCAAAATTGCACTTTAAAACATTTTCTCCCCCACAAGGTACAGATGACTGTTACTTTGTACTGTTCATAATATAACCATGTACTGATAAAATAAATGAATTGAAAATATTTTAATGTATATCATCAGTGTATATAGTCTGTCTTACTATTAAATTTTTTTACAAAAATATGACTGCTTTCCCAAATTTTAATTCAGAACTTGCAAAAAGTAAGGGGGCATGATAACGGCAGTTATGCTCGTGGTAAGTCTCGGCTAACGCAAAAGGCCAAAGGTTTTGCATTCAAGTGTGTGTATGTGTTGCTTTGTTCCTGTACAGGTTGTGTTTTCCCAATTGGTATTCACCGATATATAGAACAGAAGAGACAAGGAGTGAGGTTGGCTTGAGTAAGAAAAGCCTCTAAAATGCCATGTGGCATTACTGGCAACCAGGGATGGGCTTCAAAAATTTTAGCAAGGAATTCCTTGCCCAGTTGTTGGGTGCGCGTGGCCATGGTGGGCGTGGTCTAGTCAGCCTCTTGCACCATGGCGGAGGGGGGTGTTTTTGCCCTTCCTGGGCTCTGGAGCCTTTCCTTTAAGACTCCGGGAGGGTGAAAACTGCCTCCCCAGGCTCCGGAGGCCCGTTTCCAGCCTTCCCGAAGCTGGCTGAGGAACTCTGGGTGTTGAAGTCCACAAGTCTTAAAGTTGCCAAGGTTGGAGACCCCTGCCCTAGAGAAGGAACAAATCTTTGGTCTTCACAATAGCTGTAGCCTATTTGTAGAAGCGGAGGCTCCTCACCTCTCTTATGCTATCAAAGTCATCTCTAAGCTGACCACCAATCCAATATTTTTCCCATGGGGCCTCCAGGCTGCTGGCATCTCAGGGCTCCAAAGACTCCTGGGACTTCGTAAGGACCAGTAAGTATAATACCACTAATCACTGACCTTTGTGCTTGAAATGAAGATGCCCTTTATCCATCCCCCCCACCTAAAAGCAAACTGCCGGACACATTCGGCCCTTTTAAGTTCCACGCCTACTCAGCAACTTTGAAAAGTATTTTAAATGCTATTCCCCCCTCTGCCAATTTCCTGCAGTGGTAGCATTTAGCATGAACTGCTACCTTATCTCTTCTGTTCTTATGATCCTGGAGTGAAATGAAGGAAATAAATTTCTTGTGAACGAAACACTCAAAACATTTCCCCCCTCTTTTTATGATGGGTATTAGCATATTTTGTTAAACCATTTGGTTTAGTGAACTGTGCGAACTTTGAAAATGGGTCCATTTTGCAACCGGGTTAACTGTTATGCGAGTGCAGCGACTGGCTGATCACAGCAGTTTCTGAGAGAGATCACGAAGCCCCTCAGCTTTGTCTTTTAACGGGAGGAAAGTTAACTTTCTGTAAAACCAGCAAGCCATAGATTCACTCTCAATTTGATGGAACTTTGATGCCTCAGATCAATTGCATCTCCTTCAAATAAAATCTTCCCCTATACTTTAGTTTTAATAAAACTTGACTCGAGAAACTCAATCTGAATTCCATATGGAAAGATGGAGAATATATAATGGGAGACTGAAAGGTGTTAAAAGTTCTTAAGTGGCCAGTGATCAATGTTTTGGGGAAACAGTGGTATTCATAAAAATGCAAAATGTGTCCACAGGCCCTCAAGACTAAGGGACTTTTATGAACTAGTGGGTGTGTTCACACAAAGCTTGTCTGAGCTTTTTTTTAGTTTTGGATAATGTGTGAAGCCAAACACAAATTCTGGTTGGGCATGTTTTGTGAAGATACCCAGAGTATATTTTCTTGATGTATTCCTTCCCTTCATAAGATAAAATGCACATAGAGGCAGTGCTTATTGGCTCTTGGATAACACTGAAAGAGACTAGGGGTATCAAACTTGCAGCGTCATGTCATCAGTGAGCTATTGCGACTTCTTTCCCCTCTGCTAAACGGGGTGGGCGTGGCCAGTGCGTGACGCATCACTCGTGGGCCGTGAGTTTGACACCCCTGCTTTAGATGGTCCTGGAGAAGTCCTAGCAGCTGTTATCTTAGACATGTTTGCTGGGAATTATGGGAGTTCCTGTTCAGCAACACCTGAAATTTAGGGGTGCTCTAGTTCAAATTCAAGTGGGAGGACTGAAAAAGTGTTAAATACTCATTTCTAAATATGATAAATGAATTATGGAGGAGCAATGAGAGAGTGACTCTCTACAAAGATTGTTACCAGTTTTTATTGTTAAGGCTTAGGTTTTGCTATAAAAATAAAACTGAGTTCATCCTAAAACATTTATTCCAAGTGAAAATAATTCATTCACTATTAGATAAATTAATTTTAGTTGGGTAGTCAAACATGCTGTAGCTTAGCAGATAACTGATTCTTAAAAACTTTGAATGCAACAGGGGAAAAAAAACTAATTTGGGCTTTTGCTACGAGAGGATGTGGCGGGGCTACTCTGGGTAGAAGGATGAGAAGCCGGACCTGGAGGTTCAGGACTGGAGTCCAAAGTCAGAGATACAACTTTGGCATGTGGTTGACTGGAAGATGAGCTCTTAAAGGACCTAGAAAACAAGGATGCAATTACATTACTCAAAAATCATGCAAGTGAAATACAAAATAAAACACCATGTTCTTATCACCATAAAGAATGCATTGTCAAATTATCATATTAATGGTAAGCTATTTTAAATTTCTTCAGTTGCCAATGGAACCCACTTTTGCCCCAAAATGTACGGAATGTTTCTGAACTCGACATCAGAGTCTGTGAGGATAGTCGGATAAAACCTGTTAACAAGTCTCGTAATTATTACACTGTTTTCAACATATTTAGAGTTCAATTTCTATGGTAGTTCCTGGATTGTCCCGTCTTCCCCTATTTTTAAAGATGGAATTGTTTGTGTTCCTTCACTTATCTAAGATACACTTTTATCTATTCCTGAAGATTTAAACTCATTTACAATAGGTAGATAGAAACATGATCGGGAAGTAGCTATTCCAGGTTTCAATCTTTCTCTCTCGTACTCTTCACAATTATCTGGCCATTTTGATTAGGCACCTGTTTGGTCCAGTATGGTTTCAGAAGGTTTTCTAGAAGTCCTGGCATGTGTTTTGGCCAAGACCCTCATTGCTGCTAGGAATGAGCAAGAGATGAATGCTGAACTGAATTGTGCCTGCATGGACTCTCTATACATGCGGATCTTGTAGAGTGCCATGGTTTATTGAGTAGCTTGGAGATGAATCAACACAAGAGAAGTACGGAGCACCACCGCAGGAAGGCAAAGACTGAACCCGATAGCACACAGGTAAGAGCCTATATTGGGACTAACTTTGGCGATAAGGGTGGAAAAGCATGCTCCGCTCTTTTTACATCTGCAGATAGCCACTTAGCCCTGTTTCGGATGACCAAGTCTCTCCTTGGTAAGGAGGAGCTGGCGGGGGGACTGCTGTTAGGAATAATCTCAGCATCTGTCAGTCGCTCAACTTTCTTCAGATTCTTTGGAAATGACAGGCAACTCTTGAGCCCTGTTAACTGGAAAGAGTTTGAGCGGATTGATCCTAAGGCCACCTGTGTGCTAAACCAACACCTCTCCTAGTTGATTAAGGCTTTCTGGAAGGTGACATGTGCCTGGATCATCCCAGCAGGTACCTATACATACAAATTATATTTGCTTTGTTTGCAGCATTTACTGGCCAATTCAGAATTTCCAGAATTCGTGGAACAAATAAGTCATGGGCAACCTCTTTATAACCCCCCGTCTCTAAGCATATTCGTGGCTACGTTATTTGACTCAGAGGTATCACTCACGCGCTGGAAGATGAGCCGTGAACAGATCGAGCACTGAGGCGAGAAACGGAAACTGTAGGAAGTTGTAATGAAGCCTGCCAACAAATAAACAGAGGATTGATGAAGTCTGCTATAAACCTATAGGAATAAAAACACTGCCTTTATTTTACGCTGCTAATTAAAATGGCTGCATTGCTTAGAAAAGTACGGAGTTATTCCAGCTTCTCTACTACCTTCATTTCTAATGATTCTGCTAACTTTTGCTTCATCTTTACTATGCTACATTAAAATGAATATGGTTTCAAGTTGATTTATCACCAATTAGAATTAGGTGATATCAGATATTGATGATACGGCAGGCTGCAATTATTATAAAGCAGAATCTCTTTCATTTCATAAATCAGCATTCCCCAATCTGATGGCCTATAAATACTGTATGCTGAGGTTAAAAGTCCAGATTTTCCAGCCAGCACGAGGAGCCATGATGGCGTAGTGGTTAGAATGCAGTACAGGTAGTCCTTGAGTTACAAACGTAATGGAGCCTGCCCATTCCATTCGTGACCTAAGGGTTCGTGGGAGTGAATCTCATACCTTGAACAGGATCACTCCCTCCTTTCCCCCACGCACTTGCTAACCGAATGCGAAGTTTGTTAACTGCACATGAGGTATTTCAGGGTGGGAAAGGCCATGGGGCGCCTAGTGATAGAATAGGCCACCTGCCTAAGACCACTCAAGGCCTCCCCGACCCACTGAAATACCTCATGCTTCCCACAATTGCTTTCCTCCCCCAACCTGCCACACCGGGTCACTTACCTTGTGAAGATCCAGCAAGCAGTCTCCTCTCCAGTCTCAGCTGCGTGCGCCCCTCTGACTCTCCAGGCCTCCCCAGGCCTCGCCCAGCATGTTTCTGGCTGAAATGGAGCTTCATTTTGGCCAGCAACATGCAGGACGAATGTTGCAGATCCTCTGCAGTTGTTCGTAAAGGCGAACAACTGCCATGGTGCTGCAAGATTCGTAGTTTCGGGACTTGTTCATAAATGCTAGGGGGGGGCTTATTGCGTAACTTCGAACGTTCACTAAGGGAATGCTCATAACCCGGGGATTACCTGTACTGCAAGCTAACTCACAGCTCACTGCCAAGAGTTCAATTGTGACCGGCTCAAGGTTGACTCAACCTTCAAGCTTTCCGAGATGGGTAAAATGAGGAGCCAGATTGTTGGGGGCAACATGCTGATTCTGTAAACTGCTTAAAGAGGGCTATAAAGCAATGTGAATTGGTATATAAGTCTATGTGCTATTGCTATGATGAACACATTAGAGATACTTATTAATACTGATCCAGAGTGATATTCACACATTGCTACCAAGGGACCAGCATATGCATTTTTGCATTAAATTAAGATTGATTAAACAACTAAAGCGATACCTGTCCGAAGTATTTTTGGAAGACTTTATGTAATTCTGGATGTGCTTCTGAAGCATCAATCAGCATTTTATCTACGTATTTGCTGAAGTCCTTCAGTGCACGAAGTTCAATGTCTTTTTCTTCTGGGGTTTGTGACTGAGTGTTATGTAGTGTTCGGATTTCTCGGGTTAATCGGGAAACCTTTTTAGACAAGCAGAAAAGGAGTTAAAGGAGAATATTAGATGTTAAAATACCAATTAACTTTTATATTAAAATGTTTTATTTTAGCTACAACCAATCATATTTACCCTAACTATGATTTTACTGAGTTCTAAATTAAACTGGATATATTATAGTAGTTATGTCAGGGTTCCAAGGAACACCCCCAACAAAATAAAGCTCTGAGGCTTGAGGTTCCTCAAAGTTCCAATTTATTAGAGATGTCATGTTGGCACAGCTGGGAAAACCCGAAACTGAAAGCTTCCAGGCTTTCCACACCCAGTTGACAGTTCACAGCTCTGCCCCACATCCACAAGTTCATCACATTGTCCAATCAACTCTTCACACTCAATTGGATACCATCTTCAGGCAGTCTCCATCAGATGTAGGATGTCTTTGAATACGGAATGTTGTTATGACTAACTTTCTACCGCTCCAACAACAACCCCTTCCCAACTTCCCCTGCTAAAATATGTGGCAGTTAAGAAGCAAAAAGAAAATTGCCTTCCAAAACTGACAGTTTAAACTAACCTGTTTTGAGACTCTTTCTATTCTGGGCTTCTGATCATCTATTTCTCTGATTAATTTCAAAAAAATTGCATGTTTATCTTTCATTTTTTCCTGGAGAAGGGTCTCTTTTTTCACAAGAGTATCAAGATTAGTTTGCATCGTCTAGAAAAACAAATGTATATGTAAGTCTGTTTAGAAACTTCTTTGAAACTATCCAATCAGCAATCACTACAAAAAATAAATATGAATAGACAAAATAGCGTGAATATGCATTACCACCTCTCCCTAGAAGATATAACCCAGAAGCAAATAATAAAAACAACCCGCTATTTTTATTATTTTTTAGGTGAAACTAAAAAAAAATGCTTTCTTCATGTATCAACTTTGAAAACTTGCTTTTGATGGACTATGACTCACTGATGGCGAACCTTTTCGGCACCGAGGGCTGAAAAGATTGTGTAGAAGCGTCGCACGCATGCACGCTTGTTGGGCTGCACTCCAGAAAGGCCGAATTTCCGGGTTTCTAGTGCACATGCATGCCCGATGATCAGCTGGCACATGCGCACACCAACTTTTGGTCCTGCCGCACGCGCGAAGGACAGCTTATCATCGCATGCACATGCGCGCCAGAAACCTGGAAGACACACAGACAAGGCAGCGCATGCCAGGCAACATGGCTTCGCGTGCCACTTTGGGCACACGTGCCATAGGTTCGCTATCATGGGACTATATCAATACAAGTAGTCCTAGGCTTACCACAGTTCATTTAGTGAACGTTCGAAGTTACAGAAGCACTGAAAAAAGTGACTTATGACCATTTTTCACAGTTACGACCACTGCAATATCCCCATGGTCACATGATCAAAATTCAGGCACTTGGCAACTGACTCATATTTATGTCAGTTGCAGTGTCCCAGGGTCACGTGATCCCCTTTTGTGACCTTCTGACAAGCAAAGTCAATGGGGAAGCCAGATTCACTTAACAACTGTGGCACGTTTTGTTGAGTCCATTTGGGATGAGTTTGACCCTGTGGCTCCCGAGGACGTCGACAGGTTGTTGGGGAGGCTGCACGGCACGACATGTTTACTGGACCCGTGCCCTTCCTGGCTGGTACTGGCCACTCAGGCGGTGACACGAGGCTGGCTCCAGAGGATTATCAACGCTTCTTTATTGGAAGGGGTTTTCCCTGCCGCCTTGAAAGAGGCGGTGGTGAGACCCCTCCTTAAGAAGCCCTCCCTGGACCCAGCTATTTTGGGTAATTATCGTCCAGTCTCCAACCTTCGCTTTGTTGCGAAGGTTGTAGAGAGTGCCGTGGCGCGACAGCTACCCCAATACCTGGATGAAGATGTCTATCTAGACCCGTTCCAGTCCGGCTTCCGACGCGGATACAGCACGGAGACAGCTTTGGTCGCATTGGTGGATGATCTCTGGAGGGCCAGGGACAGGGGTTATTCCTCTGCCCTGGTCCTATTAGACCTCTCGGCGTTCGATACCATCGACCATGGTATCTGCTGCGCCGGCTGGGGATTGGGAGTGGAGGCACCGATATCGGTGGTTCTCCTCCTATCTCTCCGACCGGACGCAGACGGTGTTGACGGGGGCAGAGGTCGACCGCGAGGGGCCTCACTTGTGGGGTCCCGCAGGGGTCGATTCTCGCCCTGCTGTTCAACATCTACATGAAGCCGCTGGGTGAGATCATCAGTGGTTTCGGGTGAGATACCAGCAGTACGCTGATGATACTCAGCTGTATTTTCCACCCCGGCCACCCCAATGAAGTTGTTGAAGTGCTGTCCCGGTGTTTGGAAGCCGACGGGTCTGGATGGGGAGAAACAGGCTCAAGCTTAATCCTCCAAGACGGAGTGGCTGTGGATGCCGGCATCCCGATTCAGTCAGCTGCAGCCGCAGCTGGCTGTCGGAGGCGCAGTTATTGGCCCCAAAGGATAGGGTGCGCAACTTAGGCGCCCTCCTGGATGATCGGCTGTCGCTTGAAGATCATTTGACGGCCGTCTCCAGGAGGGCCTTCTACCAGGTTCGCCTGGTCCGCAGTTGCGCCTTCCTTGATCGGGATGCCTTATGCACAGTCACTCATGCCCTCGTTACCTCTCGCTTGGATTACTGTAATGCTCTCACATGGGGCTCCCCTTGAAGTGCACTCGAGGCTTCAGTTAGTCCAGAATGCAGCTGCGCTGGTGATAGAGGAGCTACGCGTAGCTCCCATGTAACACCGCCTCCCGCGCAGACTGCACTGGCTGCCTGTGGCCTTTCGAGTGCACTTTAAGGTGTTGGTTACGACCTTTAAAGCGCTCCATGGCTTAGGACCTGGGTACTTACGGGACCGCCTGCTGTTACCACATGCCTCCCACCGACCCGTACGCTCCCATAGAGAGGGACTTCTCAGGGTGCCGTCCGCCAAACAATGTCGGCTGGCGGCCCCCAGGGGAAGGGCCTTCTCTGTGGGGGCTCCCACTCTCTGGAACGAGCTTCCCCCTGGTTTACGTCAAATACCTGACCTTCGGACATTCCGTCGCGAACTGAAGACCCATCTTTTTATTCGCGCGGGGCTGGCTTAATTGGATTTTAAAAGGGAATTTTACCAATTTTAAATGGGGTTTTAATTGACGATGATTTTTAACATCAGGCTAATTTTGAATAAGTTTTTTAAGGGTATTTAAATTGTGTATATTTGTATTGTTGGTTTTATTTTGCCTGTACACCGCCCTGAGTCCTTCGGGAGAAGGGCGGTATAAAAATCAAATTAAATAAATAAATAAATAAATACTAACTTAACAATTGCAGTGAGTCACTTAACAACTGTGGCAAGAAAGGTCATAAAATGGGGACAAAACTCACTTAACAAATGTCTCATTTAGCAACAGGAATTTTGGGCTCCATTGTGGTCGTTAAATCAAGGACTACTTAAATCTATTTAGGAATAAAAATGTATAAAATATAAAATGCACATAAGTAACAGTATTTAGGCGGTTCTGGTGTGAGAGAATATATATCATCTTTACACGTTTGAAACTGCAGTTTACTGTCATATTTCCCACAGCATGAGCCACAGTGGCGCAGTGGTTAGAGTGCAGTACTGCAGGCTACTTCTGCTGATTGCCGGCTGCCTGCAATTTGGCAGTTCGAATTTCACCAGGCTCAAGGTTGACTCAGCCTTCCATCCTTCCGAGGTGGGTAAAATAAGGGCCCAGATTGTTGGGGGGAATATGCTGACTCTGAAAACCACTTAGAGAGGGCTGTAAAGCATTGTAAAGCGGTATATAAGTCTAAGTGCTATTGCTATTGCTATTGCTACAATTACTACTACTAAACGCCCGCCTAAAATATGCAACCTGCACATTGATTTTGGCCTTAATTGCACCAGGCATGAGGCAGTTCTAAAGCCACCTGTAGGAATGTCAAAAAAACATCCCTTCTGTGATACAAGTCTAGCGCTTTCATGTTTGTGTGATATCATAATATACAAAGGAGTGTGAGAATATAGACAGATAGGAATAGAGTGTTCTAAGGAAAAATAAATCTGGATCTGAAGAAAAGGGTCTTCCAGTCACCTCTTTACCTGAATATCTTCTTGAAGCTCCTTGATCTGCCTTCGTTTATATCGATATTTCTCATCAGTAGCTCTCTTTTCTTCTTCCAGTTTTGTTTTCTCTTTATACTCTTCACCTATGAAATATTACTGGATATTGAAGACACTATGTGGAGGCTACTTAGGTCTACTTTCTAACATAATGAAATGGATACAGCTAGCCTGCAATAACACTTCCAATATGGAATACATTATAGAAACTTGCATTTGTATGCAAATGAATGTATGCAAATGAATGGATAATGCAATGAATTCAATGTTAATGGGCTTTTGAAGACATTTGAGCCACTACTTAATTATCGTTTAGTTCCAAATTGTTTAGATAAACTTTCATTTTAAAAAAATAATTTTCTTCATGCTTACATTCTTTTAAGAAATCTTATATATTAATTGTAATGATGTATGAACATAAATAATAGAGCCAGCAGAGGGAGCAAAAGTTAAAAGAAAATAGCTTTCCAGGACTACATTATTTTGAAGTTGTACTGTAGTATCAGGGTACAATGAAAAGGGAAGGTTTTGTGTTTTAAATAATCTTTCAATTAAATATTTTCTGTCCCATTCTAAGTGCAGAATTTGCTGTCCTTCACTGTAAATTAATTTTTTTTCTTTTGGTAATGATTAATATATGAAAAATTGCTTCTCAAATCAAAAGAAAAAAAAGATTGCCAAAAGCCATTTCTGTTTCCGTTCCCAACTACCAAAAGCCATTTGTATTTCAGTTCCCAGCTACCATGCGTTTTTTACAAGGGTCTTCCTTCATAAAAATTTGGTGGGCCATATTAAGACAAATGTTTCTGAAACCTTTACAATCAGCTCCTCCTTTCCCTGCAGTTGTGATTTACCCAGCCTGCTTCGTTTCTGGTTGTTTTCAAGTGATTACATTTTTAAAGGAGAATATTTGCAGCTCAGCGTTGGATTTCTGCTTTATAATGCCTCTTGATAAGACTGCACTTGGAATATTGCATCCAATTTTGGTCATCAAATATAAAAAAAGTGTTGTGACTCTGGAAAAATGCAGAGAAGAGCAACAAAGATGATTGGGGGGGGCTGAAGGCTAAAACATATGAAGAACATTTGCAGGAATTGGGTATGTCTAATTTAATGAAAAGAAGGACCAGGGATGACATGATAGTGGTGTCCTAATATCTGAGGGGCTGCCACAAAGAAGAGGGGGGTCAACCTAGTTTCCAAACCACTAGAAGGCAAGACGAGAAGCAATGGATGGAAGCTGAACAAAGAGAAAAGCATCCTAGAACTAAGGAGAAAGTCCCTGACAGTAAGAACAATCAACCAGTGGAACAACTTGCCTTCAGAAATTGTGAGTGTTGCAACACTGGAGGCTTTTAAGGAGGGACTGGACAACCATTTATCTAAAATGGTACAGGGTTTCCTGCTTGAGCAGGGACTAGAGGACTTCCAAGGTCCCTTCCAACTCTGTTATATCTGTTATATGTTATATGTGAATGAAGATTCCATCCTAATATGTTGCAGTTAGGAGGAAAGGGGGGAAAAAGGGGACGTGGTTGCCTGACCATGCAGTTAAATAGTATTACTCAATCTTGAAAATTATGAATGCAACTGAACTGGAAAGTGAAACACAATTTCTATACCCAAAGAAAATCATTTGTAGTCGCAAGTATTTTACAAACGCATATTTTCATACAACAGCTCTAGGAGATAAGCTATATTTTTAATAATGGCTTGCCCAAAGCTATCCAGCAAGTCAGGATTCCCAGAATGCCCATAGCTATCTTCTCCACCAAAACTGGGATTGTATCCCAACAGTGCTGTCCTATCTGGATCTTTTCTAATCCCCAAAGATTTAGTATAAAGGCTATTCTATTTACCTATGCAGGTACCATACTCAATACTGCTCCTTCTCCTTCTTTGCTCTTACGCCTCGCACATAAAGCCATAATGTACTTACTTACTTTTCTCTACAACTTGCTTGAATGAGTTCCTGTACTGGCTGTTACAGTTATTAAGTACATGCAGAGTATTTTCTAGGGCTATACATTCTCTCTCAGCTTTTTGGATCTTTGCATCCAAGGTATCTCCTTCACGCTGAAGGTCTTCCTTCTCTTGGGCAGCCTTGAAATAATGTAAACATTTATATTAAAAAGAAAAGCTGAAGTTACTTTGTGACTAAATGCTTAAGTTCTAAGTTTGTGTTTAGTGACAACTTCAGTGACAGCATTTAATCTTCTCTTCTGTTGGCCTCTTTTTCAAGTGCCTTCATTTTTCCAAGCGTCGGGCTTTTACAGTGACTCTTGCCATCATATTATGTATCCAACATATTTAACTTTTTAGTTTTATTGTTAACCTTTCCATTGTAGGTAGTGTCTTACTTTCATTTAATACTAAATTATCTGTTCTTCGTGCAGTTCAAGGAATTCTCAAATATTTGCTCTAGTACCAGAATTAAAGGATTTAATTTCTCTGCAATACCATTATTTCTCTTTGCTCAGCCTTCTTGATGGTCAGTCATATTTTACAATCCTATTTTTATAACTGAAATAAACCATGGAGTTCCTCCTACTTCCTTGTTGTCAGAAAGATAATTCTTCACTTTAATTTTATCCCAACTTGTCAACCTTTCTCTTAAGTAGCATCTCTTTATTTCATGACTATAGTCAGCATCCCAATAACTTCCCAAAAAATTCTACAATTTTTAGAATTTCTAAAAAAACCCCAGGGTTTTCAAGCTATCGTATCAAATCCAAGTAAGAAGTTTACCTTTATAACATAATAAGCCTGAGTTTTCTCTTCTTCTCCTTCTGGAGGCATCATGACAATGGTAACAATTTCATATCTGCTTTTCAGTTTCTCAATTTTACTCAGTCGCTCATGAAATTCTGAACTAATTGAAGGAGAGATTGAAAAATAAGCCAACTGGGCTGTTTGATAGGAAAAAAAACCAGTTTTACTTTTTTTTATGAACTTACAAGCTGCATCAGCTAAGACTACCCTGTTTCCCCGAAAATAAGACCCAAACGGAAAACAAGTCCTAGCATAATTTTTCAGGATGCTCGTAATATAAGCCTTACCCCCAAATAAGCCCGTTAAGACTGTCAGCCAGATGGATGCATTTAGTACCGTATTTCTCCAAAAATAAGACCTAGCCAGAAAATAAGCCCTAATGCGTCTTTTGGAGCAAAAATTAATATAAGACCTGGTCTTATTTTTGGGGAAACATGGTACACAGTTCTCAATGCCTCTCAAACTTGAGATGATTTTCCATAAAAAACCCTAGGTCTGTTAGTCTCCTTTTCATTTTTGTAAAACAGAACATGGTTAGCAGTGAAGCTTGTAACTAAATCCTTTTCAATCAAATCTTTTAAAATCTTTGTAGTGAGCCTTCCTTTCATTAGATCCCGTGTCCTTAAATTCTGGCTAAAACATGGAAGCCTGTAAAACAAATTAGAGAAGGGCAATTGGGAACACATAGTAGTCCTTAATCATGAATGTTATTAGAGGAAATCATCAAAATACTATTTGATAGTTCAATAGGACCAAAAGGTAACATGGAGGGACAAGACACAATATATATACTGCCTTTCCACAAAATGGTGAGTCCCAAATTTTATAAAAAGCAACTCTGATGAAGATAGGTTTTGCTTCCAATAAGGCAGTTGATGAACCCTAAAGCAGAGGGAGTGATACAGCAATAATTAAGGTTCTCCCCACTTTTTCAAGGAAGGAAAAAAACAGTGTTACATGGCAGATCTCTGCATCATGGGGATTCACTAACTGTCTAGTGAATCTTACCCAAATATTTAAAGATTGGCATTTCAGTCCTACAGCTGCAAAAGCTGCCCCCTGCTGATTATATCTTAATATTGCCACGGCTAGAAGAGAATGAGCAACAGCAGGAAACAACCTCAAATCAAATTATATGCAAGTGCCAATTAGTAATGTAATTATCAACGGAAAAACATAGAGTCTGCCTCTTTGGCGAAAGAGTAGGCTCCAGTCCTACTAAATCACTCTAATTTCCTATTGCGTGGGTTGTGGATGGAGAAGGAGGGTGGGGAAAAAGCTGCCAGATCAGCTGGCTGAGTTGTTCATTTCCCAGTTGGGTTTAACCACCCGCTGTGCACAGTCTTATTTCTTGTTATTTAAAGTTGGAGAAAACAGGGCTTTCTCGACCCTAATTTATGACTGGCAATTTACCGTCAAGGGTTTTAAAGTCTTTTCTGTTATACATTTAAGAGAATTCCGCAGGAGAGAATTTTGAGAGTAGGCATCTGCTTCGGCCCTACCGGTAGTCCTCGACTTGCAACAGTTCATTTAATTCGAACACTCTTTGAAGTTACAACGGGCACTAAAAAAAGTGACTTATGGCCTTTTTCCACACTTTTGACCTTCGCAGCCCCAGGGTCATTATGATTTACATTCAGACACTTGACTACTGGTTCATATTTACGATGCTGGCCACGTCCCCGGGCTCATGTGACCATCTTTTGTGACCTACTGACCAACAAAGTCAATGGAGAAGCCAGATTCTCTTAACAACCGTGATACTAACTTAACAACTGCAGTGATTCACTTGACAACTGTGGCAAGAAAGGTGGTAAAATGAGGCAAAACTCACTTAACAAATTTTTCAGTTGACAACATCAATTTGGGGCTCAACTGTGATCGTAAGTCGAGGAGTACCCATACTTCTGCATTTTAATGTAAGGTAAAGGAAATCTGAGGGACTGCAAAATCTAGACCGGGGTGCCTTATGCACAGTCACTCACGCCCTCGTGATGTCTCGCCTGGATTATTGCAATGCTCTCTACATGGGGCTCCCCTTGAGGGGCATCCGGAGGCTCCAGTTAGTCCAGAATGCAGCTGCGCGGGTGATAGAGGGAGCCCCTCGTGGCTCCCGTGTGACACCTCTCCTGCGCAGACTGCACTGGCTACCTGTGGCCTTCCGGGTGCGCTTCAAGGTGCTGGTGACAATCTTTAAAGCGCTCCATGGCATAGGGCTGGGCTATTTACGGGACCGCCTACTGCTACCGAATACCTCTCACCGACCCGTGCGCTCTCACAGAGAGGGACTCCTCAGGGTGCCGTCAGCTAGGCAGTGCCGTCTGGCGACACCCAGGGGAAGGGCCTTCTCTGTGGGGGCTCCCACCCTCTGGAACGAACTCCCCCCAGGACTCCGTCAACTTCCGGACCTCCGAACCTTTCGTCGCGAGCTTAAAACACACTTATTTATCTGCGCGGGACTGGATTAGATTTTAAAGTTATGGGTTTTAAGGGGTTTTTATTATTTATACTATTTTAAATTTGGGCAATAGAATAAGTTTTTTAATTGGTGTTTTTTAATCTGTATTTATATGTATTTTAACTGCCTGTGAACCGCCCTGAGTCCTTAGGGAGATAGGGCGGTATATAAATTTGAAAAATAAATAAAAATAAATAAAATAAATAAAAATGTTTTATAAAAAGATGAATAAATGCAATTTCAAAAAAAAAGTTTGCAGATGAAGAGCAAGCACATCCTGGTTTAAGCCTACCCTCAAAGAGTTCACTGGCAGACCTTTGACCAAATAATAGCAGAGCATGCGCGAAATGGCGGCGACCTGATTTCGTGGAGAGGGCAAGCGGGGCATTCCCTGGCCGAGGCGTTGCTTCTGCCGACCGCCGGGCTGCTTGGATCGCTGGCTCCGGGAGAATAGCATGTCGGCAACCGAGGGAGAGGTCTTTGGGCTTTGGAAGCCCCTCGGTTGCTGAGAACGGAGCCGCGGATGAGCAGCGGATGGCGGCGGCCATTCTCAGGCGATGGGGGGGTGTTCCGGCCTGGTTCCGGCTCCGGGAGAGCAGCATGTCGGCAACCGAGGGAGAGGCCTTCGGGCTTTGGAAGACCCTCGGTTGCCGAGAACGGAGCCGTGGACGGGCAGCGGATACGGCGGCCAGTTTCGGGCGATGGGCGATGGGGGGTGGGGCTTGCCGGCCTGGTGTGGCCTGAGGCCCACCCATCGGTGGCGTTCGTGCCGCGACTACCATCAGTTGATTCCGGACTTCCTATCGGCCTTGGACATCGGCCGACCCCTCAGCCTGCGCCTGAGGCCCACCCATCGGCGGCATCCATGCCGCGATTACCATCAGCTGATTCCGGACTTCCTACCGGCCTTGGACATCGGCCGACCCCCAGCCTGCGCCGCGGCTACCATCAGCGGCGGTATGAGTTCGGACTTCTAATCCACCTGGACATCGGCCGGCCCCCCCAGCCTGTTCCTAGCCTGTTCCTGGCCGCGGCCTGCGAACTTTAATTGCAGTGGAGGTATGGTAGTGGCCCCGTTATCGGCCACGATTTCCATCGACGACATCGATGACGGCCTTGGTTTTGGCCGCGCTAACCCTCTTCTGCTGCGTCATCTTCGGCCGCGTTAAGCACGCTAGTGGCTTTTTGGGCCACATTTTTATCACCATTAACAGCTTGGCGAGAGTGAACTTTCTAAATTTTTAACAACTAACAGCGTGTCTTGACCGGGTCATTTGAAGGATTGTGATGCCTACACCAGTTAGGGATGGACCCCCTTTTTTGCCTTTTATTATTTCTTCTCCATGAGATACTCGCCTATTGACCTCTTTCGACTGCGAGGTTCCCCCGCCTCGCAGGAATGGCCCTCCAAGTTATCGAGGGCCTACCTCAACGAAGGGTTTTGGGACCCAGAGAGGTGGCATGCTGCTAAGAAGAATGTATGGGGTTTTTTAAATAGATTTTTAAATAAGGGTTTTTTAAAGGGGGGGAGGGATAAGACGGGTGTGGGGGAGAACCCGTCGGGGAGGGATCCAGCCCCGGTACCAGTTCGCGGCACTATTACATCTGGTCTGAAGGCAGGGGAGGGTTCGTTCCAGGACTAGAGGGTGGGTCAATCTGTAGGGTAAGTGGGAGAGGCAGATATGGCGGAGGGGGGGCCATATCGAGTGTGGGGAGCACGTGCTCGATGTCTGAAAGGGATCACGTGCTCCGGCCCCTTAGTCCCTACCCGTTCCTCAGGCGGCCATGGTCCTCAGAGCCTGGATTTTGGTTGATGTTATGTAATGCCGGTCCGTGGCAAATAAAGCCCCCTTGATTTGTGATCTTATTCAGGGGGAGTCCGCGGACCTTATGGGCATTACGGAGACCTGGTTGGGGCCAGAGGGGGGGGTTCCCCTCGTTGAACTGTGCCCCCCAGGTTTCCGAGCATTCCATCAGCCGAGGGCCCAGGGTAGGGGTGGAGGGGTGGCGGTTGTCATTAAGGAAGATCTAGAGCCGAGGGAGGCCACTGTTCCTCAGATTGCCGGCTGTGAATCCCTCTATGTGAGGTGGGGCCATAGGAATCAGTTGGGCTTGTTGATCACGTACCTGGCTCCTTGCTGCGTGACCACAGCCCTGCCCGAGCTGCTGGAGTTATTTGCCACTGTGGCAGTTGAGACCCCCAGACTGATAGTTATGGGGGATTCCACCTTGCCACCAGCTGGCTTATCATCGACTGCAGCCCGGGAGTTCCAGGCTTCCATGACGGCCTTGGACCTGATTCGAGTAAATGATGGCCCTACGCACATGGGGGGAGGCACGCTGGATCTGATTTATATCTCTGGTCAGTGGCTAAATGATCTGATACTAGGCGATTTAGTAACAGAACCAATGTCATGGACAGATCATTTTCTCCTTCGTCTGGACTTCCGAACCGCTACCCACCATCGCAGGGAGACGGAACCTACGTTGGTTCCGTCCCAGGCGCCTGATGGACCCTGAGAGGTTCCTGGCGGGCTTGGGCCATTCCTGAGGATCTGGCCCACGGCACGACTGAGGAACTAGTTGCGGCCTGGGAACAGGCCGCGGCTGGGGCCTTGGACCGTGTCGTGCCTTTGCGGCCTCTGACCCGGCGCAGATCTCGTCTGGCCCCTTGGTTCTCCGAGGGGCTGAGAGAGATGAAACGCCGGAGAAGACGCCTAGAAACGCGGAGGTCCAGTCATTCCGAAGCTGATCGGACACTAGTTAGGTCCTATTCTAGGACCTACCTAGTGGCAATGAGGGAGGCGAGGCGTTCCTACGCCTCCACCCTCATTGCGTCGGCAGATAACCGCCCGGCCGCCCTGTTTCGGGTGACCCGTTCCCTCCTTCATCAGGAGGTGCGGGATGACCCGTTACAGGGACGTGCCGAGGAGTTTAGTGGTTATCTATATGACAAAATCGCTCAGCTCCGGGATGGTCTGGACCGAAATTGGGATGATCCAAGCGAGGGAGAGGAGGCACGTCTTGTTTTTATTTATTTATTTATTTATTGTTTGAATTTATATACCGCCCTATCTCCCAAAGGACTCAGGGCGGTTCACAGGCATATAAAAACATCAATATACAAATTAAAACAATCATTAAAAAACTTATTCTACTGCCCAATTAATTAAAAGTAAAAAATATAGATATTAAAATCAATTTAAAAACCCCTCTAAATTTAAAATCTAAAAAACTAAGCCAGTCCTGCACAGATGAATAAATGAGTCTTGAGCTCGCGACGGAAGGTTCGAAGGTCCGGAAGTTGACGGAGTCCTGGGGGGAGTTCGTTCCAGAGGGCGGGAGCCCCCACAGAGAAGGCCCTTCCCCTGGGCGTCGCCAGGCGACACTGCCTAGCTGACGGCACCCTGAGGTCCCTCTCTGTGAGAGCGCACGGGTCGGTGAGAGGTATCTGGTCGCAGTAGGCGGTCCCGTAAATAACCCGGCCCTATGCCATGGAGCGCTTTAAAGGTGGTCACCAAAACCTTGAAGCGCACCCGGAAAGCCACAGGTAGCCAGTGCAGACCGCGCAGGATAGGTGTTATACGGGAGCCACGAGGGGCTCCATCTATCACCCGCGCAGCCGCATTCTGGACTAACTGTAGCCTCGGATGCCCTTCAAGGAGCCCCATGTGAGGCGTTGCAGTAATCCAGGCGAGGCGTCACGAGGCGTGGTGACCGTGCATAGGGCCTCCCGGTCCAGAAAGGCGCAACTGGCGCACCAAGCGAACCTGGTAGAACGCTCTCCTGGAGCGGCTGTCAAATGATCTTCTAGAGACAGCCGTTCATCCAGGAGGGCGCCTAAGTTGCGCACCCTCTCCATCGGGGCCAATGACTCGCCACCGATGGTCAGCTGCGGATTTAGCTGACTGTACCGGGATGCCGCATCCACAGCCACTCTGTCTTGGAGGATTGAGCTTGAGCCTGTTTCTCCCCATCCAGACCCGTCGGCCTCCAGACACGGGACAGCACTTGATAACCGTTGGGGTGGTCGGTGTGGAAAAGTACAGCTGGGTGTCATCCGCGTACAGCTGGTACCTCACACGAACCACTGATGATCTCACCCAGCGGCTTCATATAGATGTTGAACAGAAGGCGAGAGGATCGATCCCTCGGCACCCCACAAGTGAGGCGCCTCGGGGCGACCTCTGCCCCCTGTCAACACCGACTGCGACGGTCAGAGAGATAGGAGGAGAACCACCGATAAGCGGTGCCTCCACTCCCAATCCCTCAACGGCGCAGCAGGATACCATGGTCGATGGTATCGAAAGCCGCTGAGAGGTCTAATAGGACCAGGGCAGAGGAACAACCCCTATCCTGGCCCTCCAGAGATCATCCACCAACGCGACCAAAGCCGTCTCCGTGCTGTAACCGGGCCGGAAACCGGACTGGAACGGGTCTAGATAGACAGTTTCATCCAGGTGCAAGGGAAACTGATATGCCACCATACTCTCTACAACCTTCGCCGCGAAGCGAAGGTTGGAGACCGGACGATAATTACCTAAAACAGCGGGTCAGGAAGGCTTCTTGAGGAGGGCCTCACCACCGCCTCTTTCAAGGCGGCGGGAAAGACACCCTCCACCAAAGAAGCGCTCGTAATCGCCTGGAGCCAGCCTCGTGTCACCTCCTGCGTGGCCAGCACCAACCAGGAGGGGCACGGGTCCAGTAAACACGTGGTGGCATTCAGCCTCCCCAACAACCTGTCCATGTCCTCGGGAGCGACAGGGTCAAACTCATCCCATAAAATGTCACCAAGACCACCCTCAGCCGTCTCACCCGTATCACGCAATCTTGGTCCAAACCACCCCGAAGCTGAACGATTTTATCGTATAGATAACCGTTAAACTCCTCAGCACGTCCCTGCACCGGGTCATCCCGCTCCCCCTGGTGTAGGAGGGAGCGGGTCACCCGAAACAGGGCGGCTGGGCGGTTATCTGCCGATGCAATGAGGGAGGAGGCGTAGCTGCGCCTCGCCTCCCTCATTGCCACTAGGTAAGCCCTAGTATAGGACTTCACTAGTGTGCGATCAGCTTCTGAACGGCTGAACCTCCAGGAACTCTCTAGGCGTCTTCTCCGGCGCTTCATCCTCTCAGCTCCTCGGAGAACCAAGGGCGGTTGGGACCTGCGCGGGTCAGAGGTCGCAAAGGCACGACCGGTCTAAGGCCCCGCGGCCCGTTCCCAGGCCGCAACAAGTTCCTCAGCCGAGCCGTGAGCCAGACCCTCAGGAAATGGCCCAAGCTCCGTCCGAACCCTCCGGTCCAGCAGGCGCCTGGGACGGAACCAACGTGTCGGCTCCGTCTCCCTGCGGCGGTGAATGGCGGTCAGAAAGTCCAGACGAAGAAGAGAGTGATCTGACCATGACAAAGGTTCAATGACTATTTCCTTTAAGTCCAGATCTCTCAACCACTGACCAGAGACAAAAATCAGGTCCAGGGTGCCACCCCCAATGTGAGTAGGGCCATCAATTACTTGGGTCAGGTCCAAGGCCGTCATGGAAGCCATGAACTCCCGAGCTGCCGTCAATGACGAGCCGGACGATGGCAAGTTAAAGTTGTTGAGTCTGTTTGGGATGGATTTGACCCTGTGGCTCCCGAGGACGTGGACAGGTTGTTGGGGAGGCTCCGCGCCACTACATGTTTATTGGATCCGTGTCCTTCCTGGCTGGTGCTGGCCACTCAGGAGGTGACACGAGGCTGGCTCCAGAGGATTATAAATGCTTCTTTGTTGGAAGGGGTTTTCCCTGCCGCCTTGAAAGAGGCGGTGGTGAGACCCCTCCTTAAGAAGCCCTCTTTGGACCCGGCTATTTTGGGAAATTATCGGCCAGTCTCCAACCTTCGCTTCGTTGCGAAGGTTGTAGAGAGTGCTGTGGCGCGTCAGCTACCCCAATACCTGGAAGAATCCGTCTATCTAGACCCGTTCCAGTCCGGCTTCCGACCCCGTTACAGCACGGAGACAGCTTTGGTCGCATTGGTGGATGATCTCTGGAGGGCCAGGGACAGGGGTTATTCCTCTGCCCTGGTCCTATTAGACCTCTCAGCGGCTTTTGATACCATCGACCATGGTATCTTGCTGCGCCGGCTGGGGGGATTGGGAGTGGGAGGCACCGTTTATCGGTGGTTCTCCTCCTATCTCTCCGACCGGTCGCAGACGGTGTTGACAGGGGGGCAGAGGTCGACCGCGAGGGCCCTCACTTGTGGGGTGCCGCGGGGTCGATTCTCTCGCCTTCTGTTCAACATCTACATGAAGCCGTTGGGTGAGATCATTAGTGGCTTTGGGGTGAAGTACCATCAGTACGCTGATGACACTCAGCTGTACTTCTCCACCCCAGGTCACCCCAATGAAGTTGTTGAAGTGCTGTCCCGGTGTTTGGAAGCCGTACGGGTCTGGATGGGGAGAAACAGGCCCAAGCTCAATCCCCCCAAGACGGAGTGGCTGTGGATGCCGGCATCTCGATTCAGTCAGCTGCAGCTGCAGCTGACTGTTGGAGGCGAGTTATTGGCCCCAAAGGATAGGGTGCGCAACTTAGGGGTCCTCCTGGATGAGCGGCTGTCGGTTGAAGATCATCTGACGGCCGTCTCCAGGGGGGCCTTCCACCAGGTTCGCCTGGTTCGGCAGTTGCGCCTTCCTTGATCGGGATGCCTTGTGCACAGTCACTCACGCACTGCTACCTCTCGCTTGGATTATTGTAATGCTCTCTACATGGGGCTCCCTTGAGGTGCACTCGAAGGCTTCAGCTAGTCCAGAATGCAGCTGCGCGGGTGATAGAGGGAGTGTCGCGTACCTCCCATGTAACACCTCTCCTGCGCAGACTGCACTGGCTTCCTGTGGCTTTTCGGGTGCACTTTAAGATTTTGGTTATGACCTTTAAAGCGCTCCATGGCTTAGGGCCGGGGTACTTACGGGACCGCCTACTGTTACCATATGCCTCCCACCGACCCGTACGCTCTCACAGAGAGGGACTTCTCAGGGTGCCGTCCGCCAAGCAATGTCGGCTGGCGGCCCCAGGAAGGTCCTTCTGTGGGGCTCCACACTCTGGAACGAACTTCCCGGTTTACGCCAAATACCTGACCTTCGACCTTTCGCGAACTGAAGACACATCTTTTATTCGCGGGGCTGGGTTAATTTTTATGGATTTTATAGTTATTATTAATTTTAAACGGGGTTTTAGTTTTTTATAGATTTTTAAATTTTTAGGCAAATTATAATAAGTTTTTTAATTTTATATTTTATATATAGTGTCTTGTTTGTTTTTATTTGCCTGTACACCGCCCTGAGTCCTGCGGGAGAAGGGCGGTATAAAAATTTAATAAATGAAATGAAATGAAATGAGTTCAACATTTCATACTAAGCTAGAAAGTGTTTCATTTAGCTTTGTCTTTTACCCAACTTCCATGCTTTGGACTTAGCGTGTTATGTTAATCAGACTTCTATGGCCTGTTCACTAAATCACAGCAAGAAACTACGGCTTAGGTGATATGACATCCCTGAGAAATTAAATGAGTGGCTTTGCAGCTTCTTCAACATGGAATAATGCAGTAAGAAAATAAAGCGTACTGTCTGTTGTTCTGAACTATGAGTACTTGTGTTCACTAAACTATCGATGGGGTGGAAAACAGGCTGAGCATTCTCTAACCACTAAGAAATGGACAAGTTGTTCTTCCATGCAGTTTAAGAGGCTGTTGAAATGTTAGTTATTAGGAGATGCTCAAAGGCGGAATACATGACCTGGGCAATTCTTACAGTGTCTCTGAATACTAGATACGCTCTTGAAAGCAGACACTGCTTCTCAAGCTTCATGGAGTGATTTACCTCAGAGTCTGACGCTCTTGCTCAAGGAGTCGTGTCTGAGTCTCAATCATTTCCTTATGAACTTTGATATCAGCCATTCTCTCCTCCATTGCTGTTTTTAATTGCTGTTTCCGTTTCTCGAGGGAGAGCACTTTCTCTGCCTTGTTGTACAACAAATCTCTTACCCGTTTCAGTTCCAGCTTTAAGAGGTTGTCTTCAATCATCAGATCCTTCCATTGATAGAACAGAAAGAACACAGGCATCGTGAGGTCAGATGCAAGTCACAGCTTTGGGGTGATGACATCATAACACACGTGTTGTCAGTTGCACTACCCAACTCCCCTCAGATGCCCAGGCTTATAAAAATATAACTTTTGTTTTGAAACCATTGAAGAGGGTAAATGCCCACAAGTATGACGCAGAAATATACAAATTAATCTGACAGCACATGCCAAAAGACTCATATCAGATAGCAAAGTTGTTACATATTAAGCACTTTTTTCAAAACTCTTATACTTAACATTTGAAAAATAATAACTGCACCTGCTTTTCTGCTCTGGCTTTTTTTAATAACTTGTCCGATTTATCTGTGAAAAGGTTTATCTCATCCAGTCTAGTATTCAAACCAACCATTTCTTCTCCAGTTTTATCTATGGCCAATTTGCTAAAATGGATTTCACTCTGGAAAGAAACAAATACAAAATCTTCTTTTAGTTGAAATCAAGAGTGCGTTAAACAAAAGTCATCCATGTTAGGAGGCACGGTTTCCAATATCTCATTTTACTGTTTTTTGTGTTAGGTTATACTAGACAATCCGTGACCCACTGCGTCATCATTTTGGAGATAATTCTTTAACTAATGTTGGAATATTGGAATCTTCCTTCCTTTCTTCTTTCCTTCCCTCCCTCCCATCCTTCCTCCCCTTTCCTTCCTTTCTTCCTTTTTTCTTATTTCATTTCTTCTCTCCCTTCTCTCCTTTTCTCATTGTTCCCTTCCTTCCCCCAGCCCTATTCTTTCCTACCTTCTCTCTCCTCCTTCTTCTGTTCCTTCCTTGCTCCCTTCTCTCCCGCCGTCCTCCTCCTTTTCCTTTATTCCTTCTTTCCTCCCTCTCCTTTCTTGCTCCTTCCTCTCTGCCATTTCCTTCCCTTCCCTTCTGTTCCTTCCCCTCCCTTGTTGCTCCTCCCTCCTCTCCTCTGTTTCCTTTCCCCAAGTAGGGGGGAAGTAGGAAGTGGCTGCTGTTTGGGGTGGGAGGGTGAGTGAGGGAATGCATGTGACCTCAGAGGGATCTGTGGAAGATGCTCCATTTCTCCACTGACTTTCTCCCTATAAGCCTTCCACAAGCAAAGGAAGGTGGCAAGGAACATCAACAATCATATCGATTCCTTCTGGGTTCCCCGTCAGTTTCTGAGAAGCTGTCAGGGGATGATGAAAATCAGGATCATGTGACCAGTTGACTGCACGCCGCACAGCAACAGCAATGAACAGCAGCAGCACAGCAGCACAGAAATAAACTTATATACCGCTTCTCAGTGCTTTACAGCCCTCTCTAAGCAGTTTACAGAGTCAGCATATTGGCCCCAACAATCTGGGTCTTCATTTTACTGGCCTCGGAAGGATGGAAGGCTGAATCAACCTTGAGCCAGTAAGAACTGAACTGCCAGCAGTCAGCAGAAGTAGCTTGCAGTACTGCATTCTAACCATGCACCACTGCAGCTCTGGCAATGTTAAAAAACATCTCCAAATTTAATTCCTTTGAGAATAATGGGTTCCCAGCATTCTGTAAGTTAGCCCATAGGTTGGCAACGTTTTTCCTAATGTTGCAGTTTTTCACCCAGTTGAAACTTACAAACCATCAAACAGACGTACGAGAGTTTTATTAGCAATATGGATTTGTTTGCATTCCAAATAGTTTAGTGGCGTTTGCGGCATTTTCAGGGAAAACAGGATTAATGTAGATGATGAATAATTCTTTTAAGTATTACTGCAATGCCCCAAAGTATCTTCTCATGGGGAAAAAAAAAATCACATTACCTGAAGTTTCTTCTCCTGTGATTGTAAAGTATTGAATGCCTGTTTCTTTTCGTCCATTATCTTTATTAGTTCAGCAAGTTTGCCTTCTAAAATTTGCCTCTCGTCTGTGTTAAGTTCCCCCTTCAAACGTGACAGCCGTCTCTCCACTTGCTGTATGTAAAAATCCTATTCAAAGATTTCAAGCAAGAAAGAAATTAGCAGAAGGGCTAGAAAAATCCCTTCTAAAAATATAATGAAGCACTCCTCGATAGGGAGGCTTCTAGCTGAGTAGGTAGTCCTCAGGTTAGGATGGCAATCGAGACTGGAATTGCCGTTGCTAAGGGATGACCTTTGGGAGAAGGGCGGTATAAAAATTCAATAAATAATAATAATAATAATAATAATAATAATAATAATAATAATAATAATAATAATAATAATAATAATAATGACATCACATTATCATGTCGCTAAGCATGAAAATTCTGTCAGGCTCACTTGCCATCATTAAGCAAAGATTATGAAGGTCATTAAATGAGCACCTCATGTGCCTGCAACTTCCAACTTCCTGCAGACCGGTCAGTAGTTGCAGTCACACGAAGTCTCACTTTATGAGCTGCACAATCCTCACTTAATGATGGCAACTCAGACAGTTGGAATTGCCATTCTAAGCAACATGGTCACGTGACAGGCAGGGAACTTTGGAAATTGCCATTATGTGAGCACAAGGTCTGATAAAGCAGCAAAAAATCCTAGGACTGTCATAAATCCCGCTCATTTAGTGCTGTGGCATGTCTGAACAGTTGATAAATGAGTGGCCGTAATCCAAGGACCACCAGAGATTTCAAAGTGGGTGCACATGATTTATACATAAAATAAGAGCAAGATTTGGATACATTCCTTCAAAAATAATTTGAAGCAGTCAAGGTAAATTTTTGAAAGAACAGAAAAGATGAATGCATCCAATTCTTATTATTTGTTATGAGAATTATATGTGTAACTTCTCTGCAAGGGAAGTGATTACAAAAAGCTGGTTTGTGGATTGTACAACCCAATATAAAACATATTGATTTCAAATTAATTGGAATTCCATTTCAAGCAAATTGTTTCCTTTCCTAGTTATAAATGGTACCACTGATACCAATTAAACATTATTTCAGGTAAATAGTAGAATAAGAAGTTTATTATTTCACAGTTCAACATACAACCTTACTCTAAGTTTATTTTATAGGCATTAATTTATTCCACAGAGGATACATATAAATAAGGGACTGATTAAATAATCTCTCCTCCAGAATATCCTCTATTTGCCATAGACCAGGGATGTCCAAACTTGGCCCCTTGAAGAGTGGTGGACTTCAACTCCCAGAATTCTCCAACTAGCAACTTGCTTAAATTTATAGCTCATGCTGGCTGGGGAATTCTGGGAGTTGAAGTCCACCACTCTCCAAAGGGCCAAGTTTGGACACCCCTGCCATAGACAAAAGGTTTATAATTAGAGAATGAAAGGTCACTATCATGGCCTTATCTAAACTTTTTTTTTTAATCCTGCTTCCTAATCTTTCCTGTATCTCTTTTGGCACGATCTCCTTGGATTCTATCAGTTATAAACCAGTTGGATTAATTAGGAAAACAAAAACTGAAAGGCTTAATGGATTTTACAGCTCTGTTAGGGTTTTTTTTCCCCACTAATGCATATTGTTTGTGATTTACTGCCATCTTGCTATAAGATTAAATGAAATTCATATATCTGCAGATGTACACATAAATGTCGCAGCGAGTCTGCAACACGTATTTGTTGTCCAAGGTTCCCTGTTGATGTTGTCCTGGGTTCCCGCAGGAACAAGTCTCAGCCCTCGCCAAGACAATTTAGGGGGTCCTCGCAAGGACGAAAGAAGTCGAATAAAAGACACCACACCAGAAGTTTTTCAAGATGAGAGAGCACGAAGAGTGCCCGGGGTGATGTTGTGTCCCCTTTTATTAAGCAGTTTTTACAGGGAGGGGTAACTACAGCAAGCAAGCAAGCAGCATATAGAAAGTTACCAATCAGCGAGAGTCTGAATATACGTGTTAGCAAAATACCACCTGATTTACAAGAAATCATACATTTCACCGTAATAGAAACCTAACTCAGGGGAAGCGAAACTAGAAACCTAACTCAGGGAAAGTTCAGCGGAATAGAAACCCAACTCAGGGGAAGCGAAACTTAACTTGAGGATGCAATGCTATGGGTACCATAAATCATGTCTGTCATGTAGCACTGAAAAAGGTTAAGTCAAGTTCTCACGGCTGTGAGGCCTAAGAAAACCTGAACCAATGATATATCCATATATAAACCTTACCTGGTTATACATGAGTTCTTGCTGGTTAAGGGCTTGTATATCCAGCCGCCGTAATCGATTCCGAAGATTTTTTTTCTGGCCACAACGTCCTTCAATTAACGATGTGATGCCCTTTTCATTGTCCTTAAGTGTTTGCAACTCCTTTGTTTTCTTGAAATGTGCCTCTCTCAGTTGTAACGCCTGCGCCTCTTTCTCCTGATATTATTAGAATTACAATACATTAATGCATATAAATATTTTATACATTTTTTTTTCTAAATTTGGGGTTGTAAAGATTAAGTCAGACGTGAATCGAAAAAAAGTTTTGCTTAGGCTATTTCAGTATCTTGGACAAATTCTATGCTGAGTATAGAGCTGTTCCGTTCTATTATCCCTGATCCTCTTTCGTTGTTATTTTCCTTTCCCTTCTATCTATCTATCTATCTCAGATGAGCCATATCCCTTTAGCCTAACTCAGCAAAGCTGGCTGAGGAATTCTGGGAGTTGAAGTCCACAAGTTTTAAATTTGCCAACTTTGGACACCCCTCGCTTAACTCTTCCTACTTTCTGGCTGCTTCATTTTCTTGGAGGGCAACAATGCAGGCCAAACATCAAATCTACCTAATTTGCAAACCAAATTTGTCTTAAGAAAAGAAACACAGGCATCTCTTTATAATCTTCAAACTGCTTTTTTTTTTCATATTAATAGGTGTGGCAAATAACATCTGTAATTGATTCTGATGAAAAGCTATGTTCCAGCTAAAACACTGTAGAAACAAGAATGCTTCACCTTTGTTAAACTGGAATTATTATGTTGCATTATCTTGGGTTATCAATCACTCATATCCAGGGGTTTTACTACATTATTTGCATACACACACACATACACATTATATGTTAAATTGACTTGCACCCATATAAATGGTTTTAGGAATTTCATTTTTAAAAGTTAAGGATCTGTACAGGTAGTCCTTGACTTACGATCACAATTGATCTTGGTGAGACATTTGTTAAGTGAATTTTGCCCCATTTTATGACCTTTCTTGCCTCATTTGTTAAGTGAATCATTTCGGTTTTTCATTTAGTAACAGGGTTGTTAAGTGAATCTGGCTTCCCCATTGATTTTGCTTGTCCGAAGGTTGCAAAAGGGGATCACACAACCTCGTGACACTGCAACTGTCATAAATATGAACCAGTTGCCCAGCAACTGTCTGAATTTTGATCACGGGGATTAAGGGGATGCTGCAATGGTCATAAGCGTGGAAAACAGTCATATGTGACTTTTTAAATTGCATTGTAATTTCTAACAGTCACTAAACGAACTATTGTAAGTTAAGGATTACCTATAGATAGCTAATAAACATTAAATAAATTTTACATGTCTGCAAGTCAAGGATTAAAGCACATTCTACATTCTAAAGTACCGTTTCGAGTAATTCCTATGAAAATATTGTTACATGTCACGGGATAGTAATAACAGATAGTAGGTTTTACTATCTGTTATTACTATCACGTGACATCTGTGTAGACATCATCTGTCTACACAGCCTGCAATATCTGGAGCTTCGGGTTTCCCCACCTTCCCCACCTTCAGTTGGCCAAATCAACTGAAAACAATTATTTAAATAGTATTTTGCAGACTTAAAAAAAAAATAACAAAACAGTCTGCAGGAATTTTTGAAAGCGTATTTTTACCTTTAAATGTTTTTCTTTCTCTTTTAATAGTTCCTCCATTTTGCAGGCTTTTTCTTCTTCACTTAATGCTTGGTATGTCACAAATTTCAATTTATTTGCAAGAGTTTCATTCTGGTCCTTAATCATGTTTAGCCTAAGTGAAAAAGTGTATTACATATAAACGTTTAAGTCCTGCAGAGAAATTAAAATTATTCATATAATTGTTAAAAATCACGTATGACTGAACTGTCTTGCTTATTAGGTGCAAGACAAATAGTGGACATTTTAAAAATATTTTTTAATGACAAAGCGATATTAAAACGTACTATTCCATTTTATGATTAACTAAAAAAACGTTTATTAAAAGAAATCTGTTAGAAATCTGCTTGTGTTTGCAAGCCATATTAATACTGACTCTGGGAAGGGGAATTAGATATTATTATTAATTTCAATTTATTACCATTCCCAGGATATTCAAGACAGCTAATTAAAAAACCCAGTAATCTGAAAAGAGATAGCATCTAGTTAAAATCAGCAGTCAAAGTTACAGCAATCCAACTCAAAAGACTTCTCTGCTCTATGAGAGTGAGATTTTATGTTATGTGGTTGACCCATACTACACTGAACCTTGAAGCAGACATTTTTCCCTGCACAAAGGGCTGCTAATATTATAATTTTTATTAATAAATGTAATAAATCTGGCTCTCCTTCTTAATGGAAAAAAGAAGAGATGGAATATGAAAGGAAAACAGAAATTTGTCAGGAGATGTTGTCTAATGCTAGTAAAATTCTGTAAATGAGATAGGGTAAATGCCCAATCAAAACTAATCTAAAGCCTTCCTAACTAGCTATGTATCTATCTATAGTTCAAATACTGGTTAGATTTGTACACTACTTTTTACTAAAAAAAGGAGTCCCTGCAGATTTTACTCCGCTAATCATTGCCAATTATAAGTGGTGTGCTCATCTCTGTTTCAAAGCTATTGAGCCAGTGATGTCCGAAGACATTTCCACGGCATGAAGTCACGGAGTGCTATGATCTTCCCACCAAAGTGGTACTTATTTATCTATTCACATTTGCATGCTTTTGAATTAGGCTGGCAGGAGTTGGGGCGAGGACAGGAGCTCACCCCATTGTGTGGTGCTAAGGATTCAAACCTGGCCTGCGGGCTTTCTAGCTCAGGGTTCTCCAACCTTGGCCACTTTAAGACTTGTGGACTTAACTCCCAGCTTTGCTGGCTGAGGAATTCTGGAAGTTAAGTCCACAAGTCTTAAAGTGGCCAGGCTGGAGATCCCTGTTCTAGCTTACATCTTAACCGCTGAGCTACGGGCCGCCCAACATTTAACTAAGCCAATTAAAATGAAATGGTGCATGAATATAGTATAGCAGGCTAAATCTAGTCAGATTTAGCTTATTGTGCTATGCAAATTCATCTTAAATATTTTATGGTTAAAAATACTGTGTTAATGCCAAAATGTACTGTTAATAATCAAATTAAGTATGTTTTGTGATTGTAGCTATTAAGCTATGTCATAAATATAAGAAGTTTAAAGAACATAGCCAGATAGTTAGCTTTGTAAATTAGGAAGCAAAATAAATTGCTCATTTAGTAGATGCCAACCAGCCTTCCTAGTGCAGCATTTTCAAGATCTATCAGGATTTTTTAAAGTATTTAATTAATGCATACCTTAATGTTTTGTCCTGGATTTCTTTCTTAAGGTTAGCTACAGTAGTTCTCATTGATTCTAGTTCAGAAGCTGTCCCATCCACAGTAGCTTTCAGTGTATCCAGCTAAACAATTAAAGAAATGAAGTTATAAGGAACATTTGTGTTGTTCATAATTGTGTTGTTCATAAAGAACAATGCTGTTTGTTCTTTTGGGAAATATAGGTATTTTATTTTTTTAAATATTTTAACAATTTTGCAGTTTAAACCTGAAAAAATATTTTGGGAACATAAACATTTTCTTTAATTTTATCATGCATCCATGTTTTTAGCAGCATTGTCATCCAATGCTGACACTGTGTGTGAATTGCGAAATAGGCAAACAATCCTTACATTAATTTTATTCAAATTCTATTCTTATTCCTATTCCAAGTGATCCCCTTTCCACACGCTGTAATCAGAATTAGTACTAACAAAATTTTTACACATAGATTCTGACCTAAGAGATAATGAAGACCGTTATTCATATATCAATTTATGCTTAAATTACCTCATTTTGAAGTGCATCTCTATTATTTTCCTCTGTCTGGTATTCTAATCTCAGTTTGGCAGCTTGTCGATCAGCAATGGAAATTCTCTTCTCATACTCTACATTGTTCCCGCTCTCATTCGCCAAAAATTGGACTTTGTCTTTAAGCACACTTTCCTTTGCACGGATTGCCCTTCTTGCCTGTGCTAAAAGCTATCGACAGAATGTGAATGAATAAATAGGCAGTAAACCAAATAACCTCAAACATTCTAATGAAAGTTAGGAAAGCAGCCCTGTCTTTTGTCTGTGCGCTATAGGACAAATTGTGTCACAAAAGAAAGCAGTTATCAAAAATTATATACATTTGCATATACATGTAGGAAGGTTCATTAGGTCAGATGATATTCCATAATTCAGAAACAAAATCCAATGGGAAAAAATTACCAAGGCACAGCTATCTATTTCTTGATCCCGTTTCTGCATTTGTTCTATAGTGTTTTCCCACTGTCTGATAAGGTCTTGTCTTTCTTGGTGAACTCTGCGGAAGTCTTCCGCTGTTTTGTCCAATTCGATCTGAAAGAGAACGGTATCAGTTAGCAAAACAGTTTACTTATAAGCAACCCTTAAAATGTTACATTAACATTAATTTTCTAAATGCGTTGGTGAACAAACCTGAGCAGCTAAGGTTTCTGTAAGTTCATTGTCAAGAATCCGGCGTTTATTATTAGAATTAACGGTCAGTATTTCGATTTGTAGACTCAGTTTCTGAAAATAAAGAATAATCAAGCTTATTCTTTTAAATAGTAACTCCAAAAATAAAATACAACTAGGAACCGCTAAGCATTACCAACTGTTATATCGCCCAAAAGAAGACCATTATAAAATTCTATGGGTTCAAGAAATCTCAAAGAAACAGTGACATTGACTCTTTACAGAATAGTAAATAAGACACTTAAAACAAAAACAAAAAACCACCACAAAATATCACAGATAACTAGCCTAGAGGGGACCAAGTGAAAAGAAGAAAAGAGGGCTTCCATTATGCTGGCCTTCAAAGAAACTTCAGAGCCCTTCTAAATACCAGTAGGGTGAGGGTGGTTCAAATCTAAGGGGTAACCTTTAGAGCAGGAGTTCCCAACCGGGGGTGCGAGTCGATATTCCAGGGGGTGTGAAAACTTGGGTTTATAAGTTTCAAAATTATAGTGTATATGCATAATTATATGCATATAATTATTTACTTTTGTAAGGGGTACGAGAATATATCAAGCATTCTAGGGGTTGTGAGGTATAGAAAAGTTTCGGAACCCCTGCTCTAAACGGAAGTACTGCTACAGAGAAGGGGCGCTTATAGGGTCTTGTGTAGATGGCAATGTTTAATTGAAGGAACCTGGAACATGCCAACCATGCAAGATTGAATCAGGCAGCAGATACTATGGGACACAGGTGGTTCCTCAAGCAACCAGGCCCTATGCCAATGTGACTATTTTAGTTCCTTATTTGAAGCTTATTATATATTGTTTTAAATGGAGAGCTACTGAAGAGATGAGCTATTCCAATCAATCTACTCAATACTTAATAACAGCGCTTTGTATTATGTATGGTAAAAAATATTTCCAACAGTTATCGTGCTTCATTTCATATTGTCTGGATTATCTGTTGCAAGAGTAGGCAGTTTCTAATTTATACATAACATGTCTGCAAAAACTATGGCTTCTGAAGCTATTAACATATTAGCCTGTATTTCCCACCAATCTGCCAAGTAGATGACAATTAAGAAACTAACTGCAAATTCCCTGCTGATCTAGTCCCAGACCGCCAGCTCTATATTTGGAAGGTAAAACCTAAATTGTTGCTTGTTTCTGATAACTGCAGTAGGAAACCATGGATTTGGGGATAGGTTATTGATAAGGAGGGGGCAGACTTGTTATTTTGATATTGTTTTCTGCTGAAAATAGCGATCCTGACTAAATCAGTAGCCTTCTTCCACTTTAATACTGGGAGGGAAATTCTTCTTAAGTTCTTTGGTTCCCGTAACAGAAATAATATATAACCATGGGAGAACCCTTACAGCTTCCCTTTATCTCCCAGTTCATTTAATATTCATTGGGAAGAAAGGGAGTGCAAAAAGATGGGTGTGACAGGGTGATGATGTATGTGTATCTATATATATATATATATGTGTAGGCAGGTAAAATTTAAGTGAGATTTCTATTAATTCTAGGCAGGTCCCTAGTTGGCTCAGTGGTTAAGACACTGAGCTTGTCAATCAGAAAGGTTGGCGGTTCGAATCCCTAGTACAAGGTTTCCTGTGTGAACAGGGGGTTGGACTAGATGACCTTCAAGGTCCCTTCCAACTCTGTTATTGTTACTTCGAGGGCTGCTTAATTCACAAAGAAAGTCCTTTTAAATGAATTATTCCATGCTAGCTCATTACAAGCAAGGAACCTTAGGATGGATATTATGGGTCTAGCTGGGTAATTACATATTTTCCTTGACTTTAACTAAATAGTGATGGGCAGTTTTAAACTGACCCAGACACCACAATAGAGGAAAAGATACACAAACTATATTCCTAGGTGAGCTTATTTCCCTGTAACAAAAGCCCTATAACTCAGGTTATGACCAAAGACTGAGGTAGACTAGGATCTGAGTTTACCCACTTTTTCAACCAGCAACTTAACAAGTTAGGTCACACTGGCTATTCCGGCAATCCTTCCAATTATTTTTCTTGAATTGCAAAAAGAAGAAAAAAGAATCTGCTATTTTCTTCCTGGTTAGAAAAAACAGGTTTTCAAAATGGTTCAATGGTAAAAGTTTTACTATTCTAAATCTCAGGTGTTCTGTTCAAATTCAGAATTCTTAACATTATCATTAAAATAAAATAAAAAAGCAATATGTTTCTAGATATCCACACTTCTCCCATGTCCTAGCTAATTTGATATCATGCCTCAACCTGATGCTATTGTACAATAGAGATTTTCCCTCAAAATAAAATTAGAATGGCATATTTTATAACTTTATGCGAAATATAACATACATACTCTTAATTTTCCATCATCTTGCTGTGCATATTTCTGGATTGTAAGTGCATCATTGTCTTTATGAGCAGACTCTTCCAACCAAGCCTCTAAAGCTTGTTGATCCCAGTTCATTTGGCACTTCAATGCTTCCAATTTCTGACTCAGCTTGAAAACAGTATTCTAATATTGATGGTGAAAGGAAAAAAATGTATAAGGTGAAGAGAATATTCATATTGTTGTTAAATCAATAAACCTGTTACAGATTTATGTGTGGTATCTGGTTAAAAACTTCAGCTTACACAATGGCAGAATTAAATGTATCTATTGTCACCAAGTAATTCAAAAACTATATGACTTTACATGTCATATAATTTTGCTTTATTAAATATGAATGCATAGTGTGTGAATGATTTATTTTTCACTATTTAATTCTGAGGTTAAACAAAATGAAAGATATATATAACAAGATAAGTAAAGTACTTAAAATGCAACGCATTCTATCTGGAAACACTGTGGAACTCCAGAATGTTTTCTTCTTCTGAGTTCCCTGAACTTGCCATTCCAGTAGTGATCCAGACATTATTCCAAAATCACACACTACAATTGACATGATCTGGAATATTCCAAAGTTTTCTAGAATTTCTAGAACTCCCAACCTTATTTTATCTTTCTAAAATGAAGGATTAAAAACTGATGCAAAGAAGGATTTCTATGGATTGAGGTAATTAGATATAATTGAGGTCACTTTCCTGAGGAAAAATTTAGAATTAGGAAAGCAACAAGAAAAAAAAACTTAAATTCAGCTTCCCCAGACTGGAATCTTCTAGACATGTTAAGACTACAAACCTCATGTTCTCCACGCTAGGTGGGGATATGTAGTTCATTCAAGAGGCAACCCGTTGGTAAGAATTTGAATTTGAATTTGAATGTGTTTCCCTAAAGATTCTCTGATTCAATTATTTTTCTTTCCTATAAGCTACAACTCCATGATATAAAATATATTTTGCACCAGCTTCCAAATTCAATTCCTGGCATCTCCAATTAAAAAAGAACAGATAACATGTGGACAATTAAAATAAGACCAAGCGACAGCTAAACCAATTGTGAGTCAGTTTTCCATCTTCTATTGAATTAGAGGTGCACACTGGACTGACTGCTCCAAAAACCATTAATAAATGCACTGTTGTATTGTTTTCTTTGCAGCAACGCAGGTGAAAAATAGTAGCTGAAAAAAATAGTCTTTGACAAGGTATTTTTCAGATGCTTAATGAAATATTTGAAACGTACTTCCTGACTATTTTTCTTCTCTCTTAGTGAAACCAAATCATTTTCCAGCTTTTGAATCTCTGTCTTCAGGCGGCCCACTTCTCTCTCTGCAACAGCTTTAAAATGTTGTTCCGTTTCTATTTCATTCTGCCTGGCTCTGAAAAGACCCTTAAAAAACAAGGTTATTCATTACTTTGCCAGTTTAGCGAGCAATTATAATCTTAAACCACTTTTAAAGTTTCATTCTCTTGTTTAGGTATTAGAAATTTTAAAAAAGGATGTAAAATTTAAAACAAAATACCCAAGGAATGTTGTTGTATAATTGTAATAAGCCCCTTAATTGGTATTTATATAAACATATACATCTTCTATAAGAACAGATCAGCACTGACTCTCTCAGATCAGTTTTCAATTCTTGGAACACAAAAAATCGAGATGCAATTTTCAATCCATTGTTGTAGCTTTCTGTAGCCCAGAACAGAGGAAAAATAGGATTAATTATATTCATATAAGTTTACAGCCAAGAAGCAAGATTCAAGTGAACATTTTAATGATTTTAATGGATTTAAGAATTAGCAGGTATTTATGTGTTCTTTCCATCTGCATATAGAAATGAAATATTCTAATTTGCATAGTTTTAATATTTTAAATGTTTTACTGTTTATCTTATTACAATCTGTACGCTGCTCAGAGTCACCTTATAGGAAGTTGGGCAGCATATAAATTTAATAAATAAACAAACATATTGCCAAATAGCCACATTCATTTCCCATACAAATTCACCCAGATGTTATCTATCTAAAACTAACATAACAAATCTTAACTCCTTTTTGTTTTATTTTTTAAATATTTAAAATTTAAATTATACATATCCAAAAATATATACTCTGTTCATAAACTTTCCTGTTAAATAATATGAAGCAGAAATGAATCTATAGATTTTATAAATACAAATAAGGGAATATTTCCAGTATTTAAATATAAATGCAAAATAAAGACATAATAAGTGCCTTTATAAAGAGGAAAAAATATAACTCCTATTGATTTGGGATAGTGAAGTTCCATTTTAAAAGAGTTAAGTCACTATCACTATGTGACTAATTTCAAATATTTATGCATAAGATTACAACTTCATACATCAACTTAGCATATTTGCTTTGAATCATATTGCATGTACTAAAATTACCATATAGTAATTCTGCTTAGAACTGCTCATTATGTTGTGCAACGCAATAAACTTACTAAAATTAAATAGATCTATGTCTGGATATTACTTGGGTGAGAAATTGATTCAGACTTTTATGTATGTTGCCAAATTCCATGACAGAAAGTTGGATCAATGAATAATGCTTATGGCAAAAATCTTAGGCTTAGAATAGAATAAATGCATATAAAATTATGTTTTACAGTATAGGTGATCAAAGTCTATAACCACTTACTTGGGTCAAATCAAACTCCTGTTTGACATTTTTCAAGTGTGAGGACATTGCTGTAATACGGTCTTCATAGTCGGACAACTGATTTTGCAAATTTGCCTTTTCTTTTTGCAACTTTTGCAACTGTAAAACAAAGATCAATATATTTAATGTTACTAACCTGTAGATATATCTACAACCTGTAGATATACATCCAGATAGTCAAGAATGTACCCTCAGGAAAGGCACTTGGGATGATATCACTGCAATCACACTAGAAACAGTTAGATTGTTAGCTTTCTTAGTTATCGAATTATAACATCTATCTCATTCCAATTCTATGGCTCCATATTATGGTGATTTTATTATGGTTTCATCTTCATTTAATATATTGTATTATCATTATATACCGTGTTTCCCCCAAAATAAGACCCTGTCTTATATTTTTTTGAACTCTGAAGTAAGCGCTTGGCCTTATTGCCATGCTCTCAAATGCCTTATTGGGCTTATTATCAGGAGATGTCTTATTTTGGGGGAAACAGGGTATATTATATTATATTATATTATTAATTACATTATATTGTATTACATATATATAATTACATATATAATTATATATGTGTGCTGGTCATCACCTTTAAAGCGCTCCATGGCTTAGGACCGGGCTATTTACGAGACCGCCTTCTGCCACCGATAGCCTCCCAACAACCTGTGCGCTCCCACAGGGTGGGCTTTCTCAGGGTGCCGTCGACCAAACAATGTCGGTTGGCAGCCCCCAGGGGGAGAGCCTTCTCTGTGGCGGCACCGGCCCTTTGGAATGAGCTGCCTCCGGGGTTGCGCCAACTCCCCAACCTCCGGACCTTCAAAGGTGAACGGGACTGGCCTAAGCGTAATTTTAAATCGAAATTTTTAAATGTCGGTCTGTGACCGTTTTAGTTTGATTCGGCCTATTAAATATTTGGTTTTAATTCTGTTTTAAATTTGCTGTTTGTATTCTGTGTTTTTAAATATGGCTGTAAACCGCCCTGAGTTCTTCGGGAGAAGGGCAGTATAGAAATTAAATTATAAATAAATAAATAAATAAATATTATTATATTATACATACACACATATATACAAACATACATATATGTGTGTGTGTGTAAGTGTATTTATTTAAACCAAATTTGTGTATCAGTGATCTCTGTAGGTGCCATACGCTAAATAAATAAAAATACACCCAGACAGGTATACATCATGGGGACATACACGGACATATATGCATAGAATTAAACAACATGGACCATGTTCTGAATCGGTGCCCTGAGTCTTAATTGTTTTGATGTCAAACCAGGAGAAAGGTGGGTTTGCCACCTGAGTCTGGATTAGTGAACTGGAAATTGAAGGAGCCTTCCATCACCAGGCCTCTCAAGATAGGGTAGAATCAGAGCTGGGCAACATTTAATACAGTATTATTATTATTATTATTATTATTATTATTATTATTATTATTATTATTATTATTATTATTATTATTATTATTATAATAATATAACCAACAACGTGAAATCACAGCTACTGGCTCTTTAAGCTGACCTTAACCTTCCTATGCACAAAGTTCTTCCCCAAGAACCTCGAGTATCATCATGGACCTGGGTAGTACATGTGTGCACATCCGAACAGCAGTGTCCCTCTTGTAATTCACTGATGAAAAGTTTCCCAATGTGCAGATGATGATGATGATTTATTACCAATGCATGTGCCACCCAACTCCGACTCTTCTGCCCCGTAATAATGATGATGATGATGATGATGATGATTAGAGCTGGTTGGAAGGAGAGCGCTCCAGAGGAGCTAACAAGAATGGGAAAGCAAAGCAGGGGCAATAATAAGGATATCTCAATGGATATCCTGAGTTACAAGGAAGAAATGCTGCAAAATGGGGCAAGTTAACAGCCACACACAACTTCCCTGGAGATACACAAGAGACAGAGAAACTCCCTCGTTTCTCGGGCAGAAACATAAATGAGGAAGACGGACAATGCCTCATCGCCTTAGTCATCGTGAGAGGAGCAAGGATTGTTGTTGTTGTTATTGTTGTTTTCCTTCTTTGGTCTGCAGCCTCCATTGCCGGACCCTGCAACGAAATAAAGCGTGACTTGAGTGCCCCCCCCCACCTCTCCACCGTCCCTTGCCTCTTCCTCCAGCGACTTGTTTTCTTCGTTAGCCACGGGAATGGCGAACCCATCGTTCCAGTCGAGTTCGGCCAGCACCAAAGCCGCCGAACCGATGGCGGGGCCGCTGCCGCCGCCATCCCCTCCGCGGCCTTCATCGCTCATGGCGCCCCAGTCTCAATTTGGCCGTCGCGGCTGCCGGGCCGCCGTTGGTTGCCTTAGCAACAGCCGGAATGCGTTGCTCGGCAACCGCCGCGCGCGGCTCTTCGAGTTCCGGTGTCCCCCGACCCCACCCCACCCCGGCTGGCTCGCGCGCTTCCCTTCCTCCCTCCCTCCTCCCTTCCCAGCCTCTTCACTGGTTGCAGCCGCTGTCACTCACCGCTGGGGTTTTCGAGGTTGATGGGAATTGTAGTGCTCGGGCTCAAGAGGCGGCCGCCCCTGGTCGGTTTTATCTGAGCTGGGGACGATAGAGCTGTAGGTTAAGGTGAATCCAGATAGGAGACTACCGGGGAATAACAAAAAAAACAAAAAAATCCAAAAGAAGACAATTAGCAACCAGTTCTATGGGGCTTCAAAAGTAATTTGGAAAAGAATCTTGCTGTTTTTAATATCTGAACAATTTGGCACTGGATTTTGCAAACAGCCTCTGAATCTTAGATTTTCGCAAGCCAGCCGCAGAGCTGCTCAATGAATTCAGATTTTACAAAAACTTTTCCAAAGGGATTTATCAGTTAATATCTTTGAGAAAAGACCTTTTGAGTAAATCATACAACCACGTGCATTCTTTTTAACATTCTAAGTTTTAACTAAGTTTTCTTTGCCTCTTTTTAAATACAATTAGGTAAGATTGCAACTCACTAACACAATAACAGAACAAACTAGTGGTGAAGTTCAATTTTTTTTACTACTGGTTCTGTGGGCGTGGTTTGGTGGGCCTGGTGTGGCTTGTTGGGTGTGGCATGGGAAGGATACTGCAAAATCTCCATTTCCACCCCACTCCAGGGAAAGGATACTGCAAAATCCCCCTTCCCACCCCACTCCAGGGGGCATGATATTGCAAAATCTCCATTCTGGGACCAGCCAGAGGCGGTATTTGCCGGTTCTCCGAACTACTCAAAATTTCCACTACCGGTTCTCCAGAACCTGTCAGAACCTGCTGGATTTCATCCCTGGAACAAACCAATATACAAACGTAAAACAACTTCCTCAAAATGCAGAAGAAGAGCTGGGTTAATCTGTGGTTGCAAAAAAAAAAAACCAAAAATAAATCAAGAGCACCATAATAACCTAGAGCATTTTTACTTTATGTTGACGATGTGATGAAAAATCTCCCAGAATGGCTTACATGCGAGGAACAAAAACAAATTCTTCCACCACAAGTTTACATCTAAATAATAATCTGAAAAGGATAGAAGGAAGGAAGAGAAAAAAGGAACTGCAGGCATTAAAAGTTATTCTGACTGGGATAGTGGGAATTGTAGTCCAAGAAATCTGGAGGTCATTGCATATTCCTCCTCCTCCTCCTCCTCCTCCACCACCACCACTCCCAATTTTGATTTTTGGTTCCTCCCACTAGCCAAGTTTTCCGGGCCTTCCAGAATGCCATCAGGTTGGGATCCGTTTGGATCTGAGAAGGGTCCTCATTCCAGAGGCAGATACACTACAGTAAAAGCATAGTTCATGGTTACCAATAGATGAATAACACTTTTTCATCAATGGGATATGGATTGTACCCACTCTGTCAGATCAACTGGGCAGATGCCATGTCTTTGATACTTTGTGGTATTTTATATCATATTATTTCCAAATTGGGCTCTTAAACGTTTAGCAGCTGGATGAGATGCAGCAATTCAGTGCATAAAAGGAAAGCTTCTAGCTTGTTGCTTGGTTTATTTATTTATATCTCACCTTTATTGTTAAGTTCGGGAAGTAACGAGACTGGAGACCAGGGTAGTGACAACAGCTCTTTAATATAGGGTGAACCCAGCAACCTGGCTGGGGAAAAACCTCTCCTTATATACTGTTTAACCGGCGGCTTCAACCAATCAGCAACGTGCTTGTTTCCCGCCAAAATATTTAAAGATACATAACACTCCTCCCCTCCCAGAAAACACTTTACCTATATTTACATATTATTTACATGTTATTTTTCGACGTAGTCACGCAAATAACCTGGGCGTCTCCTGATCCTTTCGGACCTGCGCGGTTCAGTCCTTGGGAGTGGGTTGAGCTGGTCGGAGGGGCTGTTTGCTCCTCCCAGCTCTTTCTCTAGGCCATCCGGCCCTGGATTACTTGCAGACTCTTTTTCTAGGCCATCCGGCCTTGGATTACTTGCAGAGTCGTCCCTGCTGTTTCCAACGGGAACCTGATGGCGTCGCTGGACCTCCGGAGACTCAGCTAAGTCTTGCGCCTCTCCCGGGTTAAGGTCAGCTGTGGGTTCAAATAATGTGTGGTCATGATCTGTCTCATTTAGCTCGGGTTGTTCGGCTATTCGTTTTCTTATCTGATCTATGTGGCGCCTCCATACTCGGTTGTCTTTTAACTCAACTAAGTATGATTTTGGACCGGTTGCTTTTATGATTTGCCCTGCCAACCAACTTGGGCCGTCCCCATAGTTGCGTGCCCACACTCGATCGCCTATGTCCATTTCTCTAGTTTTTCCAAGTTCCCCCTGGTAACTCTCTGGTGTGTACTGGGGGTTTAAACGGTCTAGTGGGCACCGGAGCTTCCATCCCATCAATAATTCGGCTGGGCTTCTGCCTGTTGCGGTGCTGGGGGTTCTATGCTGGACCGCTAGGAAGAAATCTATCTTTGTTTGCCAATCACCTGGCTTGAGTCTTGACAATGCCTCTTTTGCGCTCCGGACGGAACGCTCTGCAAGGCCATTCGACGCAGGGTGGAAAGGCGCAGAGAGGGCATGCCGGATGCCCGCATCTGCCAGGTATTCCTCAAACTGTGTTGCCGTGAATTGTGGGCCGTTATCAGATACTAGCGTGTCGGGTAGCCCGTGGGTTGCAAACAGGTGTCGTAGGGCTGCGATTACAGCCTCGGCTGTCATGGATCTCATTAGAATGATTTCCAGCCATTTAGAGAAGGCGTCGACTACCACTAGGAAGGTTTGGCCGTGGAAGGGGCCAGCAAAATCGATGTGGATTCTCGACCAGGGCCCTTGGGGTTTTTCCCATTCCCTGACTGGGGCCGTTGGGGGTAGTGGTCTGGATTCCTGACAGGCTAGGCATTTCCTACCCTCTCAGCAATTTCTGAGTCCATTAGGCCACCACACATAGCTCCTTGCTAAACCCTTCATTCTCACGATCCCTGGGTGGCCCTCGTGGAGGAGGTCCAATACCTTTCCCTCAATTTCTCCGGGATCACCACTCTATCCCCCAGAGCAGACACCTCCTTGAGCCGATAGTTCCCCACGCTTCTTTACAAATTCCTTAAAACGCTCGCCCGGTGCAGCGGGCCACCCTCTTTGTACCCAACCGAGTACAGTCCTCAAAATAATGTCCCGGTATGATGCCCGAGCCACCTCCTTAGATGTTACTGGGCCAGAGTCCAAAGAGTCAATTAGCAGGATGGGCGTCCCCGGAGTGGGGTCTTCGATCGCCCCTGGTAGTGGGCATCTGCTTAAGGCGTCCGCATGCCCCAATTCTTTTCCGGGTCGGTGCTGCAGCTTGTAGGAATAAGCGGCTAAAAAGATAGTCCATCTGGTCAATCGGGTGATAGTGCCACAGGCGTTGGGCGGTCGCCGGCCAGTAGTCCTAACAGAGGTCTATGGTCCGTGACAATTTCAAAGTCCCTACCAAAGACGTATTCGTGGAACTTTTTTACCCCGGACACTATCGCTAGGGCTTCCTTATCTAACTGGCTGTAGTTCCTCTCTGTCGAGGACATCGTTCTGGAGTAGAAGGCTATTGGGGCTTCTGTCCCGTTTGGCAGTCTGTGGCTGAGCACAGCCCCCACCCCGTAAGGGGAAGCGATCATACCAGGACCAATGGCAGTCTGCTGTGGTACTGAATTAGCAAGCTATCACTCGAGAGCAGGTTTTTTACTGCTTCGAAAGCCCTAGCTTCCGGCTTTCCCCAAGACCAAACAGCATTCTTTCCCAGCAACTTATGTAGCGGCTCGGCAACGGTTGCCTTATTTTTTAAAAAGACCGCGTAAAATTCACTAAACCCAGGAAAGCCTGTAGCTCTGTTTTGTTTTTGGGCGCTGGAGCCTTTCTTATTGCCTTGACCTTGCTCTCAGTGGGGTGAATTCCTCTTGTCAATTCTGTAGCCCAAGAATTCTACGGATTCTATCCCGATTTGGCATTTGTTCACTTTAACCTTTAGTCCGCTGACCGGAAAATGCCCAGAACTTTTCTCAACGCTCCCCAATTCCTCTAAATTTTCTGCCGATACCAATACATCATCAAAATAGAGAACTACCCGGGAGCCCTTGCAGAAGTCGCTCCATTAAGTTTTGAAATAGACCTGGTGCCACACTCACCCCAAACTGTAACCGGGTGCATTTAAAAGCACCCTGTGCGTTACGATCGTTTGGGCTTCGCTGTGGCTGCGTCTACGGGCAGTTGTTGATAGGCTTGTGCCAAATCTAATTTAGCAAAGACTTGCCCTTGCCCCAAAGAGTGCAGCAAGTGTTGCACCACGGAACTGGGTAAGCGCTTTTCTGTAAGGCTTTGTTTAACGTTGCCTTGTAATCAGCGCAGATTCTAATTGACCCATCTGGTTTTACTGGGTGACGATTGGCGTCTCCCATTTGGCATGGTCGACTGGCACCAGTATCCCTGCCTTATTAACTTGTCTATCTCCTATCAATCTTGGGCTTAAGGGCAAAAGGACCCTCCTTGCCTTTAACCTAATAGGGGCTACCTGGGGTCTAAGTTGAAGGAAATAGGGGTCCCCTTGTACTTGCCCAGGCAGTCCTTGAAAACATCTTGAACTCACTCATGAGGGCATCTTTAAGGTTAACGTCACTTCTGTAGATGCCAGTCACTCCCATGCCCAATGCCCGAACCAGTCCAGTCCCAACAAACTTGGCAGGGTCCCTTCGACGATCGTGATGGGCAGGGTCTTCTTGTGTGGTCCGTACTCGACTCGGACAGAGGTGGTCCCTCGAACAGGGATGCGATTCCTTGGTAGTCGTGGACTCGTAGCCGTTGTGTTTGCAGGTGGCGTTTGCGACTGATGGCAATCTTTCACGAGAGTGTCCCAGGACATGATTGTGATCGCTGACCCGGTGTCCACTTCTAGTCGGCACGGCACTCCTTCTATTTTGGGTTTGGTGAAGATTTTCTTCTCCACCGGGTTGTGTGACCTATGATCACAGTCGTTTGATTCGAGTTCGCGCCTTTTTTGTTTGAGCCAATCACGGGTCGCCTTGCCGATCCCGCGCTCTGATTGGCTGATTTGAATTTTCGGCGGGAAGGTTGGGGAGCTCGACAGACTTGAGCCAGGTGCCCCTTCTTCTCGCACCGCCGACATGTAGCGTCCTTGAACTTGCATTGTTGGCGCTGGTGTTGACCTCCGCAACTTCCGCATTCGTCCCGGTCTTCTTTGCCACGTTTCTCGGTTCGACAAACCCCTTCCTCATCCTCGCCGTCTGATTCGGTCTGGATCTCTTCTTGGTGCACCGGGGTTGATTTTGTGCTCGCCTTCGGTGTGAGTGGCTTTTGCAGAGTCTCCGCCGCTTGGGTGGACATTTCATGCGCTCTGGCTTCGTCCAGGGCGTTTGCCAGCGTTAGATTGCTTTTTGATAGCAGCCGCCTCCGCAAACGCATGTCTCTGACCCCACGGATGAGTTGCTCTAGCAGCGCCTCGTCCAGGTCTCGGTACCCACAGTCTTTGGAGGCTTTCCGCAGGGCGGCCATGTAGTCGCTGATGGATTCGCCCTCTAGCTGTCGGCGCTCTCCAAATTCAAAACGCCGCACGTATTTGGACGGCGTTGGCGCGAAATGGTTTTTTAGCAGGGTTTGCAGAGTTTGCCACGATACCGATTGTACCGGTGTTGGCTCTGCCAGGGCTTCCGCGATGTCGATGACCTCGGGACCGCAGTGGCTCAAGAAATATGCCCTTTTGCGGTTGTCTGGAACTCCTTGCAGTTCGTTTGCTTCTAGGAAGCTTTCGAAACGGGTCATGTACGTTCCCCATTTCTCTCTGGCTGGGTCAAACGGCGCGGGCGGAGTGTAACTAGCCATCTCCGCGTTTCTGCCCTGGGTTTGCTGGGTTCGGTTCTTCCGTGCTTCAGCTCGGTTCTGGTGCTCCTTAGCCTCGAGATCCCACCTTCGTCGCCAGTGTTAAGTTCGGGAAGTAACGAGACTGGAGACCAGGGTAGTGACAACAGCTCTTTAATATAGGGTGAACCCAGCAACCTGGCTGGGGAAAAACCTCTCCTTATATACTGTTTAACCGGCGGCTTCAACCAATCAGCAACGTGCTTGTTTCCCGCCAAAATATTTAAAGATACATAACATTTATTATTTACGAATAACAGAAGCTGGTGAACATATCCGACACACCTTCCTCTTCCTATTTTCTCCAGAACGACAAGCATTTAGGTGAGTTGGCCTGAGAGAGAATGACTGGTCCAAAGTTACCCAACTGACTTTCAAGGCTAAGATAGAACTTAAACCCATGGTCTCCTTGGTTCTAACAGAATAAGATAGGTTGGAAAGGGCCTTGGAGGTCTTCTAGTCCCATCTCCTGCTCAGGCACGAAACCCTATATCATTTCAGACAAATGATTGTCCGATCTCTTCTTAAAAACTTCCAGTGTTGGATGGCACACAGCTTCTTGAGACAAGTTGTTCCACTTATTAATTGTTCTGTCAGGAAATTTCTTCTTAGTTCTAGGTTGCTTCTCTCCCTGACTAGTTTCCATCCATTGCTTCTTGTTCTGCCTTCTGGTGCTTTGGAAAATAGGCTAAACCCCTCTTTTTTTTTGCAGTCCCTTAGATATTGGAAGACCACTATCATGTCACCCCTAGTCCTTCTTTTCATTAAACTAGGCATACCCAATTCCTGCAACCATTCTTCATATGTTTTAGCCACCAGTCCCCTAATTACCTTTGTTGCTCTTCTCTGCGCATTTTCCAGAATCTCTGGTATGGTGCCTTAACCACTAGACCAAATTAGTTCATTGGGTGACAAGGACGGCACTCAGAGAATGCAAATGATAAAGAGCAGAAATTAACAAATGAAATGAAAGGCAGTAAAAAAATATATGAGTTTGTGTGAAGTTATTTTAAAACAAATGCTGGTAGAAAAGTAATCAGGAACATGCAGTCTGTTGCAGGAAATGACTGGTGGATAAAAGAAGAGAAAATGACACTACATATAAGAATGTGCTTCTACTCACTGTGTTACAATTTAAGGAGAGTTGGATATGTCACAAGAAACATAAAAATAAGTTAAATGGAATGGGAAATGTGTGTTTAAGAAACGTGTGGTAAAACAAGAAGAGATATGTCAAGAATAAATACAGATAGTCCTGGACTTACAACCACAATTGAGCTGAAAATTTATGTTGCTAAGTGAGACTTTTGCCCTATTTTATGACCTTTCATGCCACAGTTGTTAAATGAATCACTGCAGTTGTTAAATTAGTAACACGCTTGTTAAGTGAATCTGGCTTCCCCATTGACTTTTCTTGTCTGAAGATTGCAAAAAGTGATCACATGATATCGCAACTGTCATAAATATGAATCAGTTGCCAAGCATCACAAGACCAAAAGGAGGCCACAACGGTTGTAAGTATGAAAAGCAATCATAAGTCACATTTTTCAGTGCCATTGTAACTTTGAATGGTCACTAAATGAATTATTGTAAGTCATGGACTAACTTGGTTCTGCAACCCAACAAGACAGACACAGACTTCAGAGGATCATTAGAACTGCAGAAAAAACAGTGGCTACCAACCTGCCTTCCATTGAGGACCTGTATACTGCACGAGTCAAAAAGAGGGCTGTGAAAATATCTACAGACTCCTCGCGTCCTGGACATAAACTGCTTCAACTCCAAACCCTCAAAACGACGCTATAGAGCACTGCACACAAAGACAACTAGACACAAGAACAGTTTTTCCCCGAATGCCATCACTCTGCTAAACAAATAATTCCCTCAACACTGTCAAACTATTTATTAAATCTGGACTACTATTAATCTTCTCATTGTTCCCATCACCCATCTCCTTCCACTTATGACTGTATGACTGTAACTTTGTTGATTTTATCCTTACGATTTATATTGATATTGATTGTTTCCTGGTTGCTTATTTGTACCCTTTGACTATCATTAAGTGTTGTACCTTACAATTCTTGATGAATGTATCTTTTCTTTTATGTACACTGAGAGCATATGCACCAAGTGCATATCCAATCACACTTGGCCAATTAAGAATTCTATCCTATTCCATTCTATTCTATTCTATTCTATTCTATATGATATGATTGCTTATTTGTTCCCTATGACTATCATTAAGTGTTGTACCTTATGATTCTTGATGAACATGTCTTTTATGTACACTGAGAGCATATAAACCAAAGACAAATTCCTTGTATGTCCAGTCACACTTGGCCAATAAAGAATTCTATTCTATTCTATTCTATTCTATTCTATTCTATTCTATTCTATTCTATTCTATTCTATTCTGTAGGTGAGGAAGGAACATAGATTACATATCAATGTGAGTGACCCATATGAAAGATGGAGATTGGGATAGTTGGTCACATGTTCCACTTTGGCATGTGATTAAGAACATTAACATTCCTGGGAATGTTAACGTTCACTTAATATAAAATGCCACTATTCCAGTAGATGGTGCTGCATGCCTGCATATTTTCAATTCCAATTCTTTCACATTGAGTGATATGATATGAAAAACATAACATTCAAATGTCTTAGAGGTATAAATATGAAAACAAAAGATACTTTTTGCACAATGGCACTGTGAGCCATATTGAATTAGTGTCTCACTGTAGATATCACTAGAAAGTTCGGCACAGGTATACTGGACTTCAGCTTCCAAAATCGGGAGTGTTGGCTAAACATTTGGGACCAGAACATCCAAAGAATGCCAGGATGAAGAATGCTTTTGGGAGGCTGAGAGCTGTAGAGTGAATAGGACCTCATCATATGAGAGGAAGTTTTTTTTTTTAATTTGTAGTGTTTTTGCTGGTTTTTCACCATACTCATCTAAGTGTTTCTATTGCAGCTTTCATCTGTTTCCCAACTCAAAATATCAGCTTCAAGAGATGGTAAAAACTAGCACTTTCCTAGTCAATAAGATATTTTTAAACTCTTGATCACATTTCCAACACAGTTTAGAACCTATCATCCTAGCAAATACATACAATTGATACTTAAAATATTGTTTGAATTCTTCATAGTCAAGAGTCAATAATCCTTGATATTTTTTTTTAAGTTTCACATCCCCCGTTTTCTGCTATCACGACAGCCTGTGATCCAAAGAATGTTGAATTTCACACAATGTTGAGAACTAATTACCCTGGAGGGTTATTGATATATTGTACAGACATTGCAGTACCGTGATCTTGAGTTCTGTCATTGAGGCAAGCTGCTATAGAATCAAAATTCATATTTAACAGAGGCATCGGCTTGTAAACATACTTGAAAACTCAAAGTACCGTTGTGTAGATACAGCAATACCTATCCAATTTTTTTTATTACTAAACAAATCTTTTAGGGCCTGATTTTTTTTAAAAAAATTTTTTGACTCTAGGAACGCCTTATTTCTAAGAAATGGAAAGGAGATACACTTTACAGTACAGTTGTGATACTTTATTGGAGCATTGTGTTTTAAACAGCCTACTTCAACCAGGAAGTTAAGTTGGAAAGCATTCTGAGAAAAAGCTATTAAGATAATAAAGAGTACAGAAAGTAATAATGGGGAGAAGCACTGAGACTTTTGTTAAAGATTAAATGGAAAAATGTGTTGACAGCTGAAATTCAACAACATCAAAAAAAGAGGAAACAACTATGGGTGAATGACAACAAAACAAGAAGCAGTATTGTAGATGAGAGGATCATTCTGGCTAAACAGGAAAACATTTCTTTCTACAAAAGTAGAGATGCTTACATAAGGAAATTGTAAGAACTCTTTTTTTAAAAAATCCCTCACCTCAGCTAAATGTCCTTAATATGCATTTTTCCAATGCTCCAGATTTCTCAGAGTTATTGTTTTATTTCTTTTTTCCAAAAAATTTTAGGGGGGAAAACAATCTTACCAAATGCAGTAGAAATAAAAAACACCAGATTGTCGTTCAGCTTGCAATAGAATGTAAGAATAAGAAAGCAATTTAAACTATCAGAGTGCATGAATGGAATGAAACACCACCATCTTAACGGTTATGAAGATTATAAAGAATGTTTTAATATAGCTGATTGGAAAGCAAACATTGAGAGAAAGAGAAAATATAAGCAATTGCTTTGTCAATTATACCACTTTTAAGAGTCAGTTAAATAATTTGCCTGTAATGGCTCTGATTCCGTAAGGTGTATGAGGTTATGAACTGGTGCAGTTCAGGACAGAGAACATATTTAAACATGAAGAAATTGTTTTTCTCAAATGCTAGAGTACTGGGCAACTCTGTTTAGTTTTTGATTCTATAAACAGAGACAGAGAGTCAAAATCACACGAAGCATTAGTACCACTTTCTAAATCCTTAGTAAGACCGCACCTGGAATATGGCATCCAGTTTTGGTCACCCCATTACAAAAAAAGATGTATGAAGTGTATGAAGATGACTAATTTGGTTTTAACTTTATGTTTGTAACAATCTACATTTCTAGTGGGAAATCTATTCAGGTGATGGAATAAATCTTGCTCACCCTGTTGAAGGTCAGAAATAACAATACAAGCAATGATTTGCACTATAGTTTTAGATGTAAATCTGGAACTTGATAGCAAAAGCAATCTAGTCCATAGGTGGCTTTGTTGTTATGATAGGTTATTAAAAAAAATAAAAATAAACTGGGATCTTTTTGCTTTGTTTTTATTTAAGAACCCATTCTGTATAAAATGCCTTTTGGTTTTGAGTTAACCACATTCGAACTGGTATAATCTGCCTTCAATTCCTGTCCTACTTCTGTGTTCTTATAATGTGTTTTACCGATCTCGCAGCAGCACCCGGCATGAAGCCGTGGAGCTGTATTCATCTGTGACTCACAGCCTTGCTTAGGGTCTAATTTTCCTAGCAGTTCTGTGGGAGAAAGCATGAAAAGCTCACGTCTCATGCAGCGCGCAAGACAAAAATCTGTATTCATTACTCTTCTAAAAGATTACTTGCCCTTTGGAGATGCTCATCCATTAAGAGCATGCATCTGTGTTCAACTTAGTCACCTTTAGCTTTCTGTGCTTTCATATATATATATCTATATCTATCTATCTATCTATATCTATCTATCTATCTATCTATCTATTTAACATATTATTATCAAGGCTACTGGTCAGTTGAAAAATGACTGAAGAGCTGGTTAAGTACACAACAGCCAGTAGCAGATACCTCAAACCTGCCCAACCAAATACCTCGTTAAAAATTCTTCTTTTCGGGTGAAATGGAATCAGAAAGTTGTAAAAGGTTTTAGAACTGGCAGGGAAAAAGTGGATGCTTAAGGAACCAAATTCCTACAACTGAGGAATGTGTCTTCCAAAAATAAAGGTGGAGTGAGGGATGGGAGGAGGGATGGGAGGGAGTGAAGGAAGGAAAGAAGGAAGAGAGGAGGGAGGGAGGGAAGGATAGGAAAGGAGGGAGGGACAGGAGAAGGGATGGAGGGAAGAAAGGAAGGGAGGATAGGGATGGAAGGAAGGAAGGAAGAGAAGAAGAGAGGAAGGAAGGAAGGAAGGAAGGAAGAGAGGAAGAGAGGAAGGAAGAGAGGAAGGAAGGGAGAAGGGAAGGAGGGAGAGAGGCAACTCTTGTAAATTTCAAAGTTTGGAGCATGACTCAGGATTACGTATGGTTGATAACATTATGACTAAATTTTAGGGATCACATTTAGAATTTTGATTATAGACTTCCAGGCCACATGAATGTGCTACTATGTACCAAGTAATAACTAATATATGATTCATTTCAAGAGGTCAAATGTTGGCTGGACAGCGGTGAGATCTGATTCTTCTTAACTTCTAGAGGACATAAGACACTCCTAGACATTATATAGATTCTAAGTGCAGTTCTGGGAACAAATTTTAAAAATGATTCAAACAATCTCTGCCATTTTAAAAGATGGGTGATAAAGGTAATCTGGGAACAAAAATAAAATCCCATGGTGATTGATGGAACTATGAATATTTGGTCTTGGAAAAATAGAATAGAATAGAATAGAATAGAATAGAATAGAATAGAATAGAATAGAATAGAATTTTATTGGCCAAGTGTGATTGGACACACAAGGAATTTGTCTTGGTGCATATGCTCTCAGTGTACATAAAAGAAAAGATACCTTCATCAAGGTACAACATTTACAACACAAATGATGGTCCAAATATTATTGATAATATTGGTCCAAATGATGGTCCAAATATTATAAACTGAATACAGAGTTTGGTCTTATGCAGACAGATGATGTTTCTCAGAAAGTTGCAGGCAGTGCTTGGATCATTTAAATCAGAAACTGGACTATTATTTATTACAGATATCATAGCTGTCTGGATTCCTGCAGTTAGCTGGCAGTTGGATTCAATGACACACATGTCTTCTTCTACCTGATTTTATGAGAATAGGATAGGATAGGATAGGATAGGATAGGATAGGATAGGATAGGATAGGATAGAGAATAGAACACAACAGAACACAACAGAACACAACAGAATTCTTTATTGATGAAGTGTGATGCACAACAAGGAATTTATCTCTGGTGCATAAACTCTCAGTGTACATACAAGCAACAAATGTTAAATCATGATCATAATCACAAAATACAATCATCATAAATCATAAGATGCAACACCCAGTAATATTCATAAGATACTAAACAAGCAATCAACATAAATCATAAGATACGAACAACAAGGTTATAGTCATAAGAAGCTAAGGAAATAAGTAATAGGAAAGGTGAGAAGGATAATAATAATACAGCCCTTCTAGCTAGTTTGACAGTGTTGTGGGAATTAGTTGTTTAGCAGAGTGATGGCATGTGGGGGAAAGTCCTTGTGTCTAGTTGTTTTGGTGTGCAATGCCCTATAGCATCATCTTGAAGGAAGACGTTGAAACAGTTTATGTGAAAGTCCTGTACCGTAGATATTTTCACTGCCCACTTTCTGCCTCATGCCATATACAGGTCCTCAATGGAAGGCAGGCTGATTGTAATTATTTTTTCTGCAGTCCTAACTATCCATTGAAGTCCATTGTCTGTCTTGTTTGGTTGCAGGTCGCAACTACCAGTTCGCCTGAACCGGTCCAAATCGACAGCAGCTCACCACCGGTGTGTTCAGCTCAAGATTCTTCTGGCCGCACCACAGGTCCAGTTGTTCAACTTCTGGTCTGTGTGCAGATTCATCACTGTCTCGAATGAGCTGTCATAAGAAGCCTATGGAAGTATAATTTTGCCTAGTAATCTTTCAAATCTGGAGCTGTGTTTCTCTCTTATTAGAATTCCCAGATGGACAGTGTAATGCTGGTTTATCAATGATAATTTATTTTGCTAGGTGGGACCTAAAAAGGCAGCAAAATACAAAAACATTCTGTCCATTTTCATAGTATAGCGAATCCTGTTGGGTGAAATAGGAGCAAAATGGTAACTCTGAGATAATCATGTGGACACATCTGTAGGATTTTAATAAAAATCTAGTGCGCTGGTCAATCGATTGAAAGATACTCACAGACTATTTGCATATAGAAACCTATCCTTTGAGTGCAACGGCTTATATTACAGCCAGAATAGATGCAGAACATAAATGTTGTCAATGATTAAGTAAATAAATGTTTGAAGAAAAAAAAAAAGAACAAAGCTGATAATATGGAACAAGAAATATGTCAACTCGCAAAGCATTTCTTAATTAGTTAGTTAATTAATTAGGGCAACTGTCGGAACCCTGACAAAATATTCATATGAAGGCTAAAAATTTTGTATCAAAGATATTCCTTTTCTTAGGTCAAATTCACTGTAGGTTCATCTATTTGATCTCATGATAAAGCCGACCATACTATGCATATGCAACTATTATTCTATATCTATCTATCTTTGTCTGTCTGTCTGTATATCTATCTATCTATCTATCTATCTATCTATCTATCTATCTATCTATCTATCTATCTATCTTAACATAACATAACATAACATAACATAACATAACATAACATAACATAACATAACATAACATCAGAGTTGGAAGGGACCTTGGAGGCCTTCTAGTCCAACCCCCTGCCCAGGCAGGAAACCCTATACCATCTCAGTCAGATGGTTATCCAACATTTTCTTAAAAATTTCCAGTGTTGGAGCATTCACAACTTCTGAAGGCAAGTCGTTCCACTTATTAATTGTTCTAACTGTCAGGAAATTTCTCCTTAGTTCTAAGTTGCTTCTTTCTTTGACCAGTTTCCACCCATTGCTTCTTGTTCTACCCTCAGGTGCTTTGGTGAACAGCCTGACTCCCTCTTCTTTGTGGCAGCCCCTGAGATATTGGAACACAGCTATCATGTCTCCCCTAGTCCTTCTTTTTGTTAAACTAGACATACCCAGTTCCTGCAACCGTTCTTCATATGTTTTATCCTCCAGTCCCCTAATCATCTTTGTTGCTCTTCTCTGCACTCTTTCTAGAGTCTCAGCATCTTTTTTACATCGTGGCGACCAAAACTGGATGCAATATTCTAAGTGTGGCCTTACCAAGACATTATAAAGTGGCACTAACACTTCACGTGATCTTGATTTTATCCCTCTGTTTATGCAGCCCAGAACTGTGTTGGCTTTATCTATCATCTATTATCTATTTGTCTTCCATCTATTGTCTGTCTCTCTCTCTCTTTCACACTCTCTCTCATCTTCCTGATATTTCCTTCTTTGCAGTAACGACGATACCTGTACATTGAAATTTTAGGTCTTGGAAGGTGAGAAGAACAACACAATGAATTATCAAAACTAGTGAAGTGAGCTTTCCAAAAGTGGGGTGGGGGGAGGAATAAAAAGCTTTTTCCATAATCTGCTTGTTTATGCAAATCAGACTGGGATGTTATTTTTGGTACAATCTGCTGGAGGAGTGTTGTTTCTCAATTTTTCTTTGACAGTAGCTGTTGTGTCTGCGCCCCCCAAGCCGGGCCTTCTGCCAGAAAGTGACTTGGAAAGTGAGGGGGAAGGGCCGTCAGGACTTATCTCGGGAGCACCGGCTTCCCTGGCTCAGCTCCAGGAGCCAGAGGCAGGCCAGGTGGAAGAGATAACAAGGCCTCCGTCCCCTGACTCTTTCTCCCCCCAGGCCACACCTCCAGACCCAGCTGATGGCAATCAGGCCTGGCTGGACTCTAGGTTTCGTAGGCAGGAGAGGCGGGAACAACAGAAGCAGGTGTGAGGCAGGCCTAGGAAGTGCTGAGTCATGGAGCCACACCCCACAGGATATAAAGGCAGCAAGAGCTGCTGTGCCTCTTCGTAGCAGGCAAATTAACTGCTTAACTAAGAGCTGAAGTACTGTTTGTTCCTGGTTGACTCATCGGCGTCGAGGGAGATAACAGAGACACTTGGCAGACACTCGCTATTTTGCTGCCAGAGCTGATAGTGCTGGCTAATTAAGCCATCGCTCAGACGGAGGCGAGGGGGGACAGAACAGTAGCTTTATGGTTAAAACCACAGTCAGTCACAAAAACATTAACTCTTCCTAAACTAGAATGTTTCCTTTTGATGGCAGTATCTACATTTCCTGAAAGATTATTCCTAAATCTTTTGAACGGAGGAATGCGCTCCCTGTTTTAAGCTGTTTTGTGACATTTGTGGAGGGTATGGATATACGTGCAAGATCATGGCAAACGAGACGTCATTTTGCCCTTATTGCGAAGAACGCTGCTACAAGTATTTATTTATTTTATTTATTTATTTTGTCACATAGTATATATAAGCACAAGCATGAAATAATTATACAATATATTAGCATATATATATGAGTATGTAATAACTATATTAATTGGATATAACGAAAGGAAACAATAGGACAGGAACGGTAGGCACACTTGTGCTCTTATGCACGCCCCTTACAGACCTCTTAGGAATGGGGTGAGGTCAATGGTAGACAGTTTTTGGTTGAAGCTTTGGGGATTTGGGGAAGAGATTTTGGGAAGAGAATAGTGAGAAATGTTATGGTTTCATCTTCTATCATTATCAAGATGATGGGAAGCAGAGAAAAGAGTTCTGTTTTACCAAAGGGCAGCCAGTGGGAATTGCCAGAGACCATTAATGACATGGAGATTTAGTGTGACCATAGTTTAGATGGGCGACTCTGCAGCTCAACCTTACCAGAAATTTTGGGAGCCCTATTGTGTTTTCTGCTCATCGATGGAAAAGCCTTTATATTTTCATTGGGATGTAGAAGATATTTAAAAGGGGCATTTCGCAAAGCACGATGGGATATATTAGTGAATATAAATAGCGGGGGGGGGGGAATCTTCATCCCAGCAAATTACCTATATGCAGTATTCATCACACTGTTGAGTTCTTTGGCCTGCCTTTGATATTGGAGATATTGCAATACCAGAGAGAAGACAGAACAAAAGCTGGCAAACTGGTGGTTGCATTTTGGAGGCCCTTGTAACTCTCAACTACATATTCCTTCAATATTCTTTCCCCTCGCACCTGATTTTCAAAGCTCTGCTTGTGAAGGGCAGCTCCACAAATTCCAAGGATTATGTATTTGATGTATAATTATTGGACTTAACGTCTCCAGAAACATTGCGAAATTTCTCACAGCTACGAATGTTTTATGCAGGACAATCTTTTTATTTATATATACATGTGTGTGTGTGTGTGTGTTTTATTTGTAGCTTTCTTTGAACAACCAAACATATTTTGTTTGTAATGACTGGGTCAATGTGTAATGACTGGGTAATGACTGGGTCAATGTATTTTTTACACAGTGCTAACAATAATTATACAATTACATATACATAGTTTTGATCTCTCAACTTCTAACCTTAATATGCTCATTATAATTATAATATATTCTTTTATGTATCAATGTATATAATACTATTTTCCCAATTTGTACTTATTTTCCCCCCCACTTGTTGGGGTTCTTCCATATTCACCTCTTTATCTTTAAACAATACTATTCTCTCTTTATGAGTCTTTATCACTTTCTCCAAAAATATATTTAAACATCAATTACATTTCTTCATACAATGTGTTTGTTGATGCCTGTTAAATCACTAATATTTTAATATTTTAAATATGATTCAAAGTTCCCCCATATTTCCAATATCTCAGTTTTCTACTATATAAACACCAATAAAACCAATTATTAATAAGATTTAATCAGTCCCGGGATTATATCTCTATGTCCCCTGAATTTGTAGTCTTTGAAAGCTGTAAATTCCAGTATATTTTTTGCACACTGTTAATCATAATAATACATTTAAATATACCAAATCATAGTCTTCCATGTCCTAACCTTAGTATATTTGTGGTTGTAATAAATTCTATTATATATCTGTATATGTGTTACTATTTTTCAGTGGTGAAATCCAAATTATTTTACTACCAGTTCTGTAGGTGTGGCTTGGTGGGTGTGGCAGGGGAAGGATACTGCAAAATCTCCATTCCCACCCCACTCCAAGGGAAGGATACAGCAAAATTCCCATTCCCTCCTTACTCCTGGGGGAAGGATATTGCAAAATCTCCATTCCCACCCCACTCTGGGGCCAGCCAGAGGTGGTATTTGCCGGTTCTCCAAACTACTCAAAATTTCTGCTGCCTGTTCTTGGAACGGCTCAAAATTTCCACCACCGATTCTCCATAACCTGTCAGAACCTGCTGGATTTCACCCACTATTTTCCCAATTTATACTTTCTATTTGTTTCTATTGGTTTTTTTAATACAGTCACAATATTGCAAGATATTATTGTATATCTCTATCCATCATCTCTCAGCCTTTTTAGAATTTCATCATTTATTCACTTTTTGGTGATTCTTTTATATTTCTCTCTTGGAATCCTATATTTCTTTCTAACATTTTTGCATAGACTGAATGTTCCCTCTGCCTTGCCTCTTATCTCCTTCTGCTGGATCATTTGGATACCCATCCATAACCCTTTCATTATTTTGGGGAAATCTTTCTTTTCTCTCTCTGTTCTATTATAAGCTCTTAAGGAATTATCTGTTTGATTCTTAGTATTTATTGTTACTGTCTTTTCAGTGTTTTTGTTTTCTTGTAACTTATTTTGATTTGTCTCCTCCACCACTCCTTCTAATTTCTCATCTGTCTTCTGAGTATTATGTTCATATTTGCCCACCATTTGTTGAGAGTCTTCTACTCTCACATCTTTATCTTTTTTATTTATTTATTTACATTTATATCCCGCTCTTCTCCGAAGACTCAGGGCGGTTTACATTGTGTAACAATCCCATCATCTCCTTATGATTCTTTGTCACATTGTCATAAATACTTTTAACCATCACTAACATTTCTTCATAGAATTTTTTTTTTAAAGTTTTATTTTTACAATCATATCAAACAGCTCATCCAATGTACAGTTATATACAATTAGTCGGACTTGCCCAGTCACCACCCCCCTTTTTAACACTCTTCCCTCTTCTACCTTCTTCTACTTTCCAGACCTTCATCTCCTTCTCTTATCTACATCCTCTCCTCCCTCCACCCTACACCTTCCTTCTCCCTCTTCTACCCCTCTTCCTTCCTCTTCTCCTCTTTCCTACCTCCTACTCTCTCCTCTTTTCTCCCTCCCCATCGTTCTAAAATGGTAACTGGGCAGACCCGACCCTACATTAATTATATTTATACATCTTCAATAATCCCTGTACATTAACCATCACTCCATCCTTACCCTCAACCCCCAATTCCCTCCCCTTACCCCCACCCCCACCCCCACCCCGATTTCCCAGAACAAAATGCAGGGTATCAAAACTAACAATCATAATCCAAAATAATTCCTAAATTATAATCTCTAGTCACCCCACACATAATCACACTCTCAATTCCCCTCTCCTTCAAAAATATATCTAATACAAAATATTTCCTAAATTTACTCATATGCTATTCGATATTTTTTTATCTGATACTTATTTTGAATGTAATCAATCCACATTTTCCATTCTAAAATATATTTTTCTTGTGTATAGTCTTTCAAATAAGCAGAAATTTTTGCCATTTCTGCCAGATTTGATACTTTGAGTGTCCATTCTTCAATTGTAGGTTTTCTTCATAGAATTTTATTGACTCCTGCTGAGTCATTTTATACCAAATTAACATATTAAAAATTACTCAGTATATTTCTAATGTTCCAGTACCCCAATATCTAAAAACTCTTTTAAAAAGTCAATTATTAATAAAATTTAGTCAATCCCAGAATTATTCCTCCAAGTCCCCTACCTTTCTAATCCTTAAAAGCTATATATTTATACTTTACAGTCTTTATAATTTCCAGTTTACACCTTCCCAATTGTCCAAATTTTAAAGTCTTATTTGTCTTTTGTCTTTTTTAATTTTCTTTTTCTTTTCCCTTTTATGCTTTTCTTCTTTTGCCTCATAGGATGATCTATCAAGTGATGTTAGTAAACCAAATCCTGCTTGGCCCACTAGGTTTCCTCAAGTCTTTCAAATCCACCTTTCAATGAACAGTTCCAATAAAATTTTAGTATTTACAGTTCAGTTTGTCTTAAAATAAATATTTCCAAGCATCCAAATCACCTACTAGGATAAAGTCAAGGTCAAATAGCCTTCCTTTCTTTCCTTTCATCACTTTCCCTTAAATTTCCCACATTGCAGTAATCTTCTTCCTCCAGTAGATGGCTCCCCTGTTCCCAATTCCAGCATTCAACAGAGTGTAAAAGTCAAAACAGCTGATTGTCAACCAATCAGGGGGGTTAAAGATAGAGTTTAGAAAAGCAATTTCTCCCAATAATCACTTTTCACAATGTTGTTCGACTTTTTCCACGCTTTCTATGTTTTAAAGCATCTTTTAGATATTTCTTTTACATCTGAGTCTTTAATCTTTAATCCTTATCTTTAGTTTTTAGTCTTTAATTCTTCTCCCTAAATCCAATCACCACTTTCTTAATGTTTGGAGATTGGTGTTTTGTTTTTGTTTTTTTGGAATCTTTTACTTGGGTTAAATCTCTAAGATAAAAGTTGGAAGTTATCTCACCCAGTTGCACTGCTCTATCCACAGACCGCTCCAGCACAAGGTCTTAGTGTCCTGGTTGTCCCACCTCATGACTGACCAAAATGGCCATCATCCCTGCTGCCGTTCGGGAGAGCTTTCTTCAGATCAATGAGAAAATTGCAGTTTCCTCGTGGTTGACGAAGTGCCCCTCCTTTCTTCACCACTCCTCCAGGCGGCTTGACCCTCTAGGGTCTCCTGGCAAGCAGTTGCCAGCTGCATTTCACGGAGCCCGATGGAGCTCTGCTATTTTCCAGCCATTCCTGCCGCAACGTTAACCGGGAGTCATGCAGGACAATCTTGATTTATTTCTGGTCTTTGTTTAAAAAACAAAAACAAAAAACCTACAATTCTGTTTGTGTTGGGTTATCTTTCTTTTTCACATCTGACTAGTCACTGTCTGCAGTGATGTTATTCAGTTAAGGCAAACAGAAAACCTCTCTGCGTGGTAAAGGACCTACATTCTCCAGCAGAGCTGATTAGGTCGCATACAGACAACAGAAATAATTGGCTATGTCTAGTTTAATGGGAAAAGAAGACTAGAGGATTCATGATAATGCTGTTCCGATATCTAAGGGGCTGCTACAAAGAAGAGGGGGTCAACTTATTCTCCATAGCAGCTGAAGGCAGGACAAGAAGCAATGGATGGAAACTAATCAAGGAGAGAAGCAACCTGGAACTATGGAGAAATTTCCTTGACAGTGAGAAAATAAACCAGTGGAATGACTTGCCTCCAGAAATTGTGAGTGCCCCAACAGGAAGAAGGGAATTATATAGGGCTGTGATGGCGAACCTATGGCATGCATGCCAGAGGTGGCACGCGGAGCCATATCTGTGGGCACGCAAGTGTTGCCCTAGCTCAGCTCCAGCGTGCATGTGCATGCTGGCCATCTGATTTTCGGGCCTTCCGGGCCAAGTGGAAATCAGGAAACTGGCCATTTCCGGCCTCCAGAGGGCCTCTTAGGTGGTGTCGGGAAAGCAGTTTTTGCCCACCCCAGGCTCCAAGAAAGCCTTTGGAGCCTGGGGTGGGTGAAAAACAGGCTTACTGGGCCCACTGTGTCATCACGTGCCAAAAGCAGGGAGAACATGGTGTGTGCGTGTGTGTGTGTGTCACATATGCATGCACGGGGGGGTGCATTGAATTATGGGTGTGGGAACACGTGTGACCCCCCACGTGTTCCCCCCGCTTTTGGCACATGATGGCAAAAAGGTTAGCCATCACTGATATCAGTTTCATGCTTGAGCAGGGGGTTGGACTAGAAGATCTCCAAGATCCCTTTCAACTCTGTTATTCTGTTTGTTCTGCAGGACTTGAATGCTTCAATGCATTTTGCAAAGTGAGCCTTGCAAAAACTTTAGTGCAGTCTGGATCATCTCTTCTTTCTTTAATTAGAGTGCTAGTGGATTCCCAGGAGTTCGTTTTGGTGTGGTGATTAAGGCATCAGGCTAAAAATTGGGAATTTCTGAATTCTCGTCCTCCCTTAGGTACAAAGCCAGGCAGTCCCTCTCTCAGCCCTAGGAAAGAGGCAATTGCAAATAACTTCCAAAAAAAACTTCGCCAAGAAAACTTCAGGACTTTTTCCAGGTGGTTGCCAGGTGTCAGTTCTGAAAAAAATCTCCAGTGGATTCTGTAGTGAAATAAGATCCTAATTGGTGAAAAGAGGAAATATGAGGAATAACCAGAAAAAGAATTCTATAAATAAGTTTTCCAATGACAGTGTATACATGATTTACAAAAAATCCTATTTAATGACTGCAATTGGACTGGCAGTGCTATTGCTAAGCATCGCGGTCAAGTGAAACAACTAGTGATTGTGCCAGACTTAAATGTCAGTTCTGCTGTGGACACTAAGTGAATCACCCACTGTCATTAAGTGTGACATCACATGATCAGTTTTGAAGACCATGGCGAAATTCTCCCCATCCAAGTCAATGCCACTCTTTACAAGTTCAAACACAGTTGTTTTTATTTTATTTATTTATATCTAGCTTTTTATTATTTTTACAAATAACTCAAGGTGGCAAACATACCCTCCTCCTATTTTTCAACCTTGTGAAGTAAGTTGGGCTGAGGGAGAGTGATTGGCTCAAAGCCACCCAGCTGGCTTTCATTGCTAAGGCAGGACTTGAACTCATAAACTCCTGCTTTCTCGGCGGGGCCTTAACCACTGGGCCAAACTGGCTCTGAAAAATATGTGTTTGAGAAACATACAACTACAAAATTGAAGACTTGGGGGACATTTCATACCAAGTAAATGATATTGTAGTGCCATTTGGTTTTCTTAAAAAAAAAAGAAAAAGAAAACAAACTCTTGTGCTAAACTAGCAATGTGAGGTATATTTTTTTTAATTAGTGGTGCATTGTTCTTAACTAATTTTTATGAACTGAAAAAAAAAAATCTGCTTTATTTTTATCACTGAATATTGCTGTTGTCATTTGGGTTGACCTGCTCTTGGCTTTGAACTATCAATTACTTAGAAAAACGTTACTTGGAAGAGAAATTACTGTAGAAAATTACTTAGTCTTACTTTTTTTTTTTTATCAAGCTGAAAGTTAATTATATTTTCCCACGTTATTTTCCTTTGTGCTCCATCTGTAACACTCTCCTTTGTGCCAAATTCTTGCAGAGATCACTTTGCACCACTGCCAAATATTTCTGGAGCTGGGTGTCACTTCAAGTTTGCACCTCTTTCTTCAGACAACGTTAGTTTTTTTTGTAGTATTAGCTGTCCCCAAACTCACAGGTATGAAGGCAAGGGTGAAATCCTTTCTGACAGATTCTGACAGATTCTGGAGAACCAGTAGCGGAAATTTTTACCAGTTCGGAGAACCAGTAGCAGAAATTTTGACCAGTTCGGAGAATACCACCTATGGCTGGCCCCAGAGTGGGGTGGGAATGGGGATTTTGCAGTATCCTTCCCCTGCCACGCCCACCAAGCCACGCCCACAGAACCGGTAGTAAAAAAAAAATTTGATTTCACTACTGTATGAAGGACTAGTGTGAACTTTTGAAGGAAAAAAACCAGGTCTTAGAAAATTAAACTAATGTTGCAGATCACAGCTAAAAAATGTGTTTGTCTTTTAATATTCTGCCAAACAGAAAATAGAAGTACTGAGTTTGAATCAAATATACAGATTGAGCTGGGGAGCATAAGAACCTTCCTAGAATAAACAGCAGGTTCAAATTGTCGCTCGCTCTTTTTCCTGGATGTTGAGAGTAAAGACATTATAAAATAAATAATGCTCCAAGCAACTTTAAAAGGGAGCAATTGGAAAAGCTAATGGGATTGCCACTGTTTCTCAAATCCATCATATGAAAGCTTGATCCGAAAGAGAGCAAAATAATATCATTAACAGAAATTAAAGTTAAAGTCACCATGAACTATGGACTTGAAAGACCTTAAAAAAAAAGAAAAGAAAACACATTGTCTGTTGCAAAGCCAAACTGTCAGACAGTCAGAGACCAGCCGAAAGCTCTACCACTTGCCTGAAATGTACAGTACTTCAAAATCCAATTAACTGTTTCAAGGAGAAAGTCCTCATTTTCCCCCCCTTTCATCAGGAATGGAAAATTGTAATCATGTATTCTGATGAAAGTTAAGTTGTTTTTGATCTGATAATTGTCACATGCATTTATCTTAATTTGTAAATTCCTAATGCTAAACCTCCAAACTGGAAAGATATAACAGAAGTGCTGGGAAATGAGGTGCAGGGAAAAAAAAGAAGAAGAAGAAAAAATAGCTGGAATTCAAATTAACCAATAAATATATTTTAATATATATCAGCAGAGCTCTAGAGGATTCCATTAATGTTGAAAAATAGAAAGGATTTAGGTTAATTTGGTAAGAAGGCAGGTCAGGACGTTTACAACAGTGGCCCAGAATTGTATAGAGATGCAAAATTTTTCAAGAGAGCAGAATTTTTTTTTTTCAAAAACGCTGACTCTAGCTGTCACAGTCCTGCCTTGGTTAAATCCAGTAGAGAGATATGCGGACTTTCTAATTTGCTTTCCCTCTATTTTAATAATAGCTGTGCATAAGTAATTTATGAAAGGCCAACCAGGCAGTGGGCAACAGAAAATTAAACTCATTTTATCAGAAAGCAGGTGGATTTCTATATATCATTAGCATGCATTGAATTCTCACAATGTTATTGCTCATACTGATGGAATGTAACCAAATAATATATGAGGTTTTTGCTTATGCACAAGTGAAATTTTTAGATAAAAGTGCCAGGCCCAATGGCAATTTTCTGCAAACGAAAACTAATTCTGCGAAGCTTCTTATTATTGGAAAGACTCATTTAGCTTGCATTAGAGACTGACATAAGTGACTTTCGGATTTTGCTAACAGATTAGATGAGATGGGACCACAAGCTGTAATATCATTAGAGAATGTTGCAATGGCCAGAGTTTTGTGGCACTTAAGGAAACCGTCCCGAGTAAATTGTTTCCCATTTTTGACATGCTTTGAATGATTCTTCTCTGCTCTAATGAGAAAAAATGATTAAAAAAAATCATTTCCCCATCTCTGGCTTTTTCTCCATCTCCCCTAACTTTCAAAACACGTTATATACAAGTTGAAGCTTTCAAGTATTCTCTCTCTCTTTTTTTTTTATTGCACATTATGGTATCTGGGTTGTATTTTATCTCAATCATTATGCAGAAAACAACATCAGCCAAACTGTGTTACTTAAGCAATTAAAGTTGGCCTGCAACTTTGAGCCAGGCATAGAGAAACTAAATGCTTCTGCTGAGAATGAAAATACCATAGCAAAGTATGGGAAATATATTAGAATTGACTGTCCTTTCATGGAATCCTGAAACTTCCCCTGACCAATGGATGTATCAACTCTTAGGCTTTATAAACAAACAAACAAATTTATTTATTTTATTTATTTGTTTATTTTGTCACACAAAATACGCATAAGCATGAAATAATTATACAATATATAAGCATATATATGAGTACGTAATAAATATATTAATTGGATATAACGAAAGGAAACAATAGGACAGGAATGGTAGGCATGACTGTGCTCTTATGCACCCCTCTTAAAGACCTCTTAGGAATGGGGTGAGGTCAATGGTAGATAGTTTTTGGTTGAAGCTTTGGGGATTTTCGGAAGAGACCACAAAGTTAGAATTTGTTAGAAGAGGAAAAAAAATTATGCCAGTTTCAAAGTTCATCATGTTAAGCCAAAGATATGGAGAAGAAAACGAGGCGGTTTCTTCTAACAGTGAATTGATTTCCAGCGGTTCCTTCCCAGCTTCAATTTCCTGTTACAGCTGAGTAAATCCCAATCAACACATCCTACTGAAGTTATCTTTGAAGAACATGAAACAGAATGAAAGAATACTGTATGACAATGGTTCATTTCTAGGAGGGTAACAGAAGAATAGGGTTCCTTGATGGGTCTTCATGATGTCATACCAAGATGCTTTTGCTGCATAGAAGTAGAGTTGATGGTGGATGAAGCAGAGCAGGAAATCTTCTGTCATTTGGAAACAGTTTCTTCACCCCATTGCTAGGATCAAGGGGGTCATCAAGATGAAATGCCTCTTGCACTGCCTAGTTTCCAGGATATCTACCCATGTCCCTATCTCCCTTTCAAAAATATCTTCCTGCATTTCCGGTTCTCTTTTTAAATCTCTTAAAATATTTTCCCCTTGGTTTCTTTCGTCAGTCGTTATTGTTTTTATTGTGGTCTCCTTCTTGTCGTCTTGTTTGTTTCCTGGTTTATCTGTTCTGTTTTTCCAATCTGCTCTTTCAATTGGCTCCTCCGTTTCCTGGGCATCTTGGTCCCTCATCATCCTTTGTATAATATTTCCCAGTTTTACATCTATACCATGCATTAAATTCTTTATCTCCTCTGGCTTCTTATTAGAATGTCCTTGATGCTTTGAAACATCAATACCATTTCCTCCAAAGTTCCACTAATTTCCTCACTGTGGAGCATCTCATCTTGTTTTAGTAAGTGCCCCTCTTGTCCAATAGTCCAAAAACCATTTATTCAAATCAGTAGTGGATTTCACTTACCTTCGCTACCGGTTCAGAACTGTGAGCATGCGCTTGCTTCGCTAGCACATGGTGCTTCTGTGCATGCACAGAACCTTCTTCACATGCTCAGAGTGTCCATGATGACATCCAGGTGGGTGGGTGGAGTCTCCTGCTGCTGCCCCTACTGAACCGGGGGGAACAGTAGAAACCCACTGCTGATTCAAATCTAAAGTCGCTCCCCAAAGAATACAATGTTCATAATTCTTTGTATCCCATAATTAATCAATCAATTCCCAGAAGCTTTCCAGAACCTGTTTAAATCCCCTTTATGAGTTCAATCATATATTATAGCATTCATATCTTCCTTGTTCTCACATTTAAATCTCCAGTAGTCATGTCATGCATATATGTGATGCATATAACACATCGTTGTCAAAAATTTTTTGCAGGGTTTTAGTAATATGCTATATTTTCCTTTCATCAGCAGGTGGCACTCTTAGCTTAGATTTCAATGTTGTCACAGATCCAACCAGTTTTTAGTCTGATAATAATTCAAACTATAAAAACGAAGTTAGTTTTTTAGGTAAATAGTTCCAGCATTTTAAAATGCCTTTCCAAAACAATGCCTACCCAGTTTAAAAGTCCAATTTTCTTTGTTTTTTAAAAGTTTTTTGCTTTTCTCTCCTTGATTCTTTTCTTTCAATTCTGGAATTTTTCTCAAAGTGCTTAATCAATACTTTAACAAATAGTTTTTCTGTATTTTTCCTTTTGGGGTTAGGTTCTAAATAAAAGGGAATCCTCTCACCCAGTTCCAGACACTGTTCACCTACTCCGCTCCAGGACATTCTTAGCTGTTCCTTGGATGTTCCAGCTTCATGGCAGCCATCTTTATGCTGCCTCTTCTCCTCACTGTGGCTGAGAGGGAAAAGAAAGCCTCAGGTCAGGCAGGAGAGTTGCAACTCTCCAAGACCTCACAGGGCACCCTTCTTTGCTTCGCCACCCCTACAGGGAGGCTTTGGCTCCTTTCAGAGCCCACCAACTGGGAGAACTCGGCATAGGAGTGCGGACACCTGCTCCTCATGTCTGATCTCACTGTGACATCAGCCGGAAATCTCCAATCTTTCTTAATTACTATAGTTTCTCTGAAATCTAGATCAGAACATTCAAATGACGGAGTGCTCTCTGAGATTGGTTGTCTACTTGCAGACGTTTCATTACCCATCATCAACCTCAGGTAAACATTTTCTGAAGTTGGGTAATGAAACATCTGCAAGAAAACAACCTGTTTTCAGTCACCACTGGTTTAAGATCACCTTGCTTAGGAGCTCAGAATGAGGACAGCAGGTGATGTTAACTGGCAACAATTTCCCATTAGACTTGTATCGTCAAACTTTGAAGCATATGCCGAGAGACAAATTCTCTGCTAGCAAAGTATAGATCTTCTAGAGTCATTCAACTGTCATAAAGAGCAAATGAGAATAATGATACGGCTTTTTTTATCCTGTCATCAGTGGCAGAATGATGTTATGAAGAGGGAGAGGGCCAATGCATGGTAGCCATAGCACTTATATTTGTTTTTATCTTTGTCATTACTTTAAGAAATTTAAACTGATGGGATTGCATGTTTTTTGACATTCAATTTGTATGGGGGACAGTCAGAAAACAATAAAACCATTCAACCCGTGTCAATCTATTTTTTATTTAGGTGGTATTTCTATGTGCTTGATTATTTAAGAAGAAGCGTCTCGTAAGATGTGACAGTGACAGAGGAAAGAATTTCTCTTCCAAGTAGATACGTTGGGTCTAGATTTATTCATACTTATTGCAGGTCCACTAAGATCAATAAATCAATCAGAATAGAGCTGGAAGGTACCTCTTCTAGTCCAATCCCCTGCTCAAGCAGGAGACCTATACCAGGGTGTTAAAATCACGTCATCATGACAGCATCATGTGACGTATCGGGACTTTTTTCACCTTCACTAAATCAGGCGTGGGTGTGACCAGTGCGAAATGCATCCAGACCACGGGCCGGGAGTTTGACAGCCCTGCCCTATACCATTTCAGACAAATGGTTGCCCATTTTTTTCTTCAAAACCTCCAGTGATGAAGCACCCGCAACTTCTGAAGGCAACTTCTATTCCACTGGGTTAATTGTCCTCACTGTTAGGAAGTTTCTCCTCAATTCCAGGTTGCTTCTCTCCAATGGATGGTAGTTTCCATCCATTGTCTTGCCTTCAGGTGCTCTGGAAAAGAAGGTTGACACCCCCCCCCCGCTTCTTTGTGGCAGCCCCTCAAAAACTCAAATACTGCTATCATGTCGCCCTTAGTTCTTCTTTTCTCAGTGGGACAAATAAACAAAATTCAATTAGTTCAGTGTTGAACTGCTAAGTTCTTGCTGTTTTTGAGCTTAGTTGTTTTCTTGCGGATATTTCATCACAAGTAACATAGTTACTAACCAGGGGTGGGATTCAAAAATTTTAGCAAGGGGTACTCTGCCTGGTTGCTGGGTGGGCGTGGCCATGGTGAGCATGGCCTCCTCAGCCTCCTGCACCACAGCCAGCAGGGGTTGTTTTTGCCCTCTCCGGGCTCCGGAGGCTTTCCTCGAGCCTCCGGAAGGGCAAAAATGGCCTCCCCAGGCTCCATAGACCCTCTAGAGGCTGGAAAAGGACCCATTTCTGGCCGTCCCAAACTTCCGGTAGCCCTGTTTTTTGCCCTCCCCGAGTCTCTGTGCATGCCCTGCATTTACCTGCATCCAAAACAAGCCACATGGAGACTCCTGGGATGGGCGGGGTGGGAAGGGCCAGCCAGGAGTGGGATTTAGAGGTTCTCCGAACTGCACAGAACTTGATGAACGTATCTTTTACTTGATGTACCTTGATGAACGTATCTTTTCTTTTGTGTACACTGAGAGCATATGCACCAAGACAAATTCCTTGTGTGTCCAATCACACATGGCCAATAAAATTCTGTTCTATTCTATTCTCTGTGTCGTATGATATATGTGGATATTGGCATAATTTTGTATTTATTTATTTATTTGGTCACGTTTTGTGTATGTTGGAGGTGGTGACCTTTTGAGAGCCGTATGCAATGAAATTTCATTTTAATGTATGCCAATTATTGTACATTCAAAGTTACAATACAATTATTCTAAGTCTAAGTCAAGCAGTAAGAAGTTTTGAGCAGTTTGTGGCTCTGCTGAAAAGGAAGACGTTTCAGAGATTAATCCACTCTCTGTGGTATAGAGTTTGTATAAAGACTAACTTATGGTTTGTTTGAACATACAGCAAAATTGTAGGCCCGAAAGGGACCTGGGGGTCTCCTAGTCCAACCTCCTGCTCAAGGCAGGAGATCTTATATCATTCCTGACCAAGGACCAGGGCCACTGAAACCCACTGTGGTGGGTTTCAAATTTTTTTACTACTGGTTCTGTGGGTGTGGCTTGGTGGGCATGGCAGGGGAAGGTTACTGCAAAATCCCCATTTCCTCCCAATCAGCTGGGACTTGAGAGGCAGAGAATAGAAGGGAGCCAGTCAGAATTTTTACTACCAGTTCTCCGAACTACTCAAAATTTCCGCTACCGGTTCTCCAGAACTGGTCAGAACCTGCTGAAACCCAACTCTGCTGTCTATTTTTGAAAATTTCCTAGTAATGGATATAGTGACCAGACGTCCCGCTTTTTAATAATTTGTCCTGCGGAATTCCAAAAAGTCCCAATTTTTTTTTTGTTTCACTCCCATTCTGAAAATGGGAGGCGGCAATGCAAGAGGAGGAGGCGGAGAAGGGGGAGTGGCGGAGAAGAGGGCGCAAGAGGGAGGAGAGACGCCGCTTGACTTCACCCGAGAGGAAGAGAAGAGCCAAGAGGAGAGCCGAGGAGAGCTGAGCCTGCCTGGAAGAGCCAAGAGGTGAGCCGAGCCTGCCTGGAAGAGCGGAGAAGCAGCAGCCACTCCTCCTCCTTCAGGCAGGTGGCAAGACTCAGTGCGCATGCGCAGCCCCCCCCTCCCCCGTCAATAGTGTCCCACTCTGCCATCGCTGAAATCTGGTCACGTTAGTAATGGAGCAACTCTGGGATGTAAGATATTTGAAGCAAGTTCAGTTCTTAGAGAAATAAGATGAATGCGACATACATTATTTTCTGGGCAAGAATATAGCAGTAGTTTGACATCACCATTTTTTTGAGATTTCTTTCCTCAGCTTCCCAATTTAATTGACTATCCTAAGATCTCCCTAGTAGCCTCCAACCTGAGAAGTAATCAAAATCGGATCCTGCTTAATTTGGTCAAAATCAGCCAAGGGCAAGTACATGGTGCCACCTGCTGTAAGTGATATAAATCATATTATTTACATCTATGGGGCTCATTGTATTAACACTTCAGCAAATCCCTGTTCCTATAAGATTTCAGGGGAACTAATTCTGCTATAGGATTTCCCAGTAGGAAGCAAGTTAATTTCTTTTCAGGCTTGGTTACAGCGAAGATGAACTTCTTGCAACAAAAACGGTCAGCAATGCCCAGCAAAGCTCCTTACCACTGATGAGACGTGGGAGGGAGGGAAGAGGGGGGAAAGAGAGAGCAGCATGTGTGGTACCCTCCAAAATGTTTTTGCATCCTATTTATTTCTAAAGATATGTAGGAAGATCTCAGTGGTAGGTTTCAAATTTTTTTTACTACCAGTTCAGGAGGTGTGGCTTGGTGGGCGTGGCATGGTGGGCGTGGCACGGGAAGGATACTGTAAAATCTCCATTCCCTCCCCCCCACACACCAGGGGAAGGATATTGTAAAATCCCCATTTCCTCCTGATCAGCTGGGACTCAGGAGGCAGAGAAGAGGTGGGGGTGGAGCCAGTCAGAATTTTTACTACCGGTTCTCCGAACTACTCAAAATTGCCGCTATTGGTTCTCCAGAACTGGTCAGAACCTGCCTGAAACCCACCTCTGGAACATTTGTAGGTCTCATAAACATTCTTAGAAAATTAAAAGAGTGCTGAATCTCAGTATTTTATTTCTAAGTTCAGGTGCTCAGGGAGGGAGGGAGGGAGGGAGGGAGGGAGGAAGGAAGGAAGGAAGGAAAGAAGGAAGGAACCTTTGACAAGTAGTGGTTAAAAGCAGGTGCAGCCAGATCAGGGCAGTCTACAGAAGGTCTCAAAAAAAGTCAAAATGGTGAAATTAAAACTCCACTCCTTCATTACTCTCCTTTATTGCTACTATAAGGGTTTCCTCTTTCTCCATGCATGAACGGTGTGGGTTGCCCCTGGTTCGGACTGGTTCTATAGAACCGGAAGTAAAACCGGTGGGAGGCTCCGCCCACTGACCCAAACATCATCAAAACTCTTCTGCGCATGCGCAGAAAAGCGCATGTGTGAGCGCAAGTGGGCATGATGCGAACCGGTAGTAAAGGTAAGTAGAACCCACCCCTATGCATGAATACTTGACAAACACAAAGTGTTGTGTCTGCGCTCCCCGAGCCGGGCTCCCTGCCAGAAAGTTACTCGGAAAGTGAGGGGAAGGGCCATCAGGACTTACCTTGGGAGCACCGGCTTCCTTGGCTCAGCTCCAGGAGCCAGAGGCAGGCCAGGTGGAAGAGATAATGAGGCCTCTGTCCCCTGACTCTTCCCCCCCCCAGGCCACGCCTCCAGACGTGGCTGATGGCAATCAGGCCTGGCTGGACCCTAGGTTTTGTAGGCAGGAGAGGCGGGAACAACAGAAGCAGGGGTGGGGCAGGCCTAGGAAGTGCTGAGTCATGGAGCCACACCCCACAGGATATAAAAGCAGCTGCTATACCTCTTTGTAGCAAGCAAATCAACTGCTTAAACTAGAGCTGAAGTACTGTTTGTTCCTGGCTGACTCATCAAGAGAGATAACAGAGACACTTGGTAGACGCTCGCTAGTTTGCTGCCAGAGCTGATAGTGCCGGCTAATTAAGTCATCGCTCGGACTGAGGCAAGGGGGGACAGAACACAAAGATATCACACAAGAAGAAGAAATACTGTTTTTAAATTCCACTGTTCAAGAGGAATGCCATCTTTGCAACTCTTTTGAACTTCCTATATCCGCAGTGACTGCCATGGAAAGTGTGCCCAGACACAAAACTCTCATTTACCCAAGAGAAATGGGAGATAGCAATAGCTATCACTTATCTACCACTTATCTTATAAGTGTATAAGTATAAGTATAAGTGTATAAGTGTATAAGTGTATCTTATCTACCACTTCACAGTGCTTTACAGCCCTCCCTAAGTGGTTTAAAGAGTCAGCATATTGCCCCCCAACAATCTGGCTCCTCATTTTATCCACCTTGGAAGGATGGAAGGTTGAGTCAAACCTTGAGCCTGGTGAGATTCGAACTGCAAAATTGCAGGCAGCCGGCAGTACTGCATTCTAACCACTGCACCACCACTGCTCTTAAATGTTGGTCTACTCTACTCATCCAGTCCAGAGCCTTCTTGGAGAAGGATCAATGACAGCAACTACAGATGTGTGATCAAAATCCTGCCTCTTGTTTACATGTGTTCATGTACTGTACATACAAAGGGTCAAAGGGTCAGACTGCCATCTTTACTTTTCTATCCCACCTGCATGTTATCGTAAGAATTTCCTTGTGCTTTTGGTGTGCAAAGTGCTTTAAAACAGGGGTCTCCAACCTTGGCAACTTTAAGCCTGGTGGACTTCAACTCCCAGAATTCCCCAGCCAGTTTTGCTTTTAATTTCATTTTAATGAAATATTAAACTAGTGTTTTGTGCTTCCCCAAAGCTCCCACAACCTAAATTTCAACAATAGGAGGGGATGACTTGACAGTGGTTTGAGACAGTTTGCAAAGTCCCTTAGCACATAATAATAATAATAATAATAATAATAATAATAATAATAATGATGATGATGATGATGATGATGATGATGATGATGATGATGATGATGATGATGACAGAGTTGGAAGGGACCTTGGAGGTCTTCTAGTCCAACCCCCTGCCCAGGCAAGAAACCCTACACTACTTCAGACAAATGGTTATCCAACATCTTTTTAAAAATTTCCAGTGTTGGAGCATTCACAACTTCTGCAAGCAAGTTGTTCCACTTATTAATTGTTCTAATTGTCAGGAAATTTCTCCTTAGTTCTAAGTTGCTTCTCTCCTTGATCAGTTTCCACCCATTGCTTCTTGTTCTACCCTCAGGTGCTTTGGAGAATAGTTTGACTCCCTCTTCTTTGTGGCAGCCCCTGAGATATCGGAACACTGCTATCATGTCTCCCCTAGTCCTGTTTTTCATTAAACTAGACATGCCCAGTTCCTGCAATTGTTCTTCATATGTTTTCGCCTCCAGTCCCATAATCGTCTTTGTTGCTCTTCTCTACATTCTTTCTAGGTTCTCAACATCTTTTTTTACATCGTGGCAACCAAAACTGGATGCAACATTCCAAGTGTGGTCTTACCAAGGCATTATAAAGTGGTATTAACACTTCACGTGATCTTGAGTCTATCACTCTGTGCATATTTCCTTAAAATGTGGCTGCATCCACAAATTAGCCTTTCCTTTCCTTATTGGGATGAAATAAAACTTCTCTGTTTTTGTTTCTTGATTTCCTTTCTGTGTTTTTTTTTTTTAAATAAAAAATAAAAAATGGAGAGGAGAAATTTATGAATGTTGTCATTCTGGAAAGCCATAATAGCTGTGATATTCAGTACCGGGCAAAACGCAGATGTATCAAATATACGTGAAGCTCAGCTGTAAGTAGATTATAAACATTTAATGTAGAATGTTATCATAATATTCAGTGCACCAAATTGCAGACTTCTGTCACCCACTTTCAAGCTTCTGAAGATCATAGTTAATTCTGCTGCTTTATGGTAATACTTGGGCACTATCACACCCGGCATCAGAAACCACTAACAAGCTTAGTATAAGCCTGGAATGAAATGGCTTGAGGTTTAAATTTCTGTAATGATTATAAACTAGAAGGAATAAAATCCCACTTCAGCCTCCCCTCCCCAAGAGGCATCTCACAATTTGCTATTTCTTTCCTTCCCCCACCCTCCATTTTCCTGTTTTTATATTGCTATGGGGATAGGTGAGAAAAGACAACAGAAGTCAGAATAGTATTTTATTTGAAACCCACCCCCCAATAAATTTCAAATTTCATTTGAAGCTCCCCTCCCACTTTTGTCTGGCAATTATGCTCTACGACAGGGGTCTCCAAACTTTGGCAACTTTAAGCCTGGAGGACTTCAACTCTCAGAATTCCCCAGCCAGCTGGCTGGGGAATTCTGGGAGTTGAAGTCCTCCAGGCTTAAAGTTGCCAAGGGTGGAGACCCCTGCTCTACATTCCAAAGAACAATTGCTTAGTTAAGAGATGAGATTACTTGGGGAAGTATTAAAATAATATGGATGAGTTAGTAATTTTAAAAGAAAAAACTTTTTTTTTTTAAAAATGTGCTTAAGTGAATCCGGCTTCCCCATTAACCTTCCTTGTCAGAAGGTCACAAAAGGTGATCACACCATCATCATCATCATCATCATTTAACCACCCCATAATCCCTTGCAGGGTGGAGTCTGGGGAATTGAATGGAGCTAGCAGAGTGTTTCAATGGCTGGGTGCCCTTCCTGTCGCCGATGTGGAGTTTTATTTCTATTTTTTTTAATGAGTTTTATTTCTATTTTTTTAATAAGTTTTTTATTTATAACACAACACAACATAACAAACACAAAACACATAACGTACATTCCCTTTTTACCACTGTTTCATAGGGGTGATCTCCTGATATTTACATTTTCTCCCAATTCCCTTTATAATATTTATATCCTTCTTGTCCCATTATCCCTTATTACTCTATAATTCCTATCACTTATAATATTAAATCTGTACATTTTATACACTATCTTACATACATCTTGCACTTATTGTTTCTCCCCTTTCATCACTATTCATATTTTCTAGTCTCTAGCTACTTGTACCATTTATCCCATATTACATAATATTCTCTATCTTCCTTTTCTTTAATTTCTTTCGTTAATTTGTCCATGTGGAGTTTTGTTCAGCAGATGTATTTCCATTGTGCCCAGAGAGAGAGAAATATTGGCTTCTACTTAGGATCGAACTCACAGCCTCCCAATTGTGGTGATCATATGATCCCAGGATACTGGGTATAAATACATAATCATAAATACATGCCAGTTACGTGTAATTAGTAAAAAAATTAATACAATTTATACATAAAATGAAATAAAAAATAAATGCATGCCACTTACAAACTGACTGAATTTTGTTCATGTGACAATAGGAATGCCACAAAGTTGGTAAGTGTGAAAAGTGGCCATAAGTCACTTTTTTCAATGCTGTTGTAACTTGGAACAGTCACTAAATGAATGGCTGTAAGTCAAGGACATAAGGTGACTTAGTGGCTAAGACTTTGAGCTTGTTGATTGAAAGGTCGGCAGTTCAGCGGTTCGAATCCCTAATGCCGCGTAACGGGGTGAGCTCCCGTTCCTTGTCCCAGCTTCTGCCAACCTAGCAGTTCGAAAACACATCAAAAATGCAAGTAGAAAAATAGGGACCACCTTTGGTGGGAAAGTAACAGCGTTCAGTGGGCCTTTGGCATTTCGTCATGCCGGCCACATGACCATGGAGACATCTTCGGACAGCGCTGGCTTTTCGGCTTTGAAACGGAGATGAGCACTGCTCCCTAGAGTCAGGAACAACTAGCACATATGTGCGAGGGGAACCTTTACCTTGAAATCAGGGATTCCCTGTACTTAAACTTGCAGAACATTTGCATTTTCAGCTATCCAAGTAGTATCGTCGGTATACTGTCCTCAATTTTAAAAGCATCACAAGGGGTCCACAAAGGCTTGAAGAAATATTATGACTTTAAGACTTGTGGACTTCAACTTCCAGAGTTCCTCAGCCAGCAAAGCTGGGAGTTGAAGTTCACAAGTCTTAAAATTGCCAAGGTTGGAGACCCCTGATTTAAAGGATTTAATGATGACTTAAATCTTGAGTTGAATCTTGGTGCGTGGGTGGGTGTGGCCATGATCTATGGCCACAAAAGATATTTAAAGGGAGTCCATGGTGAAGAACCACTGGTATAGGTTTTACGTAAGGACAATGAGAAGTCCTAGGATTTCCATTTTCCACAGCTTGACGCAACAGAGCTGTGGTGGTGCAGTGGTTAGAATGCAGTACTGCAGGCTACTTCTGCAGGCTACCACTGCCGGCTGCCTGAAATTTGGCAGGTTGAATCAGCCTTCCATCCTTCCGAGGTCTGTAAAATGAGAACCCAGATTGTTGGGGGCAATATGCTGACTCTGTAAACCCCTTAAAGAGGGCTGTAAAGCACTGTGAAGGCATTATGAAAATACCTTTGGTTGTGTCAGTTACAGAAATAGCAATAGCACTTATTGCTATTTCTGTAACTGACACAGCCAAAGGCATTTTCATAATCAATGAAGCCATATCAATTTATTTCTGGCGTTTGTTGACTATTTCAATGATCCTGCGTGCATCAGCAATAATCTATAGTGTTTATCAGTTTTTGTAAAGCCAGTTTGAATATCTACCATCTCTTTTTTCCATTTGGGTCTCTGATTCTCATTGGATGATCCTGAGTGTTATTTTGCTAGCATCTGAAATTTATATCCTGCAATAATGTGCATTCTTTGTTAAGTCTCCTTTTTTTTTTGGATTGTAATGTTGACTGACCTCTTCCAAACTAACTGGCCACTGTATCAGAGTTACTGGCATCGCTAAAATCTTCACAGCTTCTTCTTTTGCAGCTTGCATTTGTTTTGACCTCTGTAGATATTCCATCAGTTTTTGTAGCCTTCCGACTTGGAAAACACCAAAGTGCAGATCTAATTTCACCTTCTGATATTAGATGCTTTTTAAAATAACCAATATCTTCTAATCTAAGACATTGTTTCTCAACTTTGGCAACTTTAAGATTGTCGTGTCCCACTCCTCTGACGGCCGGGTCAAGGAAATCCGACTCAGGCGTGCCTCTGCAGCTCTGCCAAAGTCCTAGCAAAGTCCTCAGGGCAGGCAGGAGACCAGAAAGTGACTTCAGCAAGATATGTTTAGACTTTGCCTGACTCAGAGAATGCCAGAAAGCAGATCCTTTATATAGGCCATGGGGTGTGGCTCCATGACTCAGCACTTATCCAGGCCTGCCCCTCCCTTCCTTCTGTTGCCTCCGCCTATCAAGTCTTCTGACGCGAGGGTCACTCCAGTCGGCAGCTGTTGGTAATTGACCTCCCTCAGGCTCACATGCTGTGGAGGAGGGGGAGGGGTCTAGTTGCTCCGTTTGCCTGGGCATGGAGCCAGAGCTGGGGGCTGGAGGTATTTCTTCCTCTTCAGCCTGTCTGGGCATGGAGCCAGGGCTGGGGCCGGGAGGCATACTAGAACATTCCTCCGTGTTCGGAAGCAGATAAGAAGACTCCGGCTGAGGTGAGATTGGACGAGACACAACAAAGATGTGTGGACTTCAACTCCACAAAATATGTTGAAGTCCACACATCTTAAAGTTGACAAGATTGAGTAATACTGTTTTAAAGTACTTTGGATGTTGATATTTCTACTGCACAGGATTTCATTATATTTCTTCCATCTTTCCCAAAAGAACTTTTTCAAGAGGCAACTGGACTTTCTGGTTTTACTTTGAAGACGTTTCATGTCTCATCCAAGAAGCTTCTTCAGCGCTTTGGGACAACCATGATCTGGACGACTGAGAATCTCCATAGACAGTCTTCCATCTTTGTTTGATTTTTTTTTTTTGAATCAGTCATTATCTCTCCACTGGTGTCTTTTAGGATACCAGTTTGAGGCCAGAACCTTCTTCTAAATCTAGAGATATTTTGGAAGAGTTTTCTTGCTTTTCTATGTCTTTTTTTTTTATCTTCAAGTGTCTTTACAGATGTATTTGTAATGATGTTTCTTGTCTTTTCTAGCGGCTGTCTGAAATTCTTTGTTAAATTCTTCCCTGATATATTTGCCTTTGGCTTTGGCTTTTCTTTTCTTTTCTTTTCTTTTCTCTTTCTTTTCTTTTCTTTTCTTTTCTCTTTCTTTCTTTCTTTCTTTCTTTCTTTCTTTCTTTCTTCAATTTCCACTATTTGTTCTGACATCCATTTTTACTTTTTTCTGTTTCTTGGCCTTTGGAAGTTTCTTTTCACTTTCATGTCTGCCAACTTCTCTGATTTTATTCCGCAATTTCAGTTCAGATTACATAAACTTAAAAATTCACCTCTGAAGATTCGGAACTCATTAGGGAAAAATGGCACCATGAAATGGCCATTTTACCAATGAAGGAAATGCAGATTTGCGTTAGGGAGCGTGAAAAAGAACTTGTATGAATCTGTGTCCTAATTAAATGGTCCCAATTCACTAAAAGGGTCTTTCTCATGGCACAGATCAGCAGGCTCACATGCAGCTTTCCAGAGTTTAACATTCTGTGGTTCAAAATCCAAAGGTGGGTTGGGCGATAATTAATTGCAAGATTTACATCTGGGGAAAAAAAGACTCTTAAGTTTGAAATAATTGTGTATCTTAGGGTTACCTGTCTGTTTAAAAACATATACTTTTGAAAAAAAGGTACAACAGATAAATATATACTTCAGAGGCGCATCTGGGCTATCTATGTAAAAAGCAACATATCTTACAGAAATATGCAATAAAAGCTATGAACAATAATAGAGACTATTCTTTCTTAATCAGTGAAAAAAAAATCAGTGAAATGGAAGATGTGAAAAAGTGCCCCACCATGCACCCATCCATAGAGGATGGATTTGGGCAAATCCAGTGGTGAAATCCTACTGGCTTGCACCGATTCGGGCGAAGCGGTAGTGATAAAAGCTACCAGTTCAGGTGAACCGGTATTTTAAAAAAAAGCTACAGGTTCGTCCGAACTGATATTTCTGACGATCAGCTATGCCGCGCAATTTAAAGCAGGAAATCCTGCTTTTGAGCAAATCTAAATCGCGCAGCGCAGCTGTTCCTCCCCCTTGTTGTTCTACTTGTTAAGTGTCCTTTTTCCATGCGAAGCATGTGTTTGGTACGTACTGTGTATGCATGCATGCACAGCGTGCATTTAGTGCGCACTGCACATGCACACACACACACACAGCGTTCATTTGGTGCCACATGTGCACATGCTGCGTGTGTTTGGCGCACACTGCGCATGCGCAGGCAACGAACTGGTGGCTAATGTGCTAATCCATACATTTCCTAGTTGCTGACAATCTGAACATGTTAGTGTAAGTTTACATAGGCAACTTTATAAATAATCAATTTAAATTAAATGCTGTGACTTTGAGGGACAGTCAGCTACCAGATGACCTGGGTCCTCTTCATACCAATACCGATTCTGTAATACTAACAATTGATTGGCAGTTGTGACCCACTTCTTGTCACCCTTTTTCTAAAACACCAATTTGGATCAGAGAGTCTTTTAAAACAGAGATTATGTTGAAAGAGAGGCGTTTTCTTTGACAATTCTTCAAGAGCGAACTCTTCTCTTTAAGTAAGCATATCACTTCCTATCTTCACATTACACAAAATTAGAAAGAAGTACTATCATTAATAAATTAAGAAATATATATCTCCCACGATCAGATGATCGCTCATATTAACTATTTATGGACTCATCTTTTGCCATCTTGTGCTTCTTTGTCGTTACAATTGAACCGAGCAGGTTTTCAGGGCAGAAATGCCTTCGGATGGTGGGCTGTGTGTTTCTGGTTGCCTTAATTCGAGTCGTCTTCCCATAATTGTGGGGGCTTTAAGATTGCCTATCAAGTGTTATTGTGGTGGTGTTGAAATGAGAAGCACTATCTAATCTCCTTAAAATGCAAAAATGAGCAACAAAATCATTCAAAAACAACGCTATTTACCATTTGCTCACAGTAGGGTGGGCGTAGAGTGGCCGAGTCTTGCATATTCACCTGAATAACAAACCCGGCACACTATTTGAAGTGCTTACTTAAACAGAAGGAGGTTCTGAAAGAATTCCAGGAGTTAATATAGAAGGGGATTGTCTCTGAACTGATCAAGAGGTTGGTGCAGAAAACAAAATGGAAATTTCCTGAAAAGCTCTAGTGGCGCTTCTAATACATCAGCCTGATAATTGTAAAAAGAGGAGTTAATCCTAATGCAAAGATTTCCTGCTAAATGTAAGCAGGACCACAGCCACTGAGCTCCATAGATTGTGCTGAATAAGTGCTAGCTGGGCAACTTAGCAGCATTCAGTGGCAGAGTTTATATTTAATGGGGATGCAAAGCAATCCTATGCATATTTACTCAAATATAAGCTCCAAAGAGTTCAAGAGGTCTTATTCTCTCTTAAGTGGGTTTACAGCTGCATCTTCAGTCATGGCTATTAGACAGGGTGGCCTATGTCCTATTTTACCAAATACAGTCTCCTGTTGAAGAGATCTACTACCTGAAAGGCTGCCAGAGGATGGTTTCTTTATAGGAAGGTATTGTTCTGTTGGAAGAAATGTCCATCTGGGTTCAGTTCCAAGTGGGGAGAAAGATACTGGAAACATGGTGGCCGATTGGAAAGTGATCAGATTTCAGCAATGGCAAAGCGCGACACCATTGACCGGGGGGAGGGGAAGCTGCGCATGCGCGCTGAGTCTTGCCACCTTCCTGAAGGAGGAGGAGCTTCTCCGCTCTTCCAGGCAGGCTCGGCTCTCCTCAGCTCTCCTCTCGGCTCTTCTCTTCCTCTCGGGTGAAGTCAAGCGGTGTCTCTCCTCCCTTTCGCACCCTCTTCTCCGCCACTCCCCCTTCTCCGCCTCCTCCTCTTGTGTTGCCGCCTCCCAATTTCAGAATGGGAGTGAAACAAAAAAAAAAATCGGGACTTTTTGGAATTGCCGCGGGACGTGGGACAAATTATTAAAAAGTGGGACTGTCCCGCCAAAAGCGGGACGTCTGGTCACTATACTGATTGAAAAGATGGTTTTTAATGGTGGACAGGGCCGCATGGTTTGAGGTCCTGGGCAAAAAAGTACAGGTGGGGGAGGAAGAGTGGGAGGGAGGGGGAAGGAGGGGGAGATAGATAGATAGATAGATAGATAGATAGATAGATAGATAGATAGATAGATAGATAGATAGATAGATAGATGAGACAGAGAGAGAGAGAGAGAGATTTAGATCCTCTGATTGGCTTTGAATTTGAGCTTGTATTCTGACTGGTTGTCAGACTCCCATGGGGCCATGCAGGGGTAACTTCGTAGGTTGTCTTAAGTCCCAGGATTGGTTGAATCTTGCTGGGTGATGATGTAACGAAGAGGGTTTGAGGCGATTCCTATTATGGCTGAGGGCTAAACCTACCTTTGTTGGATCTTGGGTGAGGGCATTTGCTTATGAATAGACCTAGCTATGTCTTTATCTCTTAAGTGCTGACATCTGCTGTGGGCTATTGAGGAGGGTGGGGGCTATTAAGAGTGAGTCTGCTTCCAGCCTACAAAACATGTTTCTCCATTTCTCATCCAGGGAAATATAATATTCTGCCTTTTTAATATTTCCTAGAATATTTCATTCTTCTAGGAGAGTGGTGGGTGCTAACGTCCTACAATTCTTATTTCTAAAGGACCGGTTAGCCCATGCTGATAGAGCCATAAAACGGAGCTACAAGCTGAAGATGGCCTTGAAGGGAATAGCCAGAAGCCCTTTAACAAGATTTTTTAAAAGACTTTTAAAAAGCCCTTAAAAGAAGACTTCGGAAAAAGTGCGAAGAAGAGCAACTAAGATGATTAAAGGCCCAGAGACTAAACCATATGAAGAACGTTGCTGGAATTGGGTCTGGCCAGTCAAGAGAAAAGAAGGACATGATAGCCAGAGGTAGGTTTTAGGAGGTTCTGAGCAGTTCTAGAGAACCGGTATCAGAAATTTTGAGTACCGGTAGTAAAAATTCTGGCTGGCCCCGCCCCCATCTATTCTCTGCCTCCCAAGTCCCAGCTGATCGGGAGGAAATAGGGATTTTGCAGTATCTTTCCCCTTGATTGTGGAGGGAATGGAGATTTTACAGTAGCCTTCCCCTGCCATGCCCACCAAGCCACACCCACCAAGCCATGCCACGCCTACCAAGCCACACCCATAGAACCGGTAGTAAAAAAAATTGAAACCCACCACTGATGATAGAAGTCTTCCAGTACTTGAGGGGCTGCCACAAAGAAGAGGAGGTCAACTTACTTTCCAAAGCACCAGAAGGCAGGACAAGAAACAATGGATGGAAACTAATCAAGGAGAGAAGCAACCTGGAATTGAGGAGAAACTTCCTAACATTGAGGACAATTTACCTGTGGAACGGCTTCCCACCAGAAGTTGGGGGTGCTTCATCACTGGGGTTTTTTTTTAAAGAAAAGACTGGTCCTGATACAATACTTACAAGCATGCATGGCACAATATGTCCATTTCTCGTTATTTTAATGCATGCTTTGGCCTTATGAGATTAAATGTTATATTTTGCACGTGCAAAAATACTTTGTTTTCTTGATGACTATTTTTTTTTAAAAATAAATAAATCACAGAAAGATTACCTCCTCATCCTATAATATACTGATATGCATATTAAACTTCCTGGTACGTGACTCATCCATTTAAAACAGGGGTCTCCAACCTTGGTCCCTTTAAGACTTTTGGACTTCAACTCCCAGAGTTCCTCAGCCAGCTTTGCTGGCTGAGGAACTCTGGGAGTTGAAGTCCACAGGTCTTAAAGAGACCAAGGTTGGAGACCCCTGATTTAAAGATAGTGGAGAAGGTCATTGATTTGTCCCAGCAAACAGAAGAATGAAACTTTGATTCCAACATAGAAAGATACCACCTGAGGCTCATTAAAAATACTAATTAAAAACAAGTGCATCCACTGATACATTTCCTTCCTTCCTTATCATGTAATCAGTAGCCACAAGGAGGATGAAAGTTTGTTCAAAAAAAACCGCACGGCTAATACAGATTGCCAATTCATTATTTTCTTAATTACTTCGCTCTGTTTAGAAATATGACAAATGCAAGCAAAACAAATATGGGGAAGTATGTAAATGTACACGCTTTTCCTTATCGGGACATAAGGAATTGAGATTTATTTATATTTATTTTATTTATATAGCCACCTGTCTCATATACGTCTCTGGGTGGCTTACAAAATGAAAAAAAAAAAAACCCCACACAAAAGTAACAAAATTCATGACAAGAAGAAGCATGAAAAGGTTAATATAATAAAAAATGTCAGAAGCATCAAAACAGAAGAGCAATAGCATTTAGCTATTAAATAGCATTTTTGCTATAAAAAAATAGCAAAAGCATTCACAGTACTTACAGCCCACTCTAAGCAGTTTACAGAGTCAGCGCATTGCCTCCAGCAATCTGGGTCCTCATTTTACTGACGTCAAAAGGATGGAAGGCTGAGTCAACCTTGAGCTGGTCAGTATCGAACTCCTGGCAGTGGGCAGAGTCGGTCTGCAGTACTGCATTCTAACCATTGTGTCATCACCGCTCATTTTACAAGCTCCGTCCGTACCACCATTATCAGCTCCCCAGACCAAATGACAAAGCCACATCTTCAGATTCTTCTAAGAAGACCAACAAAATTGGGGGCAATCTGACCTCAGGAGGAATGATGTCCCAAAAGTTGGAGGCCTCAACTGAAAAGGTTCTCCTCCTGGATCCCATCAAACGACATCCTTCATGGAAAGAACCTATAACATGCCCTTCCTGCTGTACCTGATGGAATGGGGAGATGGAATTGGGGAGATGCGGTCACTTAATAACTCAGCCCCATGCAGTGGTGGAATTCAAATAATTTAACAACCGGCCCTAATGATTTCTTCCAACAACCAGTTTGCCAAACTGCTCAGAAAGTTAACAACCGGTTCTCCCGAAGTGATGCGAACTGGCTGAATCCCACCACTGGCCCCATGCCAGGTAGCGCTTTATAGGTTATTGTTAGTACCTTAAATTAAATTAAATCTGAAAGCAAACTGGTAACCAGTGCAGTTCATGGTGCAGGGATGAGATGTGATGTGCGTTGAGCTAGGTGCGCCTGTCACAGAGGAAGAAAGCGAAGCAACACAATCATCTTCAACCGCCTCAACCGATCCAGAAGGATAATATGGTCCATATTAGTATCAAAGGCTGCTGAGAAGTCAAGCAGAGCAATGATGGATGCGCTTCCCCCATCCCATTCAGTCCAGAGGCCATTAAAAGTATAGCAATAGCAATAGCACTTAGACATATATACCACTTTACAGTACTTTACAGTCCTCTCTAAGTGGTTTACACAGTCAGCATATTGACCTCAGCAATCTGGGTCCTCATTTTACCCACCTCAGAAGGATGGAAGGCTGAGTCAACCTTGAGCCTGGTAAGATTCGAACTGCCAAATTGCAGGCAGCCGGCAATCAGCAGAAGTAGCCTGCAGTACTGTACTCTACCCACTGCGCCACCATGGCTCAGTGTAGAGTAGAACAATGATCCCATTCTATTCAATTCAGAGGCCATTCGAAGTGTAACCATTGTTGTTTTAGGCCTGAAAAACAAATGAAAGGGGTCCAGATAATCTGCTTCACCCAGGATCCTCTGAAGTTGCTGCACAACTATCTTTTCAACAACTTCCCTAAAAGGGGAATGTTGAATTCTGGACAAATGTTCTCCAGCATGGTTGGCTTTAGCAATGGCTCCTCCTTGGTGCAAAATTAAATAAAATTCAAGTAAAAAAAAACCCTCTTATCTAAAAAATATCTAAAGAGTTGCAACAAAGAAGAATGATCAAGCTGTTCTCCAAAGCACCTGAAGATGGAGCAAGAAACAACGAATGGAAACTAATCAAGGAGAGAAGCAACCTAGAACTAAGGAGAAATTTCCTGACAGTGAGAAGAATCAATCAGTGGGACATCTTGATTTCAGAAGTTGTGACTGCACCATCAGGGGAGTTTTTAAAGAAGAGATTGGACAGCCTTTGTCTGAAATGGTACAGGGCAGGGGTGTTCAAACTTGGCCCCTTGAAGAGTGGTGGGCTTCAACTCCCAGAATTCCCCAGCCAGCATGAGCTATAAATATGAACAAGTTGCTGGCTGAGGAATTCTGGGAGTTGAAGCCCACCACTCTTCAAGGGGCCAAGTTTGGACATCCCTGGTATAGGGAAGGTCCAACCTTCTTGAGCAAAGTTGGACTAGAAGACCTCCAAGATCATTTCCACGTCTGTTATTCTGTAATTTTTTTTTTAAACCTGAACCCTGTTCGGTATTTGGTTGGTAAACAGTATTGGAAAGCATGAATGCTTATTGGACTTGAAATGTAAAATCAGATTGTAATAGAAAACTTTTGTCTTAAAATGAGGAGACAAGACCACGAAGGATTTGAGAAACAAGAATTAATTTATTATTTGCGCAAATAGGACACAGACCCCCCACTCACGTGGAAAACAAAGGTCTGAGCCTCGAGCAAGGCTCAAGCATAATCTTTTATACCTTTGGTTACAGGTATCACATAAGAAAAAGAAGAAGTTATCCTAACTGTTTGTCACAGACAAAAGCCCATATATGGACTACTATTATCATACACCATCCGGATACATATGTTGATGCATACGTTGCTATCGATGCTCCTTTCTTACCACATATAGTTACTGGAACAGGTTACAAAGAACAGCATGTAGAAATATTCCTGTGCTTTACAGAAAGCTTGCAACACCACACCCCTGCCAAGCCTCTGGTGGCTCAGGCTGTTAAGACAGTCTGTTATTAACACAGCTGCTTGCAATTACTGCAGGTTCAAGTCCCACCAGGCCCAAGGTTGACTCAGCCTTCCATCCTTTATAAGGTAGGTAAAATGAGGACCCAGATTGTTGGGGGCAATAAGTTGACTTTGTATATAATATACAAATGGATGAAGACTATTGCTAACATAGTGTAAGCTGCCCTGAGTCTTCGGAGAAGGGTGGGATATAAACGCAAAAAAAAAAAAAAAAAGCAATATACTTCCGCTTTTACGTGACACATCGACTTCTATCTCTAATACATCTTGTTATAATCCTAACAAATAAACATAAAGCACTTGTATTATAAAGCATTGGGGTCCTGCTTCAAGATCAGTGATAAAGGAACGAAAATATTTAATGCCATTTCCCCCCCCCCCACACACACACACACCTTCTTTTTATCTACTTTTAATGCTTCTCTGAATTTTAGAGACATTCTTTTTAGTTAAAAAATTACACGGACCCATTTCCCCAACCTGGTGCCCACCGCATATTTGGAACGGCAATTTCTTGAGCAACTTGACAGCTTGGCAAACCAGCATTCTGAACACGTTTTCACAGAAGGCAGAGAGTGTGTTTCCTAAAAAGATTAGAAACCAGAACCTTAGTTAGCTTTTGTTTAGCTGTTTTGATGAGGGTGCACTCCAAGGAGTGTGCCAGCAATGAATGAAAACCTTGACGATTATTTAAAAGCTTTATTTCCCTTTAAAAAAAAATATGACAGCAAGAATTAGTACTGGTTGTCCTGTTTCAATTACGGCCAAGATGTTGAAACGACAACAAATACCATTACATTAGCCATATACATTTCTGGGGATAAAAATTGTCATTACTAATTGGGGTAGAACGTTTTATCATTTGCCCTCCAAACAAACAAAATCAGTATAAGATGTTTTTAGCCATCAGCTGCAAATCAACATGAGAAATGTAAAATGAGACTTGCCGGCGATGATCAAAAAACATCCTGTTTAATTTTGGTTAAGCTTACTTTAAAAAAAAAAAAGAAGAAGAAAGAAAAAAATAGTCTTAAACAGGAAGGGAATAATGAAATTATAGTACTTGATTTCTGGCAACTAATCTATATACTAGAGGCAAAAGGAGAAACTAAATGTATGGGAAATTCATAAGAAAGTTTGGGATTACAGAAAAGAGATATAACGCTGGGAGTTTGCACAAGTATTGGTACAACACTTGGGCCAATGTCTCTGAAGGCCTTGTTGGAAGAAATATCCTTTTGGGTTCAGTTCCGAGTGGGGAAAAAGACACTGGAAACATGGAGACTGCTTGGAAAGATGGTTTAATGGTGGACAGGATCACATGGCTTGAGTTCCTGAGCAGAAAAAGGGGCGAGATGCTGAAAGTGCCTTGGCTTTATGCCCTCTGTTGAGCTTTGAAATTTGAGCTTGTATTCTGATTGGTTGTCAGACTCCCTTGGGGCCATGCAGGGGTAACTCTGTACTCTGTCCTGTGTCCCAAGCTTGGTTGAGCCTTGCTGGGTGATGCAATCTCCCCAGGTGCCATGTGGTGAGTTCTGTTGCGAGATGGGTAGAGGGCTAATCCTATCTTTATTATGTATAATGGACTGGCTCAGGTCTTAATGGCCCATTGACAAAGGTGGGAGGGGGCTGAGGTTCTGCCTCGCTTTTTGGGGGAAATATTCTGCCCTTTTAATATTTCCTAAAATATCTCATTTTCCTAGGAGAGGGATTAGTGTTGTGGTTGGCCAGCAGCCTGTGGAGCTGGCAACGGAGTCGGATAGCGATGAGGCTGAGGAAGGGCATGGGCCAGTCCTGGAGGCTGGGAAAGGCCTGGATGAGGGCTCTGCATTGGAGGCTGAAGTGGGGCCAGGGCCATCAAGGAGTGAGGTGCGGACTCCAGAGCCTCCAGAGACTGACAGTAGTGAGGCAGAGGAACAGGACGAGCCTGTTCCTAATGCACACATGAGAAGAGCTGCCAGAAGGCAAGAGCAGCTCGGGCAAAGAGGATGACTCAGGCGTAGGGCCAAGAGATTATTTGCCCCTCCCATAAGGCTTAAAAGACCAGCAATGGCATTTGGGCTTTGCCGGAAAACAACGTTGATAGCTTCGTCTTCTTGCATTTATTTTGTATCGGTGTCTTCTGAACTTTTGACAAGAAAGGCCTGTGGCAGTTTGCCTAATTGGACCAAGGTTGGGGATAGGACTGAGGAATTTGTGTTGGGAGGAATTGCTTTAATTTAATTGAACTATGCTGAGAATGAAGTAATTCTCAGCTGTTTGAATAAAGTTTGTTTGTTTTTACACTGACTGAGTTTCCTACTACCTACTGGGGCCTGGGTCACAACAGTGGGTGCTAACTTCCTACAGCCTAACAGTACTTAATGTAGGGGACTGTTTTAGATCATGGGTGGGCAAAGTCCGATGAACCCTAAATATTATTTACTTTTTTATTTTTATCCTCTCTTTATTTATAACATATTTATAACATATTTATAACATATTTATTTATTTATAACACTGGAAATTTTAAAGAATTTTTTAAGAAAATGTTGGATAACCATCTGACTGAGATGGTGTAGGGTTAGAAGGCCTCCAAGGTCCCTTCCAACTCTGTTGTTATATTATTATATATTATATTATTGTTTTATAAATAACATTAAGCGACAAACATAGCTTATGCTCCTCCCTTTTCCAATTTGTAACACCATAACGACCCTGTGAGGTGAATTGGACTGAGAGAGAGTGACTGATCCAAAGTCACCCAGCTAGCTATGATGCCAAAGGTGGGACTAAAATTCACAGCCTCCTAATGATGGGCCCAAAGTCTCCCAGTTGGCTTTCATGCCTTAGGCAGGACTAGAACTCTGCATGTTTTGGGTTTGGCTAGTCTAAAGAAAAGAAGAATTAGGAGTGACATGATAGCAGCAGTCCAGGATTTGAGGGGCTGCCACAAAGAAGAGGGGGTCAAATTATTCTTCAACGCACCAGAGGGCAGGACAAGAAACTAATCAAGGAGAGAAGCAACTTGGAATTAAGGAGAAACTTCTTAACAGTGAGGACAAATTAACTAGTGGAACAGCTTGCCACCAGATGTTGTGGATGCTTCATCACTGGAGGTTTTTAAGAAGATGTCACTTATCTGAAATGGCATAGGCCCATGATGGCGAACCTATGGCACGCTGTAGGCACATGAGCCGTCACCCCAGTTCAGCTCCACCACGCATCTCGCCCGCCTCCTACCGGCCAGCTGGTCTTTGGGTTTCGGGGGAGGGGAGGGGCATGTATGGGTTCCATGCATGCTGGAATAGAAGACCTCCAAGGTCTCTTGCAGAGTCTATTCTATTCTATTCTATTCTATTCTATTCTATTCTATTCTATTCTATTCTATTCTGGCAATTGGCCCGAAGTCAGGCAGCTGGCTTTCATGGCTAAGGTGGGACTAGAACTCACAGGTTTCCTACCTGTTGTCTTAACCACTAGGCCAAACTTGTTCCCCTTCATGTTCCTCTTGAAGACCTCCAAGATTATCTTGCTGAAATCCTACAGCAAAATACAAGCTGTCATGCTAGTTGATCCCTCCTTCTGTGAATGTCACTGGTGTACTTTCCCTGTCAAGTGGCATAGTTGCTGAGATAAAAGGTAAAATGTGTCACTAACAAGAAGCGGACCACTCTGGATAGTTGGCCCATATTGCTGGGGATATCACATATTGAAGGATCAGGAACTTCTACACAAAGAACTGTTGTGGTCCATCAGCAGCCTATGGAGCTGGCAATGGAGTCAGACAGTGATGAGCTGAGGCGAGGCCAGGGCCTTCGGGAAGTGAGTTGCGGACTTCAGAGCCTCCAGAGACTGATAGTAGTGAGGCAGAGGAACAGGAGGAGCCGGTTCCTAATGCACGCATGAGAAGAGCTGCCAGAAGGCAAAAGCAGCTGAAGCAGAAAGGACAACTCAGGAGTAGGGCCAAGAGATGATTGGCCCCTCCCATAAGGCTTAAAACAGACCAGCACCGGTGTTTCAGCTTTGCCAGAAAACAACATTGTAGCTGCGTCTTCTGCTCCGTCTTCTGCTTCATATATGTCTTTGTTTTTTTGGCTTCTGGACGTTTGCCAGGAAGGGCCTTTGACAGTTTGCCTAATTGGACTAAGGTTTGTGAGATAACTGAGGAATTTGTGTTGGGAGGCATTTGTTTTACTTTGACTTGAATGATGCTGGGAATGAAGTAATTCCCAACTGTTCAAATAAAGTTTGTTTTTCCACGGACTAAGGTTATTACTACTTACTTGGGCCTGGGTCACAACAAGAACCCATGTACATATGCTGACCAAATCTCACATAACAAGGAAGAACAATTTACTATTAGGTATAGTTCAGTGCAGCCATCAAAGTTTTGGTGCTAAGTAAAGCCCATAATGATATGAGCAGGGTTGAAGATAGCAGTCACAGCAACATAACCCTCTAGAAGTGAACAAAACATGGATGTACATAGAAAGGAGTCCCAAAGGTGCTTTTTCAAGAGGCAACTGGACTTTCTGGTTTTTCTTTGAAGATGTTTTTTCAGCTTCTTGAATGAGAAGCGAAACGTCTTCAAAGAGAAACCAGGAAGTCCAATTGCCTCTTGAAAAAGCACCTTTGGGACAACCCTGACTGAGAATCTCTATAGACATGTAGAAAGGAGTCAACGGTTTGATCGCTCTGCTGCAACTGCCATCTATTATTTGTTTGAACCTTGCCTCCAGCAAGCATTGATGATATCGAGCCATGAACATCCATGTTTTATGAGCACGGATGGACGGAGAATCATTTCCCATCTTGAGATCTAAATTGTGGTGGTGTTCAGGTAGCTCTCGACTTAATGCCATTCGTTTAGCGACTGTTCGAAGTTACAGCAGCATTGGGGGAAAAAAAGAAATGACCAGTTCTCTCACTTACAACTATTGTAGCATCCCCATGGTCAAAATGGGGATGCTTGTCTATCAACAAGTACTTATGACGGTTGGAGCAGTTCTCCATCCCCTGATGGAGGCTGGTTGCATCTCAAGGGATAACATAATAACAGAGTTGGAAGGGACCTTGGAGGTCTTCTCATCCAACCCCCCTGCCCAGGCAGGAAACCCTACACCATTTCAGACAAATGGCTATCCAACATTTTCTTAAAAATTTCCAGTGTTGGAGCATTCACAACTTCTGCAGGCAAGTTGTTCACTTATTGATTGTTCTAACTGTCAGGAAATTTCTTCTTAGTTCTAAGTTGCTTCTCTCCTTGATTAGTTTCCACCCATTGCTTCTTTTCTACCCTCAGGTGCTTTGGAGAATAGTTTGACTCCCTCTTCTTTGTGGCAACCCCTGAGATATTGGAACACTGCTATCATGTCTCCCCTAGTCCTTCTTTTCATTAAACTAGACATACCGAGTTCCTGCAACTGATCTTCATATGTTTTAGCCTCCAGTCCCCTAATGTCCTTGAAACCTGGACATCCAAAAACCGACCTCCTTTTTGGGGTCCTTCTACTCTCCCACCTTCACACTCCGCACCCAACCCAGAAACGTACAAACGTTCCCCCCCCCACCATGGGCTCCATTTTCTCCCAATCTGAGAGCCATTTGTATGTATAATTGAAAATTAGCAGTGCAGCTGTTTGAAGAGAGTAATTTATCACGCCACATTGTTCGCGCCTGACACTTTAGACCTGGCTCTAACAAGGCAGTGGTTGCCGGGGGTTGAGCTACAGAAAGCGATTCGGCTGTAAAGCCGCGTTTCCCCTGCTTTGTTGCTAATTGTAGCCTCTTTTTCTCCATTGAATTGGGAGTTGAGTAAAAAAAAAAAAAAAAGAGCTTGTTTGCTCTACCCAATGCTGCTGCCAGGGCAGTTTGGGCTATTATCGCAAGATACTCTTGATCTTTTGAAAAGCAGGAAATAGAATTTTTCTCCAACAGGGAAAGTAATTTGCGATGCGTCCATTAGTTCTTCATTAAAGCAAGATTAAATAGCACGGCAAATCACATCTGTGTTTGGATGATTAAAGGGTGGCATTTTAGAGGCCAAAACTAATTACTAGCCCAAATGAATGGGAGTGAAAAAACAGTCATATGTTTTTACATTAGATAGTGTGGTTTGTAATTAGATTCAGGCTAATTCCACTATTTCTTCTCATTTAATGTGATGAGCCTGTCCTCATCGTTTTCTAGGCCACGCTAGCACCACTAAATGTATAATTTTGATAATACTGAGAGTTTTACTTTATTGAAATTTCTGTGCTACCTGCCACAAGTGACTCTTCGGTTTAGTAGTACTTCATTATGCAGAAACAACCAGCGAACACAGCCGCCACCGCTATTAAGACAAGAAGAAAGAAAGAAAAAAACGAGAAAATGAAAGATACGAGCGCATCCCTGCATCCATTCCTTAAAGAAGGGGATAGACCTTGAAAGATAGCTGTGACCGAGCAGTATAAGACACAGCTGTGAGGGAAAAAAATATCAAGAGGAAATTACTTGGTTGACATGCGCAGAAAGATGCTAACTAAAACGTGAAGGGGAAGTTTCACGAATATTTCATGCACAGCTGTAATAAGAACAGGTGCTGCTACTGCCGTTTCAAGATTGATCCTTGTTTGTCTGACATAGTGGCACGATTTTCAAGAGACAGCGGAACGAACTAATCAACTCAACATCCTTTCAACAGACTCTTCGGCTGGAGTGCTTGGGTACGAGTCCCATTTCTCTTCCAGCTGAACTGAACAAGAATTACAACTACATTTTGGTTTGCATATTCCATGTCAGGAAATCTAATTTAGGTCTTCAGCTCTGCTATCTTTTTGACTATCTATCCACACTGGTCTCTACAGCTGGGCTGGCTAGGGAATCCTGAGAGTTGAAGTCCATATATCTTAAAAGTTGCTAAGGTTGAGAAATAATGCTCTACTGCCATTATCTCCAACCTTGGAAAGTTTAAGACGTGTGGACTTCAACTTCCAGAATGCTCCAGCCAGCACAGCTATCTGAGGAATTCTGGGAGTTGAAGTCCACAGGTCTTAAAGTTGCCAGGGTTGGAGGCTCCTAGCCTTGGGTTGTTGTTGTGACCTAGACCCAAGTAGGTAGTAATAAACTTAGTCCATGGAAAAACAAACTTTATTCGAACAGCTGGGAATTACTTCATTCCCAGCCACGTTCAACTCAAAACAAATGCCTCCCAACACAAATTCCTCAGTTATCTCACAAACCTTAGTCCAGTTAGGCAAACTGCCAAAGGCCCTTTCTGGAAAATGTCCAGAAGCCACAAAAACAAAGACGTACACGAAGCAGAAGATGGAGCAGAAGACGCAGCTACAATGTTGTTTTCTGGCAAAACTGAAATACCAGTGCTGGTCTGTTTTAAGCCTTATGGGAAGGGCCAATCATCTCTTGGCCCTACTCCCAAGTTGTCGTCTCTGCTTGAGCTGCTTTTGCCTTCTGGCAGCTCTTCTCATGCGTGCATTAGGAACAGGCTCCTCCTGTTCCTCTGCCTCACTACTATCGGTCTTTGGAGGCTCTGGAGTCTGCACCTCACTTCCCAATGGCCCTGGCCTCACTTCAGCCTCATCGCTGTCCGACTCCATTGCTAGCTCCGTAGGCTGCTGATGGACCACAACAGTTGCTTTGTTCAGGGCAGAGCATCAGTGTCACAACAGATTTCCAGAAATATATATTAGGTAAGATCCTGGTGCTCTCTTAGCTTGGCTGTTTGCTTGCAGATGTGTCTTTACTCAATGTGTCGTTACTCAACTAGGTAACCAGGGGTGGCTTTCAAAATTTTTAGCAAGGGGTTCTCTGCCTAGTTGCTGGGTAGGTATGGCCATGGTTGTTGGGCTCCTGCACCACGGTGTGGGGGCATTTTGCCCTCCCTGAACTTTGGTGGTTTTCTTCGAGCCTTTGGGAGAGCAAAAATGGCCTCCCCAGCCTCTGGAGACCTCTGGAGACTTGAAATGAGCCTGTTTCCGTCCTTCCCAAACTTCCAGTACGCCCATTTTTCACCCTCCCCAAGTCTCTGTGCGCGCTCTACAGTGGGGTTTGCTTTCTGTCTGCCTACAGTGGATATTAACCCTGGTATACCCATCCTGGATTAATATGAGCCAGTAGGGATTAATATCAGATGAACAATCAAGCAGTAAACAAAATCCCAGACAAGGAACTACCAACAAGACAAGAAATCAAACAGTAAACAACAGCCTAATCAAGCTGTTGAACATTCCCACAAATACTGACAGGGCAGGTCACTTGTATATACACAGAGAGCAGGGGTGAAATGCTCTCGGTTCGGACCGGATCACCCGATCCGGTAGCGATGGCAGCGGGTGGTTTGGAGAACCGGTAGCAAAAATCCCTCCCCCCCCGCCCATGCCCAGCTGTGCCACGCGATCATCAGAGAATGTTTTTTTTTACTTTTAAAAGCATTTTTTCTTCAGCCAAAAAAATGCTTTTAAAAGTTAAAAAAAAAGCCTCTGATGATCATGCAGCTCAGCTGGGATTGTCAGAGCCTTTTAAAAGCCTTTTTTCTACAATCTCTTTGGCTGAAGAGGTGGTAGAAAAAATGCTTTTAAAAGTAAAAAAAAAATTAAAAAGTTGGCCATGCCCACCTAGTCACATTACCCCACCCACCCAGCCACGCCTACAGAACCGGTAGTAACAAATTTTACATTTCACCACTGACAGAGAGTAAAACCCATTTCTCGTCTTGCACTGAGGATGTTACCTAGTTGGGTAAACAAAATGTCTATTAAAAAAACAACCAAGCTCAGAGAGCATCGAGGATCATACAGTTCATGCCTGAGTTACAGATATTCTCTTCTATTGATACATTAGTGATTTTTTCATCTAAATTATGTCATCCATCTTTAGTATAGATGTTGGGCATATTAATAAACTCAATATTCTTAAGGACTATGGAGATCCTCAACAATCCAGGTCATGGTTGTCCCAAAGGTGCTTTTTCAAGAGGCAACTGGACTTTCTTGTTTTTTCTTAGAAGATGTTTCACTTCTCATCCAAGACGCTTCTTCAGCTCTGACTGGATGGTGGGGAATTGCAGACAGAAAGCTGGTCATTTGCATTCTTTTAGAGCAATGGTAGTCAACCTGGTCCCTACCGCCCATTAGTGGGCATTCCAGCTTTCATGGTGGGCGGTAGGGGTTTTGTCTGATACTGAAGCACTTTCCTTTTTTAAAATTTAATTGACTTTTTAAAAAATTTTCATAGCATTATTTAAAAACATTTTCATTATGTTTTCATAAAATTCCCCGTGACAATTTAAATTTCTGAAAATATACTATTTGTATCGCCCGCGCATAAGTTTAGTTCACGTTACGTAAGTGAAACTAAATGGCGCTATAATGCGACCGCAAACAAAAGAGCCTTGTCCCAGAAAACTTTCTACTATTGACCTCACCCCATTCCTAAGAGGACCATAAGGGGCGTGCATAAGTGCACAAACGTGCCTACCATTCCTGTCCTATTGTTTTTCTTTTCTTCTTCCTATATATATATATGCTTATACCTCCTAACATTTACTCATATATATGTTTATATACTATATAATCTTTTTGTATGATGTTGTGACAAAATAAATAAATAAATAAAAATAAAGAATAGCTCGCGCATCTCCCCCCACACCACCCAGCTGTAACAGACAAGCAGAGCTGGTAGCCGGCGCCCCCCCCCAAACCCAGTCCACGATGCGCGAGAGGCATGCGCAGATGACGATACACGGCACATTACTGTGGAACCAGTGGGCAGTTAGAAAATTTTACTACTAACAGAGATACAAAAGTGGGCAGTAGGTATAAAAAGGTTGACCAGCCCTGTTTTAGAGGGTCGTTGAGGCCATTTGGAGGTTTGTCTGTGTCCTTAGGGCACCTGAGTAGTGCAAATGGGTAATGCAAATTTCACGCACTACTCAGGTGACCCTGAGGACATAGACAAATCTCCAAGTGGCCTCAACGACTTTCTAAAAGGATGCAAATGACCAGCTCTCTGCAAGGTATATAAATCCTTCCATTTTCCACCATCCAGTCAGATCTGAAGAAGCTTCTTGGATGAGAAGTAAAACATCTTCTAAGAAAAACAAGAAAGTCCAGTTGTTTCTTGGAAAAAAAGGCACCTTTGGGTTACTATTCTTAAAGGAAGTTATTGATTGCCTCAAGTCAGAAAAGCACAGTGTAGTATCCTATTATATATAGGAAATTTGCAAGGATTTTTGACCCAAGATTTTACTAGCATGGTTTTTCCAAGGAGTCTAGAAAACTGCACCTTCATTATGTTCTGACATACAAACCTCTGCTCCCTGTCCCTAAATTACATTTCCCAGGATTCTTTAGGGAAAGATGGCAATTAAATCATTTTAGAGTTCTGGTTTGCTGATTCCTTTGATGTCTTGGTTCATTTATACAGTTCACTGCCACAAGGTGTCATAATAGTCATTAGTTTAGATCAGGGTTTGTTTTTTTTTAAAGGAAGTTCATGACAATCTAACAACGGTTATTAACTGACACAGTTCAATATGCTAAAGAAATATTTTTCTTAAATACATTATTCAAGAACCTGTACCCCAGACTGCTAGGCAAGGGTATCAGCAGGTCTGTAGGTTGTGCATTTTACCGCTTTAAATGTATCGTGTTATATATTGACTGCAACACTTTTCTCCTGGTTTTTAAATGTTCCGTTTTTATTTGTTCATTTTAACTGTAGTTAGAATCTACCCTAGGACGAGAGTGGGAGGAAGGATGGTGTTGAAATGTTTGCTTGCTTTATAAACAAATCACATTTTCTGCATATTCAAAATCTGCCATGTAGATTTTATTTAGAAAATTAGCACAGTGATATTACATATTTCTTTTCTATTAAATATATTCCAGAGGAAGAGAATAGACATTTGAAAAAGGAATGCTCAAATGGGTGAACATTCTACTCCTGTATAATACTGGAAGACTGTAGAAGGTCTTTATACAATGCCATATTTAGAAGCTTTCCAGGGTCCTTGTTGACATAGTGATGGAAGCACAGCAGTCAGAGCTGGGGGAGGGGGTGAAGTTAAATGCATCATCAGTTTAGAATCCTTGTCTTGCTACAAGAAAAGCTAGCCTCGGAATTAGTGGTGGATGGTTAGTTGACTGAATTATTGCGTACAAATTTAAATAAATGTTTCTGTGTGCAACTTTATGAATGATCCCCTTCTTTGTGCCTAACATTAATCTGGTTAACTCACCGTCAGCACCAAATTGGCTCTAGATAAGGGTCAACAGGTATCAAGAGGGTTGGAATTGGGATCTCTTGCGGCAATGCAAGGACTCTAAACTGATGACGCATTTAACTCTGTCCTCCAGCTCTGCCTCATCTTTTCCTACAGTAGATCAACTTTTCATCTGATCTAGCATGGCATCTTTAAAAAAAGCTGTGGAACATTTCCTACGGGTGAACACCTTCCAATGAGTCATCCACCAGGTAAGGGGAGATAAATAAAGTTAAGATGTCAGCCTGTGATTTAAGTCCTGCCTCCCAAAGTATCTGATAAATTGCTCCCATGTCGAGAGACCTGGATAAATGGGAATCTATACAAAGGTACAACTGGTAAAGAAAAACCCTGCACTGTGCTGTTATAAATCCAAGCTATGTTAGGAAGCTAGATTGTGTTGTAAATGTTGTACCTTGATGAAAGTATCTTTTCTTTTATGTACACTGAGAGCATCTGCACCAAGACAAATTCCTTGTGTGTCCAATCACACTTGGCCAATAAAAATTCTATTCTATTCTATTCTATTCTATTCTATTCTATTCTATTCTATTCTATTCTATTCTATTCTCCTCTCTCCTCTTTCTCCTCCACCTCCTCCTCTGTATCTAAATTGCTTAAAAAACCTTGATGAAGGTATCTTTTCTTTTATGTACACTGAGAGCATCTGCACCAAGACAAATTCCTTGTGTGTCCAATCACACTTGGCCAATTAAAAAAAAATTCTTAGATTTCTTCATTTTTTTAAATTTGCTGAGTACTTCTGAATATCATAGACAGAGAATTCAGCAATCAGTCTTTCCCAACAAAAAAGGGCTTTCATTTATCTCCACATAACAGTATAGTATCAGGGGTGAAATGCTCCCTGTTCTGACCAAATCTCACCATCCGGTAGCAATCCTGGCTGGTGGTTTGGCAATCCGGTAGCGATGGTGGAGCCAAGCTCCACCCACCCGCCTGGGTGTCATTACTTCCTGGTTTTAACCAGGAAGTAATGTGTTTTTTACCTTCTGCGCATGCACAGAAGTTTTTGCACTTGCGCAGAAGGTGTGCGCATGTGCTCGCTTCGTGCGTGCGCATGAGCAGTGTGTGCATTCCAAACCAGTAAGGAAGGTAAGTAGATTTCACCCCTGGTATAAATAAGGGAGGAGGAGGATGGGGAGGGGTCTCTCTGCAACCATATTTTCACCAATGAAGATGTACTAAAAGTAAAGAATTAAAGAAAAATTATTCAAGAAAGTCACGAGCAGCAGTTTAGACCAGGGATGGGCTTCAAAATTTTTAGCAAGGGGTTCTCTGCCTGGTTGCTGGGTGGGTGTGGCCATGGTGGGTGTGGCCTAGTCAGCCTCCTGAATCACGGCGGGGATGGGGGTTGCCTTCTCTGGGCTTCAGAGGCTTTCCTTGAGCCTCCGGGAGGGCAAAAACGCCCTCCCGAGGCTCCGGAGGCCCTCTGGAGGCTAGGCCCATTTTTCACCCTCCCTGAGGCTCTGTGCACACCCTGCACTTACCTGCATCCAAAATGGGCCACATGGGGACTCCTAGGAGGGGCGGGGTGGGCGGAGCCAGGCAGGAGTGGGATTTGGGGGTTCTCCGAACTGCACAGAATCTTAGCTAGAGGTTCTCCTGAACCCCTGCGAACCCCCAGCAGCCCATTCCTGGTTTAGACTGATAGATGGTATTGACTCTTTCTCTATTTTCCCCAAGAAATTGCCCTTTATATCTAGAGAAATGAATGAATGAATGAATGAATGAATGAATGAATGAATGAATGAATGAACCTACAAATGAATGAATTCACTGTTTAGGCATGATCTCTACATGAATATACATGATTCTGTGTGTATTCAGTATTCGATGAAGGAAAAATAAAATTCTTCTTGCATTGTCTTGCTTTTTTCATTTTTCATATTTATCTGATTAGGTATCTGGTATTGTTTACCATTTCTGCAACTTGCCTGTTCTTTTGGCATTACTCTCTGCTGATATGTCTGGTTCTATTTTTCTTTGTAAGATCTTAAGCAAAACTTCATAAACATGAGGACTTAATGAAATGGTTCAGTAATTTCATTCAATGCATATTTTCTAGCATTTCCTTTCTTTGCTATAGGTACTGTCTGTGTGTGTGTTCCAATATCTTGGTCATACAGCTGTGGTCTGTATTGGTTGATGCACAACTGTTAGTACACTAACTATTTATTTGTCCTGCATATTTCCTTTTAAACATTTCAGTTGGTATTTTATCTAGTGCTGTGAAGGCGAACCTATCGCACGCATGCCAGAGATGGCACGCAGCGCCCTCTTTGATGGCACATTTAATAATTTCCAAATATGTATAATTTTATTTACAAGTTTATTCTCTTATGTTATTGTTTAAGTTTTAATGATTATTTTTATTTATTCAATTGCTAATGATTTTTGGAAAAGTGAGAAATCGAGATTGAATGTTGATACTCTAGCTGCAGCACTTGCCCTAAAATTCAATATGAAGGATATTTCTTGTTCAGATATTTCCAATATATTGTTAGAAGATGATACATTGACAAAAAATATTCACTCAATGGAAAAGTACTTATTTAAATAATAATTAGTAGGCATGTAAGCATAAATACAACATAAAATGTTGTTACAAATGTTTTTTTATTATGCATTTATCATTGTTGTTGTTGCTGTTAGTTGCAAAGTCATGTCCGACCCATCGCGACCCCATGGACAGCATTCCTCCAGGCCTTCCTGTCTTCTACCATCCTCTGGAGTCCATTTAAACTCATGCCTACTGCTTCAGTGACTCCATCCAGCCACCTCGTTCTCTGTTGTCCCCTTCCTCTTTTGCCCTCACTCTTTCCCAGCATTAGGCTCTTCTCCAGTGAGTCCTTCTTTCTCATTAGGTGGCCAAAGTATTTGGCATTTATATGCATTTATCATATTATAGTGTATTCTGTATTATTGTTGCAATGAATAAAATGTTTCTTTTATTTACAATATTTATTTTCCTTCAATTTATTTGTGTCCTCCTTCTCATTGTAAAAAAGTTGGTCACCTTAATGCTCCTCTAAGTCAAATGTTGCTGGCACAGCTATTCTTTTTAATGCTCTAGATTAGAATGATCCATGTATTGGATGCGACAAATTCTTGGCCTATTCCAAAAATTACATCAGAAAATATCCTGATGGTATTGTACCATATTTACAGCATACAGAATAACAGAGTTGGAAGGGACCTTAGAGGTCTTCTCTTCAACCCATGCTCAGGCATGAAACCCTATACCATTTCAGATGGTTGTCCAATCCCCTCTTAAAAATTTCCAGTATTGAAGCATTCGAAACTTCTGAAGGCAAGTGATTAATTGCTCTGACTGTCAGAAAATTTCTCCTTAGTTCTAGGTTGCTTCTCTCCTTGATTAGTTTCCATCCATAGTTTCTTATCCTGCCATTGGGTGCTTTGGAAAATAGCTTGACACCCTCTTCTTTGTGGCAACTCCTGAGATATTGGAACACTGCTATCATGTCACCCCTAATCCTTCTTTTCATTAAACTCAGGGGTGAAATCCAGCAGGTTCTGACAGGTTCTGGAGAACCAGTAGTGAAAATTTTGACCAGTTCAGAGAACCGGTAGTGGAAATTTTAAGTAGTTTGGAGAACTGGCAAATACCACCTCGGGCTGGCTCCAAAGTGGGTGAGAATGGAGATTTTGCAGAGTCTTTCCTCTGCTACGCCCACCAAGCCACACCCACCAAGCCACACCACACCTACCAAGCCACGCCCACAGAACCGGTAGTAAAAACACTTGGATTTCACCACTGATTAAACTAGTTACTACACATACCCAATTCCTGCAATCGTTCTTCATATGTTCTAGCTTCCAGTCCCCTAATCATCTTTCTTGCTCTTCTCTGCACTCTTTCTAGACTCTCAGCATCTTTTTTTACATTGTGGTGACCAAAGCTAGATGCAATATTTATCTATTGTCTGTTTCTTATTACTTTATTTTATTTATATTATCCATGGCTTGGGGCCTGGGTACTTACGGGACCGCCTACTGTTACCCCATGCCTCCCACCGATCCGTACGCTCACACAGAGAGGGACTTCTCAGGGTGCCGTCCGCCAAACACTGCCGGCTGGCGGCCCCCAGGGGAAGATCCTTCTCTGTGGGGGTTCCTACCCTCTGGAACGAACTTCCCCCTGGCTTGCGCCAAATACCTGATCTTCGGACCTTTCGCCGCGAGTTGAAAACGTATTTATTTACTCGCGCGGGGCTGGCCTAAGTTTTTTGTTAAATTTTTAAATTTCTAAATTTCTAGATGAATTTTAGTGGGTTTTTAGATTTTAAATGTTTTTATAATTTCGGCCAACTGTATAATAAGTTTTTTAATTTTGTTCTTAACTGTATATTGTTTGTGTTTTATTTGGCTGTAAACCGCCCTGAGTCCTTCGGGAGAAGGGCGGTATAGAAATCTAATAAATAATAATAATAATAATAATAATTTGATTCTGATGCTGTTCATCTGGTTGGCAATAAAAGAAGGAATTGTCCTCACAACTTATCTCCTGCATCGCTGCATCAACCCAGTCCAAATCTTTCTGTGATTCCAGGATATTCCATTTCCACATTCCAATTATATATTGGTAGTACATCTTTTTTTATATTAAATTTAGCATTTAAGGTTTGTTACAGAAACACTCAAGATTTTTCCCCGTAGTGCATCTGCAAAAGGTGCTTATGATTGTATAATAATGATATTTACTGGATATTTAATAAAATTAGTATGTATGACCCTGTAATTTATTGACTTATCGCTGAGCACATATGTGTTTAATGACATCCTTTTTGAGTATAATTCCACTCTTTTCTTTCTTATGGATCCATTCCCCGAATGACACAATTTCATGTGTCACTCATTCTAGTTCATCTAAGTTCACATTGCTAAGATATTCCATTTGATATGCTGAAGGACTTCTTTGACAATTTCTGATTTTCCTTGGTTCATGCTAAATCCAGCTAAAACAGTTGCTCTCAAAGTACCATACAATGACCCACACCACAAATGCTAAATCAATTTGTGCAATCCACCCATGAAATAAAGCTAAATATTTCATTTTAGGGCCGGGATTGAACAAGAAATAAATATACCCCTTTAAATAATGAAATGATTGTATATCCCAAAGATGCTCAAATTTTGTAGAACCATAACCTGTCTGGTATGCGATGGCTCAGTGGCTAAGACGCTGAGCTTGCCGATCAAAAGATCGGCAGTTCAGCAGTTCGAATCCCTAGTTCTGTGTTACGGGGTGAGCTCCCGTTACTTGTCCCAGCTTCTGCCAACCTAGCAGTTCAAAAGCACGTAAAAAATGCAAGTAGAAAAATAGTGACCACCTTTGGTGGGAAGGTAACAGCATTCCATGCGCCTTTGGTGTTGAGTCATGCCAGCCACATGACCTCGGAGACGTCTTCGGACAGTGCTGGCTCTTCGGCTTTGAAACGGAGATGAGCACCGCCCCCTGGAGTCGGCAACGACTAGCACATAGGTGTGAAGGGAACCTTTACCTTTACCTTTTAACCTGTCCAGTGTGAATTTGTGAAGACAGAGCAAGAACAAAGCTCAGAGGAAGTTTTGACATGTCTCTACAATGGAGAAAAACAGACTTAACAACGAAGTGGCAGCATGACATGGATTTTGTAATTTGTTAACTAACACAATTACTTTGCATTTTAATTTGATTTATTTTCTATATTCAGGCTCATTACAGACTGGAATGTAGGACAACTTTTATCCTATGGTTGTGTGGATGGATTAGATAGCTTCTAACATTCCTAAACTGAAATGATAAGTGACAAAAGGATGGCTGGATCCTAAATCCTGATAGGAAAAAAAAATTCTTAGTGTCAATGGGCATTTGGTTAACTGACCTCAAAAAAATTTGTGGTTGATTTACTGTGCGAAGCGAGGTTATTCTTATCTTCCCCAACCAACTTTCCTCTTTCATTTTTCTTTGTTGTGTTAACTATAAAAAGAAATGTAAGATGGGTCTCGAGGGAGATAAAGAGGGAGATCCCACTTTATCAGGGTACCCTAATAAACTGCTTCTAAATGATCTTCCGACTCAGTTGCTTTTTGAGAAGGTGAACCGAGGCACAACCTAAGGCCAGATTTGGCTATCAAAACCAAAAGGGAGATGGCACCCATCTTTTCTTCCTGTCCTTTAGACGTTACCAGGGCCAAACTCAGTTCTTCTCTTTGCCTGATTGTCAATTCGCAAAGCATCCCTGGCCTGCTCTTGAGTTGCCATAAGCCAGGGGGGGATGGGAAACCGGCAAAACTGCACAGCAGTCAAAAACAGATGGACATTCCACGCTTATCTCCCTCAAGGCTGTATCCCAGGGTTACCTACAGTAGCAAGGGGAGTGACCTCTACAACCTGCGAAATTGCTCCGTTGGCGAATGTGATTGAGGACACACCCTGGGGGGAGGGGGGAAACAGGGTCATAATTGGAGCGTAAATACATTGGGTCAGAGCTGGCTTCACTTGGGAACCTGCCGACATGAAGCTCCGAATAAGTAACTGGATTTCTTTTGAAGCTTGGCTCGAGAATCATGATTTAATTATGGCATCTATCGGCACCCTGACACTAATCGCATCAGACCCTCCCTGCCCCAGACAATTCCCTGCAATCCCATCTAAACCAAAGGGTAGAAGTCTCCTGACTAGCTCAATATACAGCCTAAGAACAGCCCATACATGGAGTTGCAACCTAAAGAAACCCCACCTTTCATCTTTTCATTATTTTATTATTATTATTTATTACATTTGTATACCGCCCTTCTCCCAAAGGACTCAGGGCGGTTCACAGCCAGTAAAAACCACAATACATATAATACAGGTTAAAAACAGTATAAAAAACTAATTCAATATATGGCCTAAAAATTTTAAATACGATTAAAAAGCCCATTTAAAAACCCCAATGTAAAACCCCAATTTAAAACTACGTTTAAGCTAGTCCTGCATGTCGAAACAACAACGTCTTCAGCTCACGGCGGAAGGTCCGGAGGTCGGGGAGTTGACGGAGCCCCGGAGGCAGCTCATTCCAGAGGGCAGGAGACCCCACAGAGAAGGCCCTCCCCCTGGAGGTCGCCAGCCGACATTGTTTGACTGATGGTATCCGAAGGAGACCCTCTCTGTGAGAGCGCACTGGTTGGTGGGAGGCTACTGGTGGCAGTAGGCAGTCCCATAGATACCCCAGTCCTAAGCCATGGAGCACTTTAAAGGTGATAACAAGCACCTTGAATTGGACCCGGAAGACCACCGGGAGCCAGTGCAGACTGCGCAGGAGAGGTGTCACATGGGAGCCATGAGGTGCTCCCTCTATCACCCCCGCAGCCGCATTCTGGACCAGTTGGAGCCTCCGGGTACTCTTCAAGGGGAGCCCCATGTAGAGAGCATAGCAGTAGTCCAGGCGGGATGTAATAAGGGCATGAGTGACCGTGCACAAGGAAGCCCGGTCCAGAAAGGGGCACAACTGGCGTATCAGGCGAACCTGATAAAAAGCCCCCCTGGCGACGGCCGTCATATGTTCTTCTAAAGATAGCCGTACATCCAGGAGGGCGCCCAGATTGCAAGCTCTCTCCGTGGGGGCCAACGACTCACCCCCAACAATCAGCGATGGAGTTAGCTGACTGTACCCGGCTGCCGGCATCCACAGCCACTCGGTCTTGGTGGGATTGAGCCTGAGTCTGTTTCTCCCCATCCAGACCCGTACGGCCTCCAGACACTGGGACATCACTTCAACAGCCTCGTTGGGGTGGTTAGGGGTGGAGATATACAGCTGTGTATCATCAGCGTATAGATGACAACTCACCCCAAAACCACGGATGATCTCACCCAGCGGCTTCATATAGATGTTGAACAGAAGAGGCGAGAGAACCGACCCTTGCAGCACCCCACAAAAGAGGCGCTTCGGGGCCGATCTCTGCCCTCCTATCAACACCGTCTATGACTGGTCGGAGAGATAGGAGGAGAACCACCGATGAACGGTGCCCCCCACTCCAAGTCCCCCGAGCCGGCGCAGCAGGATACCATGGTCGATGGTATCAAAAGCTGCTGAGAGATCTAGTAGGACCAGGACAGAGGAACAGCCTCTGTCCCGAGCCCTCCAGAGATCATCAACCAACGCGACCAAGGCCGTTTCCGTGCTGTAACCAGGCCAGAAACTGGACTGGAATGGATCTAGATAGACAGTTTCATCCAGGTACTGGGGTAACTGTCGTGCAACCACACTCTCAACAACCTTCGCCACAAAACGAAGGTTGGAGACAGGACGGTAATTTGCTAAAACAGCTGGATCCAGGGAAGGCTTCTTGAGGAGGGGCCTCACCACCACCTCTTTCAAGGCAGTAGGGAAAACACCCTCCATCACAGAAGCATTAACAATTCCCTGGAGCCAGCCTCGTGTAACCTCCCGGGTGGCCAGTACCAGCCAGGAGGGACACGGGTCCAGTAAACATGTGGTCCCATTCAGTCCCCCCAGTATCCTGTCCATGTCCTCAGGAGCCACCGAATCAAACTCATCCCAGATAGTAATCTCAAGACCTGCCTCTCCTACCCCACCTAGATCTACCCAATCTGTGTCCAAACCTTCCCGAATCTGAGCGATTTTATCAAACAGATACTGTCCAAACTCCTCAGCACGTCCCTGTAAGGGATCTTCCACCGCTCCCTGGTGAAGGAGCGAGCGGGTCACCCTAAACAGGGTGGCCGGGCAGTTATGACCTCAACATTCCATCCCCTTAAATAATAAACTTCTCCAGCTCTGCTGTTGCTTCCAAAAGCTCCATTTTGCCTAACAATAGTACTCATCCTAGCTCAGGGGTTGGCAACCTTAAACACTCAAGGAGCCACAAAGGTCCTAACCGGAAGCCCCCTGTTCAATTCTGGAGATGACCAGAAATCCAGTTCCGCCATCCTAGCATGGTGTCCTTTTTCCTCTGCTGACCAGAAGTCCGGTTCCCCCACCATAGAGTCTCCTACTAGTGTGGCGTCCTTTTTCCTCTACCTGTCCTAACTGAAAGCCCTATCAATTGTGGAGCCAACCGGCAACAAGGAGCCGCAGCAGAGGGATGAAAGAGCCACATGCGGCTCCAGAGCCACAGGTTGCTGACCACTGTCCTAGCTACACTGACAAAGCCTACCTAGTTTCCCCAAACTAACCAGCCCATCAGATCCCTAGGATTTCTCACCTTGCAGCCTTCAACTTCTATTCAAATCTTTGTTTTTCCATTATTCAGGATCTCTTTTTCTTGTAAATCTTAACATCCTGGCTATAAAAGATGGCTCAGTGGTGTGTTCCTTATTTTGATTGTTCCATGACAATTAAAAACTCACTTGCATTTTGCCTGGCTGAGTTTACAGCTGATGTGCATAAACCAAGCTGATGTGCATGGAGTGAATTCCAACAGCCTGAATCAATTTTTGGGGGGATGGGGGTGGGAAATGTGCATCCATTTATGGATCCCAACATTCCGATCCCATCCATAATGGAGTTATCAGACACTTTCAATAATGCCAATAAAAGGCAGATAGAACAGTGTATTGTGTATTCACACATTGCTTCGTTTAACCCTGTGACAACAGAATTAATAGCAAATTTTGGACAGATGGATGAAGGGAGAAACTTCACTTTTGAAGTTTTGATGGCCCTTCCAATTTTACAAGAGTCGCTTGGTGCTTAAAGCCAGCATCTGGTAAGGCCCGAACAATCCTCGTTTGTCTTTCGGTACTTTTGAAGCTTGTGAGAACTCAGAACTCGTAAAAGTGCAGACTTCAAAAGGTAGCTATTATACTAGGGTTGGCTACTGCTGCCTTTTCTCATTTAAGTACTGTTTTAAAATATCTCTGCATGCTCTCTATGACATATATCCTTTTTTTTTTTTAAAGAAAAAGAAAGTCCAATTGTTTTCCCAAAGGAAAACTAAGTGGTATATGGGAAATTCTTTGCTAGATCCAATCCTGCCTGTCTGGATTTTTTTTTCCTGCCTAGTTCCAGCCCTCTTAAATTTCATTAATTTTCTAGAAGTTGAAAGTGAGAGGGAATAAGACAAGGTAGGTTTTTTAAAAAGCACCTCATCTAAAATCATAGAGTGAGCTTTCTGATTTAGTGGGAATTGGGTTTAGAATAGAATAACAGAGTTGGAAGGGACCTTGGAGGTCTTCTAGTCCAACCCCCTGCTCAGGCAGGAAACCCTGCACCATTTCAGACAAATGGTTATCCAACATTTTCTTAAAATACATAGCAAAAAAGGCTCTAAGAGTTGTAAACCTAATCTTGCGTAGCTTCTTTTCCAAAAACACTACACTACTAACCAGAGCATATAAAACATTTGCTAGACCAATTTTAGAATACAGCTCACCTATTTAGAACCCTCACCATATCTCTGAAATCAATACAATTGAACATGTCCAGAAATATTTTACAAGAAGAGTTCTCCATTCCTCTGTAAACAACAAAATACCTTATCCCACTAGACTTGAAATCCTGGGCTTGGAAAACTTGGAACTCCGTCGCCTTCGACAAGACCTAAGTTTAACTCATAGAATCATCTATTGTAATGTCCTTCCTGTCAAAGACTACTTCAGCTTTAATTGCAATAATACTAGAGCAACCAATAGATTTAAATTTAATGTCAACTGCTTTAATCTAGATTGCAGAAAATATGACTTCTGTAACAGAATCATCAGTGCTTGGAATACTTTACCTGACTCTGTGGTCTCTTCTCATAATCCTAAAAGCTTTAACCAAAAACTTTCTATTATTGACCTCACCCCATTCCTAAGAGGACCATAAGGGGCGTGCATAAGCGCACAAACGTGACTACCGTTCCTGTCCTATTGTTTTTCTTTTCTTCTATACCGTTATATACTATATAACCTTTCTGTATGATAGTTACATATATTGTTGTGACAAAATAAATAAATAAAATAAATAAAAATAAGTTAGCACCCACTTCTCTCCCTGGAAAATGAAATATTCTAGGAAATATTAAAGAGGCAACATATTATATTTTCCCTAATGGAGAAACATGTTTCTAAAGACAAACTCAGAGCCTCAGCTCCCTGCTCCCCCAGCAGACATTTTGGTGCCAATCTATCTACAAGACAAAGGCTGGGCCAGCTCCAGCAGTGAAATCCGGCCAGATCTATATGGCTCATGTGAACCGATAGGACTGGCGGCGGGAGGCTCCGCTCGCCCACCAGGATAACATTACGTCCTGTTTTTTACCCTCTGCGCATGCACCGAAGACACTGTGCATGCGCAGAAGAGGGGCGTGCGTTCACATTTCCGAACCGGTAACGAAGGTAAGTGCATTTCACTGCTGGCTAGCTCATCTACAACAGAAAAAACATGGCCCTCAGGACATGAGGATTAGCCCTCACTCAAGATCTGAACCAGGACAAAGCCATTAAGCCATAATAGGAATTGCCCAAAGCCCCTTCATTACATAATCACCCAGCAAGATTCAACCAGGCCTGGGAATCTGACAACCAATCAGAGTACATTCCTTACACAGGAACAGGAAGCTCCACGGCGGAGCCAAAGAGCGGGTATAAATCTTTCTCCCTCTCTCACCCATGTGCTCATTTTGCCCAGGACCTCAAATCATGTGGTCCTGTCCACCATTAAATCATCTTTCCAAACAGCTTCCATGTTTCCAGTGTCTTTCTCCCCACTTGGAACTGAACCCAGATGGACATGTCTTTCAACAGCTTCTTGTCCTGCCCTCAGGTGCTTTAGAGAATAGCTTGACTCCCTCTTCTTTGTGGCAACTCCTGAGATATTGGAACACTGCTATCATGTCACCCCTAGTCCTTCTTTTCATTAAACTAGACTTACCCAATTCCTGCAGCCATTCTTCCTATGTTTTAGCCTCCACTCCCCTAATCATCATGTTTGCTCTTCTCTGCACTCTTTCTAGAGTCTAGAATTGAGTACTGGGGAGAACCAAAGGTGAACAAGGAGCCATCCATCCATCCATCCATCCATCCATCCATCCATCCATCCATCCATCCATCCTCATCATTATCTATCTATCTATCTATCTATCATCTACCTGTCTCTGTGTCTCTCTCTCTTTTCTCTCTCATTCTGTCTCTCTGTCTCAATATATTTCTAGTTTGCAATGGGGGGAAACTGTTAGTGTAGAAATATACTCGTCAATATTCAACTGTGTAACAATATTCTATGTGTAACTTTGTCTTTATGCACATCTTTTGGTTTTGCATCGTTGTTTTTCCTTTCTTCTTTTATTTTTGTGGATTTTGTATTCTATACAACAGTACAAAATTTATCAAAAAAAAAGAGACCTCATTTTCTGAATAAAACTCAACTGTTTGGAACGACTTTATGAACTATATTTTATAAAATACAGTGGCTTAGTTTGCGCAACATACCAAACCAACATTAAAGAAAGTGTTTTTTAGCTTAGTGTAATGTGTGAATCAAAAATATATTATAAGTATTTAAAGTATTGTTTACAGGACGAACAAAATATGCTGACAACATTGTCTATATACTACTGATGTGCCAGTGTGGCATTCGAGTTGAGTCAGTTAAAAAACTCTGCATTGCTTCAGTTCATTAGTGCTTACTTCTTTTGTGGAAGGCTGAAATTGTGTTTACATTGCTCTTGTATTTCTTAAAAAAATGAAATGATGAGGAGAAGGAGGAGAAGGAGGAGGAGGAGGAGGAGGAGGAGGAGGAGGAGGAAGAGAATGGAGCCAGAAGGGACCTTTGAGGTCTTCTAGTCCAACCCCCTGCTCAAGCAGACAAGTGGCTGTCCAATCTCTCCTCAAAAAAACTCCATTGATGAAACACCCACAACTTCTGAAGGCAAGTTATTCCACTGGTTAATTGTTCTCACTGTTAGGAAGTTTCTCCTTAATTCCACGTTGTTCCTCTCCTTGATTAGTTTCCATCCATTGTTTCTTGTCCTGCCTTCAGGAGCTTTGGAAAATAAGTTGAGCCTCTCTTCTTTATAGCAGCCCTTCAAATACTGGAATTCTGCTATCATGTCCCCCAAGTCCTTCTTTTCGGTAGATTAGCCATACCGAGTTCCCGCAACCATTCTTCATATGTTTTAGTCTCCAGGCCTTTAATCACCTTTGTTGCTCTTCTCTGCACTCTTTCTAGAGTCTCAACATCTTTTTTATATTGTGTCCACCAAACCTGTATGCTGTATTCCAGGCGTAGTTTTACAATACTAATATTAATACTAGAAATACTAATACTTCACGTGATTCTGATTCTATGCCTCTGTTTATACAACCAAGGATTATATTAGGTTTTTTTTTATTGCTACTGCACACTGCTTCAGCTGCTGCTGTTGTTCTTTGGTTTTACAATTCCTTATGCACTGTTGTGCTACTACAGTTATGTAAAATGTAATGTGAATTTTCAGTTTAATAGGATTCACTTGTGTATCTAAAATACGAAATTATGTGGGGTCAGTTTTATTTATTTTAAAGTGTGATTATTTCATGACAACTGGCCAAATCAAATTATTTTGCAATTGATCAACAGGCAGGTTTAGGATTCCTTGTTTTTGCTTCATATTAAAACACCTTTTTTTTTCTTTCTACAATAACCAGATGGAGTAGAAACCATTCACAGAACAAAAGAGCCCAACAGCTGTGGCTATACCAGGTTGGGAGGTTACAGCAAAGGGCTCCCTTTCCTAACTGGCATTCTGCCAACGTTCTCATCATCCACCACAAATGAAAAATCCATTGGCAACACACTGTATTTGTCTATGGAGATTCTCCATCATCCAGGTCATGGTTGTCCCAAAGGTGCTTTTTCAAGAGGCAATTGGGCTTTTGTGTTTTGTTTTGTTTTGTTTTTGAAGACGTTTCGCTTCTCATCCAAGAAGCTTTTTCAGCTCTGACTGGATGATGGGGAATGGAAGGATTTATTCTCCTTGCAGACAGCTGGATATTTGCATTCTTTTAGTGAGTTGTTAAGGTCACCTGGGACCTTATGGGATGCGGTGGCTTAGTGGGTAAGACGCTGAGCTTGTTGATCGAAAGATCGGCAGTTCAGTGGTTCGAATCCCTAGTACCGCATAACAGGGTGAGCTCCTGTTACTTGCCCCAGCTTCTGCCAATCTAGCAGTTTGAAAGCACATAAAAAATGCAAGCAGAAAAATAGGGACCACCTTTGGTGGGAAGGTAACAGCATTCCGTGCGCCTTTGGTATTGAGTCATGCCGGCCACATGACCACAGAGATGTCTTCGGACAGCGCTGGTTCTTTGGCTTTGAAACGGAGATGAGCACCGCCCCCTAGAGTCAGGAATGACTAGCACGTATGTGCAAGGGGAACCTTTACCTTTACCTAAGGTCACCTGGAGATTTATCTATGTTGTCAAGGTCCCCTGAGTGGTGCAAATTGGTGTGGAGCCTTCTTGGAACTGTTGAAAGGACTTCTGTTGTAGATTGGAGATAGAGGATGTCATATCCCTTCCCCTCTGTTGAGATAGGGCTGTTCTATTTTGACATAGATGGCCTCTTTGACCCCTCTTTCAAACCAGCGGCCTTCTCTGTCCAAAATGTGGGCTTTGTTGTCTTCAAACGAGTGGCCTGTGTCTTTTAACACCTCTCACAATACCTCTCACAATACTAGACAACACAGTATCAACAGTAGAAACCTTCAAATTTCTAGGTTCTATCATATCGCAAGATCTAAAATGGACAGCTAACATCAAAAACATCATTAAAAAAGGACAGCAAAGAATGTTCTTTCTGTGCCAACTCAGTAAGCTCAAACTGCCCAAGGAGCTGCTGATTCAGTTCTACAGAGGAATTATTGAGTCTGTCATTTGCACCTCTATAACTGTCTGGTTCGGTTCTGCAACCCAACAAGAAAAACACAGACTTCAGAGGATAATTAGAACTGCAGAAAAAATAATTGCTACCAACCTGCCTTCCATTGAGGACCTGTATACTGCACGAATCAAGAAGAGGGCCGTGAAAATATTTACAGATCCCTCGCATCCTGGACATAAACTGTTTCAACTCCTACCCTCAAAACGACGCTATAGAGCACTGCACACCAGAACAACTAGACACAAGAACAGTTTTTTCCCAAAGGCCATCACTCTGCTAAACAAATAATTCCCTCAACACTGTCAAACTATTTACTGAATCTGCACTACTATTAATCGTTTCATAGTTCCCATCACCAATCTCTTTCCACTTATGACTGTATGACTATAACTTGTTGCTGGCAATCCTTATGATTTATATTGATATATTGACCATCAATTGTGTTGTAAATGTTGTACCTTGATGAACGTATCTTTTCTTTTATGTACACTGAGAGCATATGCACCAAGACAAATTCCTTGGGTGTCCAATCCCACTTGGCCAATAAAAATTCTATTCTATTCTATTCTTAAATGCAGATGGGCTGCTGAATCTAGTCCTAATGTGTTTGTTCTACTATGTGGTACCATGAGCTTATGAAGTGGTTGTTTTGTTTCCCCACTGTACCGAGCCACACGTGGCTTGCTGCATAGTCCACGTTGCTCACCGTACAACACACTGTATTGTATTCACCACACTTCCATGGCCACTCTTTCATCACTCTGCCCAATCTTCTCCTGCCCTTCTTCTCTGTATCCAGAAAGCAGAGTCCGCATCGAGATCAAGCAGGAAGTGATAGTATCACTCTGTACAGGTAGTCCTCGACTTACAACAGTTCATTTAGTGACCAGCACTGGGGGGGAAAAAGTGACTTAGGACTGTTTTTCACACTTGCGACCATTTGCAGCATCCCCATGGTCACACAATCAAAATTCAAATGTTTGGAGGCCGACTCGTATTTATGATGGTTGCAGTATTCCGGGGGTGTTGTGCGCATCCTGTTGTAGGAATTTAGCACCCACCCCCCTCCTAGAAGAATGAAATATTTTAGAAAATACTTAAAAGGCAGAATATATTTCCCTGGATGAGAAATGGAGAAACATGTTTTAAAGACAAAGCAGCTTCCTGACTCCCCCCCACCTTTGTCAATGGGCCATTAAAGCCTCAACCAAGCTCACTCATTCTCCCCACCTTTGTCAATGGGCCATCATCATCTGCAACATAATAGAACCCATCTAGCAACTGAAACTCACCACATGGCACCTGGGAAGATTACATCAGCCAGCAAGGCTAGCTAAGACCCCCACCCCCTGGGAGTCTGACAACCAATCAGGATACTCTTCCTGTGCCCCAGAAAGTTCAAAGCTCAGAAAAAGCATAAAGCCAGGGAGCACACATGATTTTCTGTTCAGGAACTCAAGCCATGTGATCCTGACCACCATTAAACCATCTTTCCAAGCAGCCTCCATGTTTCCAGTGTCTTTGTCCCCACTTGGAACTGCACCCAAATGGATATTTCTTCCAACACTGTGATCACCTTTTTATGACTTTCTGACCAGCAAAGTCAAGGGGGAAGCCAGTTTCAGTGAACTATTGTGTTATTAACTGTAGGAAGTTAAAACTCATCCCCCCCTCCTAGAAAATCCTCCACTGATCGCTGCTGAGTGAGCGCCGAGTGCCGCCACCGCCGCCAAATGCTCCACTAAAGCCTCCTAGACATCATTACTAAACTGCAGAGCCTACTCTGCTCTGCCAAAGCCCTCGGCTATTCCTTCTGCTTCCTTCTGCTGAAGATGAAGCCCTGCCCTGCTCTGCTGTAGCTGGTGAGTTCCGAGGGGACTCCAGTCTCCCAATTTCTATCAACTTTTTAAAATTCCCACCATTGCAACTGTGCTAAAAGAGGCTTCTTCAACTGCCCAGTTTCATCATTTTTAAATTTCCCGCCGAATCTTCACCGTTACCATAGTGATTGCCACCATTACCATAGTGATTGCCAGAAAAAGTGAAAGAGAGAGAGATAAAAATTGAGGAAGATCGATTAAGTGAGAGATACTTCTTCAATACTAAAACTGAAAAGAGTGTGAAATAAAACAAAAGAAATAAGAAAGATACTGCTTTAATACTAATTACATAAAAACTCAAAAAATATCATTATGCCAGCCAGAAAATCCAACAGATCAACCATTAACGCTGATAAAAACTTAGAAGCAAGAATAATAGCTATTGAACAAAACTTAGAAAAAAGAATACAAGCTATTGAACAAAACTTAGAAAAAAAAATTCTAACAGTTATTGAACAAAGTTTCACAAATCTGATAAAACAAATTACAACACAAAAAAATGAAAACTCAAATGATCTAAATCTCTTCCCAACTCATCTAACATTACATAATACACAACCTAAACAACAAATAACTACTAACCAACTAATTAGAGATGCCATGGAGAGAGGACAAAAAAATAAATAAATAATGCAAAATGAGATATTTTCGGAAATATTAAAAGGGCAGAATATTTCCCCTAAAAGGGAGGGAGAAACTCAGCCCCCTTCCATCTTTGTCAATAATGGGCCATTAAGGCCTGAGCCAGTCCATTCTACATAACAAAGATCTACTTCCTTCAGGCAGAGCCATTTAATTGCCCTTCATTGCATCACCCAACAAGATTCAACCAAACGTAACACACAGACGACCTAAAAAGCTAGCTGTGACCTCTGACAAAAACCAATCAGGGTACTCTTCCTATGCCCCAGGAAGTTCAAAGAGCCAGAGAGGGTATAAAACTCAGGGGCTCTCAGCATCTCTTCCCCTTTTTTCGCCCAATATCTCCAAGTCATGTGATCCTGTTCATCAATAAAGATGATTAGGGGACTGGAGGTTAAAACATGAATGGTTGCAGGAACTGGGTATGTCTAGTTTAATGAAAAGAAGGATTAGGGGAGACATGATAGCAGTGTTCCAATATCTCAGGGGTTGCCACAAAGAAGAGGGAGTCAAACTATTCTCCAAAGCACCTGAGGGCAGGACAAGAAGCAATGGATGGAAACTAAGCAAGGAGAGAAACAACTTAGAACTAAGGAGAAATTTCCTGACAGAACAATTAATCAGTGGAATGACTTGCCTGCAGAAGTTGTAAATGCTCCAACACTGGAAATTTTTAAGAAAAAGTTGGATAACCATCTGTCTGAGATGGTGTAGGGTTTCCTGCCTGGGCAGGGGGTTGGACTAGAAGGCCACCAAGGTTCGTTCCAACTCTGTTGTTGTTATTGTTAAATAAGCCTTCTTTCCAAGCAACTTCCATGAATCCAGTGTTTTTTCCCCCCACTTCGAACTGAACCCAGAAGGATATTTCTTCCAACATAACTAAACAACTGCATTTAACAACCGTAGCAACGAAGGTCGTAAAGTGAGGCAAAATTCACTTAATAAACATTTCGCTTTTGCTTCTCATCCAAGAAGCTTCTTCAGAGCCTTTCTGACAATGCTGCTAAGCAATGCTCAATGTTGATTTTAATTCTTATTCACCGATTGGAACCATGGAATATTGGTCCGATAAGAGAGGGGTAAATGGATTCTTAACGCGTTCATGTCTACATGATATGTAGACATGGGCCTCAGCTGGCTCAACAGACTAATGCAGTCTGTTATTAACAGCAGCTGCTTGCAATTACTGCAGGTTCAAGTCCCACCAGGCCCAGGGTTGACTCAGCCTTCCATCCTTTATAAGGTAGGTAAAATGAGGACCCAGATTGTTGGGGGCAATAAGTTGACTTTGTATATAATATACAAATGGATGAAGACTATTGCTTGACATAGTGTAAGCCACCCTGAGTCTTCGGAGAAGGGCCGGATATAAATGCAAATAAAAAACAAAAACAAAAACATGCATCCGTGTATAAGGATATTTTAAATTCAATGCTCAGCTGAATTTTGCTGGCTTTTTGATCCACAGGTAGAAATATATATTTCAAATTATATAGTTGTATATAGCTAAAATTATTTAGGTAACAGCAGCAGGGCAAAATATAGGCAAAGACCGTAGATGGGAGAGGTGCGGGATAAATCAAACAGCTATCCTGATAGAGATTATGATTTTTCCCTTGTTAATTTGAGTCTCTCATTATAAAATTAATGCATTTATTTTCACTAGCATTTTATACCCTAGGTGGCAGCAGTGGAACAAAATAGCAGTGGAGGAAAACATAGTTTGCTAATCATAATTATATATGTTATTTTTGGTGTGTTCATTTAGGTGATAATGAATTTATTTATATAGTTCATCATTAACTACTGAGGAGATGATTTTCTGAATGAAACAATAGAAGCTAATTGTCCAATACAATTTACAGCCTTTACCCAAATTACTGGAAGAGCTTGATTTACATTAGCTTAAAACAGGGGTGAAATACTCCCAGTTTGGACCGGCTTGCACAATCCGGTAGCGATGGTGGCTGCTGGTTCGGAGGACTGGTAGCAAAAATTCCTGGCCCCGCCCCCCTGCCTCTGCTGAGTCGCACCATCAGTAGAGGGTTTTTTTTTTTACTTTTAAAAGCAGGTTTTTCTTCATCCGAAACATGCCTTTAAAAGTAAAAAAAAAGCCTTTGAGGATCCCGCCCTCAGCTGAGATCGGCAGAGCCTTTAAACTTAAAAAAAAAATTTTTTTAAGGCTTCTCTGGCAATCTCACTTGAGTTCCTCATCAGCAGAACCTTAAAAAACATGTTTTCTACAAGTAAGAGTAGAGATTCTAAGGCACTTACCTGATTACTGATGAACGCATGGCTCTTTTTCCAGCCCGAAAGCAGTTTCACTTTCAGCACCAGACAGAATCAATTGCTTAAACTAATCTATTTCCTCAGTGAGCAACTAATGCTGTCTGACTTTGCTGACTGAGGAACTCTGGGAATCGAAGTCCCCTGATTTAAAAATATAAATAAAATAAAAAAATAAAATATTTATTTATTTATTTATTATTTCAATTTCTATACCGCCCTTCTCCCGAAGGACTCAGGGCAGTTTACAGCCAACTAAGAACAACAAGTATAAAAATTAAAAACAAATTTAAAAGATTAATTTAAATAGGCTGAAAATTCTAAAAACTATTAAACCCCCCCATTAAAAAACTATTAGGCCAGTCCTAATATTTGTGCAGCTTTTTGAGATTTGGTGTGTTTCAGTAGTGTTTCACTCTAACTACACAAACTAACAACAGAATCTCACAAAGCTGTATGTGGCATTTTGTGTGTGTGTGTCAATTGTGTTGTGTTGTGTGTGTGTAAAGTGTGAAAGTTGGTTTTTGAGCTTTTTGTGGCTGTGTGAAGTGTGAAGGGCAGCTGCTTTTACATTGTGTGTGAGTCAGTTGTGTTGTGTTGTGTGTGTAAGGTGTGAAAGTTGGTATCTCTTATTGTTCTTTATACTTTGTTTATTATTTTTATTATTTATTATTATTGGCCATGCCCACCCAGTCATCTGACCACCAAGTCACGCCCACAGAACTGGTAGGGAAAATTTTTAGATTTCACCCCTGGCTTAAAACCTTTATGAGGCAGACTTGCACTATTTCTGATTTTCATATCAAATACGATACAAAATTTATGAGCAGCTGAAGGTAAGAACTAATGGCTCTACTTAGTAAATTCCTAGATGAGGCAAGATTTGAACCAGGAAGATCAGGCTAGTGACACTCGCAAAACATTAACATTCTTAATTAATAATCTGAATGACTAATCTAAATAACTGTGTCTGAGATTTTGAGGATTAAATGAAGAATCTTGGTTTTAGCACTGTCCAAGAGAGATCAGAATTAAGCTTATCTTTCAGTTACATCTTTCTCATATCTTGCTAAGATTTTATTGGGCTGACTGATGGATTGACTGACTGACCGATTGATTGAATGACTGATTGAAAGTTTCTGTGTGCTGCTATAGCAGTTTGGTAATAGAGGGTTTTGGAATTTCAATCTTGTCTTTTATTCTCATTAATAATTTTTATTAGCTTTATAGTATACTATTTTTATTTATTGTTGTTTTCCCTGTTAGCTATTTTGTTATTAATATAGTATGTAGGTGACAGACTAACAATTTGTAAACAGGTTGAATAGTTTAAAATTCTTTTGGCCTATTTGCAAGGGATGGGAAACTAACGTTGTATTCTATCAATCAGCATTCGATTATGGAGGATAATATGTGCATAAACTGTTTCAACTCCTACCCTCAAAACGACACTATAGAGCACTGCACACCAGAACAACTAGACACAAGAACAGTTTTTTTCCTGAAAGCCATCACTCTGCTCAACAAATAATTCCCTCAACACTGTCAAACTACTTACTAAATCTGCACTACTATTAATCTTCTCATCGTTCCCATCACCAATCTCTTTCCACTTATGACTGTATGACTGTAACTTTGTTGTTATGATTTATATTGATATATTGACCATCATTTGTGTTATAAATGTTGTACCTTGATGAAGGTATCTTTTCTTTTATGTACACTGAGAGCATATGCACCAAGACAAATTCCTTGTGTATCCAATCACACTTGGCCAATAAAAATTCTATTCTATTCTATTCTATTCTATTCTATTCTATTCTATTCTATTCTATTATAGGGGACTCCATGTGTCTTGCTTCTCCCCCGCCCACTAGGGGGCAGGGAGTGGGACGTGTTGGGCCGCTCAGACGGCTCGAAGAACAGGGAGGGAGGGCATGTCCCCCCTTTCCCCCTCCCTCCAGACTTACCTCCTCAACTCATTTTGGTTGTGCAGCAAGCAACCAGGGGAAATGGCGGGACCGGTTGCACATGCCAGTAAATAGTTTGGGGGGGGCTTATTTTGTGTGGGTGGCTTATATTATTGCATGCGCTGAAAAGCCTGATTGGGCTTATTATTTGGACATGTCTTATTTTCAGGGAAACTTGGAAATCTTGCAACACAGTTAAATAATAAAGTGCACACAGACCCAAACATGTCAATTACAAAGCCTCAAAAAACATACAAAAACTCATCTACTGGTAGTCACCAGACCAATTTGCTAGCTGCCCACAGAAATGTTTGCTGTTGTCACTGCTCTCTCTAGGTCAAAAAACCTCCTTTCTAATTGCAGTTTGCCCCAAACCTATTTTCCTCTGTCTCCCAATCTGAAATAAGACACGGACCAGATTTAACCTCCAAGAACCAACATAAAAACAATGAACACACGGACAGCAGACCTAAGTCAGTTCTATTGCAACCTCAAAATAATGTTTATTGGCTGTATGCTGAAAGACCTGGTTGAACAAAAATGTTTTTGTGTGGCTCCCACAAAGACAATAAAATGCATGCCTCACTAGGGAAGGCAGTCTGGAGTTCCAAGCATCACTAGAACATTTATTTATTTTATTTTATTTATTTGTCACAACAGTATATATAAGCATAAGCATGAAATTACTATACGATATATAAGCATATATATAAGCATAAGTATAAAATAACTATACGAATTGGATACAATCAAAGGGGACATTGGGACAGGAACAGTAGGCACGCTGGTGCTCTTATGCACGCCTCTTACAGACCTCTTAGGAATGGGGTGAGGTCAATAGTGATAGTTTTTGGTTAAAGCTTTGGTGATTTTGGGAAGAGACCACAGAGTCAGGTAGTGCATTCCAGGCATTAACAACTCTGTTACTGAAGTCATATTTTCTGCAATCAAGATTGGAGCGGTTCACATTAAGCTTAAATCTATTGTGCGCTCATGTATTGTTGTGATTGAAGCTGAAGTAGTCTTCGACAGGAAGGACATTGTAACAGATGATTCTATGAGTTAAACTCAGGTCATGTCGAAGGCGGCGGAGTTCTAGATTTTCTAAACCCAGTATTTCCAGTCTGGTGGCATAAGATATTTTGCTTGCCAGACAGCTACTTGTCACAGCTGTTTGGCATGGGAGAACATCTGGAGCTAGGTCATAGCTGATCAGAGAATATTACACACTATTACTATTTCCATTGTCCAAGAACTAGTTTCAAAAAATCTGCAATTAACCATCTCTCTGCTTTTCCAACTTGGAAACTTTGCCCCAAATTCTCTGCCCCAAATTTTGTTACAAAACAAATGCATCCTGTACCATCCTGACCAAACGTAATGCTTGTTTGTTTATTGAGAAGAGCAACAAAGATGATTAGGGGACTAGAGCAGTGGTGGGTTGCTACTGGTTCGCCCTGGATCGGGCAAAGCGGCAGCAGCAGCAGGAGGCTCCGCCCACGCACCTGGACGCCTCTTCGCATGCACAGAAGCATCAGGCATACAAGTGCATGAGCATGCGAGCAAACCGGTAGCAAACTAAATTGAAACCCACTACTGGACTGGAGACTAAAACATATGAAGAACAGTTGCAGGAATTGTCTAGTTTGATGAAAAGAAGGTCAAAGGATGACATGATAGCAGTCTTCCAATATCTAAGGGCTGCCACAAAAAAGAGGGAGTCAACCTATTCTTCAGGACAAGAAGCAATGGATGGAAACTAATCAAAGAGAGAAGCAACTTAGAACCTAAGGAAAAATTTCCTGATGGTGAAAACAAATGGAACCAGGGACTTCCCTCCAAAAGTTGTAGGTGCTTCAACACTGGAGGTTTTTAAGAAGAGATTGGACAACCATATATCTGAAATTGCATAGGGTCTCCTGCTTGAGCAGGGGGTTGGATTAGAAGACCTCGAAGATCCCCTCCAACTCTGTTATTATGTTATTCAATGGCAAACGTTAGTTGAGCACTCAGCAGAGAGAAAGCCAGAATGGAAATTTGAATAATCTTACCCAATCTGTTGTTTTCTCATAATGTTTGACTGGCACTCCTGTAAGATTGTTCGTTAAGGAGTTAAAGTTCATCACCTACGGATGGCATCAGCTGTTTTAAACTCAGGGCAGAACATATGGATAAAAGATTTAGAAGGTGGAAAACAGATGGGAGGAACCATTTTCATATCAGCTTTCTCCCTTGATATTAGCAGCTAATGACATCTCCAAGCATGTTCTCTTTCAAATGGCACTGACATGCTATGATTTAGCTGTGCTGTTTAATTTTGTACTTTGCTTTTTCTTCTTCTCATATTTGTTCCCCACTGTGGTCTGGTTTTGATGAGAAGGTGGATCACAATTTAATTTTCTTCCACTCAATCAGGTCTGATTCTTGGAGATTACCTGGACAAACCGATTTTCTTGTCAAGGATTTTCAGAAGTGGTTTGCCATTACCTCTTTCCTAGGGCCGACATCTCCCGCTAACTTCATGCCTAAAGCAGGACTAGAATTAACAGCCTCCCAATTTCTGGCTTGAGTCAGTATATCAAACTAGCTCTTGGATTAACAAGTGGGAAATGATAAATCGGATTTTGCCCTCAAATTGACTTTAAACACTAGATCAGGGGTGTCAAACTCGATTTTTTTGAAGGCCACATCAGGGTTGTATTTGACCTCGGGGGGCTGGGGGGCACGGCCAGGGGGCATGGCCAGTTTGACGTCATTCATGTCAGGAGCGCTCTGCAGTGGTGGGTTTCAAAAAATTTTACTACCGGTTCTGTGGGTGTGGCTTGGTGGGCATGGCAGGGGAAGGATATTGTAAAATCTTCATTCCCTCCCCACTCCAGGGGAAGGTTACTGCAAAATCCCCATTTCCTCCCAATCAGCTGAGATTTGGGAGGCAGAGACTAGATGGGGGCCGGGCCAGTCAGAATTTTTACTACCGGTTCTCTGAACTACTCAAAATTTCTGCTGCCGGTTCTCCAGAACTGGTCAGATCCTGCTGAAACCCACCTCTGGCGCTCTGCCAGTGAAAACAGGCTCCTGAGTTCCATTTTCGGATGCGACAGCTTCCTACAACCCACTGCCAGCGAAATCGGAGCTACGTTTTCACTGGCAGAGGCACCGTGGGCCTTGAGTTTGACACCCCTACACTAGATGATGAAGATAGAAATTAAAAAATACTATTTCATCTCATTGAAAATAGCAGTATAGGGAATAATGCCCAAGGCTATTGTAGGAGGTGACCAGGCTGAGCCTGAGGTGAGAGGTCAAATGTGTCATCAGTTCGGAGTCCCTTTGCGCCCATAAGAGTTCTAAGTCCCACCTACCTTGAATTCCTTTGGTTTTTATCTACCGCCAATTCGCTTTGACCGTTGGGCTCAAGGATGGTCGTAAATCAAGGACTACCTCTACATGTTTCTTAACAGAAATTCGAGAAAGGCCTGTCGGGAAAGGATCAACAGTATCCCCCCTCCACTCTGCTCAAAACCGACTTCTTTAGATTTTTCTTTTAAAAACCACCAACAACAACAAGGGGTGGTGGTGGTAATAATGTATAATTTGCCTCTGAGCATTAAGTCCCCTGCTTCTTTCCGTTCTGTTCGGATTACGAGACAGGAAGATGGGATAGGCAGTATGAACCGCCTTCCACAGCCGCCAAAGTCAGTGAGACCTTATCCTAAGTTTATTGGATGGCTTCCTCCCAAACTCTTTGTTTGTGTTATGTATTTGAACTTTAAGAGGGAAGTTTGGGCGGGAACTAGCACGTTGCTGATTGGCTGATGCCTCAGCCAAAATAGTATTTAAAGAGGGGTTTTTGCTGTTGGTCTTTTGCTGGGTCACAATAAACTAAAGAGCTGTTGTCACTTGTGTGGTCTCCTGCCTCGTCATTGCCCAAACTTAACAGTTTGAACTGCTCTTCAAGAGAAAAATGGACAGGGAAGACTTCAAGGCTTCCTAAAATTGAAAACTTGTCCCTGGGGTAATTGAAGTGTGTGTGTGTGTGTGTGTGTGTGTGTGTGTGTGTGTGTGTGTGTGTGTTTAATCAAAGGACTGATAAAATCGGATTCCAGGAGCAACACAGAAGAAACAGATAAAGCGGACTGGGAATTTTGGTGAAACCGAGACGGTGGTAGAGGGCCTATTGAAGACGGCCAAGCTAATTAGAATCAGTAACTCAGGCATTCTATTCCATGCTGTGCAAATGACCTCAGAAGTTTGAAATTTCCCTGTTCTAGTTTTTGTCTCTCTCTTTTTCTGTGTATTTCACAAGTAAAAAAAATAATGTGACCGATGGATTTTATGTCCTCGAATGGCCAACCCCCAAACAGGAGTCTAGCGTATGGCAAATTTCTTTTAAACAAAAGAATTCTTTTGAATTCTACGTATGTCTCTGCCTTCACCACTGTTCAAAACCACTCTTCTAAAAGTTTCACACAGAGCTTTCTGAGTTGATATGTTCAAAAGGATTGGGGTGTGTGTGTGTGTGTGTAGGGAGGGAGGGAGAGAAAGAAGCAAAGAAGCTAAACCGTTTTACGTTTTTGGAAAAAAAAAATGCCGTTAAAGGGGTGAGGTGGTTTAAATCTGATGAGCAGAAATGTCAGCTTAGATCAAAGATGAATAACCGTAGCTTTTCTTTTTTTACAAGGCAAAATGGTCGGGGTGGGCTTCAAAAATTTTAGCAAGGGGTTCTCTGCCCGGTTGCTGGGTAGGCATGGCCATGGTGGGCGTGGCGTAATTGGTCTCCTGCACCACCAACAGGAGAGGAGGCATTTTTGCCCTCCTCGGGCTCCGGCGGTTTTCTTGAGCCCAAGGGAGGGCAAAAACGGCCTCCCCAGGCTCCAGAGGCCCTCCCGTTTCTGGCCCTCCCGAACTTCGAGTAGGCCTGTTTTAAGCCCTCCCTGAGCATCCGTGTGCGCCCTGCACTTACCTTCATCCAAAATTGGCCACATGGGGAGGGGCCAGCCAGGAGTAGGATTTGGGAATTCTCTGAACTACACAGAATCTTAGCTAGAGGTTCTCCCGAACCCCTGCAAATCCCCAGTAGCCCACCCCTGAAAATAGTGCTCAAGGAATATTAAAACAGGGAGTCCTTGTCTTACGACCGTTCGTTTAGTGACCGTTCAAAATTACAACAGCGCTGAAAAAGTGACATGACTGTTTTTCACGCTTACAACTGTTGGAGTATCCCCATGGTCACATGATAAAAATTCAGGGACTTGGCAACTGGTTGACCCACTAGAGTAAGGACACAAGGAATGTTGCGGGCCCCGTCCCCTAAAGAGATACATCTGGCGGGACCCAGAAGAAGGGCCTTCTCTGTGGTGGCTCCTTCCTTCTGGAACATCATCCCTCCGGAAATTAGACTGGCTCCCACTCTAACAATCTTTCGGAAGACTCTGAAGACATGGTTCTGCCAATGGGCCTGGGGAACCCAGAGCGGGATGGAGCCAATTAAATGCCTGGTATAAAAGGTAAAGGTAAAGGTTCTCCTCGCACATACGTGCTAGTCATTGCGCCGACTCTAGGGGGCGGTGCTCATCTCCGTTTCAAAGCTGAAGAGCCAGCACTGTCCGAAGACGTCTCCGTGGTCATGTGGCCGGCATAACTCAACACCAAAGGCGCATGGAACGCTGTTACCTTCCCACCAAAGGTGGTCCCTATTTTTTCTACTTGCATTTTTACGTGCTTTCGAAACTGCTAGGTTGGCAGAAGCTGGGACAAGTAACAGGAGTTCACCCCGTTACACGGCAGCACTAGGGATTCGAACCGCTGAACTGCTGACCTTTCGATCGACAAGCTCAACGTCCTAGCCCCTGAGCCACCGCGTCCCTATAAATGGCTGGTGTGAATGTGTGTTATTTTATTATTTTAATTTTTTTATTAGTTTTGTTTTTATTTCTTTTATATTGTGCTTTTATGTCCCATAAACTATCTTGAGTCATCATGTGCAAGTAGGCAACAATGTACATTTTCTAAATAAATAAATGAATGAATAAATTCATAAATAAATGTATTTATTTATATAGTTGCACTGTCCAGGGGTCACCATTTGTATTCTTCCCAGCGGACTTTCAACAAGCAAAATCAATGGGGGAATCCAAATTTATTTAATAATCCTAATGGTTGACTTAACAGCTACGGAAAAAATTGGCATAAAATAGGGCAAAATTCACTTAACAACTGTCTTGCTTAGCAGCAGAAATTTGGGGGCCAATTGTAGTGATAAACTGAGGGCTACCTGTAAGGTATTGCAGCTGCAGTTGCACATGGAATGTACTACCTGTAAGGTATTGCAGATTGCAGTTGCACATGGAATTCAATTCTGGGCACAGCAGAGATTTCCTAATTCTTCCTCAATAAGGGGTGTTGTGCCATGCCCAGATGTCATGTCATCCCAAGGTTTTCTGCTTGTCAAAATAATCCATTATATAATCCCGTGAGGTCCAGAAGACACAGCCTTGGAAACAGGTCTTAACAGGCTCGGTGTAAATCTTTCCATTTTTGTAAGATTCCTTGAAGACTTTAATCACACCATGTATTCGAATTATTACTTTTAGTATTACTATTACTACTACTATTTCATTAGTTTCAAAATCTTAACCTTTGCTGGCTCATGCTACAGTATATGGGTTTAGACTACCTTCAGTGTCCTCCAGAAATTTGACGGAATATTTTCAAAAATCGTAAGATCCACAACCATAATAATCGGACGCAGAGGCATGAATATATATGCCAAGTTCTATCCATCAGTGGATTTTGATTGATACAGGTTTCATACAGGGGTGAAATGCTCCCGGTTTAGACCGGATCAGCTGATCCGGTAGCAATGACAGTGGGTGGTTCGGAGAACCGGTAGCAAAAATTCCTGCCACCCCCCACCTCCCCTCCTGTGCCCAGCTGAGCCGCCCGATCGTCAGAGCCTTTTTTTAAACCTTTTAAAAGCATTTTTTTACAACCTCTTCCGCCGAATAGATTGTAAAAAAAATGCTTTTAAAAGGTTAAAAAAAAGTCTCTGATGATCCCAGCTGAGCTGCCTGATTGTCAGAGGCTTTTTATTTTTATTTTAAAAGCGTTTTTCTACAACCTCTTTGGCCGATCAACCCCACCCCCAGCACGCACTGTTCTACTTACCCCATGCCTCCTTTTGGCGTGCACTGCGCATGCGCGCACCTTGCATTTGGTGCGTGGTGCGCAGCGCACATATGCAGACAGCGAACCGGTAGTAAACCAGTTCAGATTGGTTTCATAGCTTGTTCTTGGAATAGAACTTATAGCCTCAACTTATAGCCGTTTATTTAGCAACTGTCTGAAGTTACAATGGCACTGAAAAAAAGGGGATTTACAACTGATCCTCACACGACTGTTGCAGCATCCCCAAGAACTGATGGATCAGCGGAGGCAAATCTACAGAACAATTTTTTTGTAACGGGTGGAAGAAGATCCAAAACGCTGATTTCCAGGAAAAATGACATGGGGTTTGGTCGGGAGCTGCATCATGATCCCCGAATGCCGTACTCCTAAATTCTGGAGGTGCAAGAAAAGATGACGGATTTTTAGAGCAGATAAGAAAAAAAAAACTATATTGCATATTTTTCTTAAACGGACAATATTACTGGTAGAGAAGTCTAGTGATGCACGCTGTTGTGCCTCGTCCTCCGTCCTCTCCTCAGCCGGGCTCCTCCCATCTCCTCCCGGACCTGCTATCAGATTCAGAGTCTGATAATGAAGAGGAATGGCCTGGCATGCCTCCAGCCCCCAGCCCTGGCCCCATGCCCGGACAGAATGTCAGGAATGAACAAACAAACCTCACTCCTACAGCGTGTGAGCAGGGAGCCAGCCACGTGCTGGAATTACTGGCAGCAGATCCAGAGGAAGAGAATTCACAGTGGAAGGATCTCTGCTTCCGGAGATCTGAGAGGAGACATCAGCAGAAGGAAGGGAGGGGCAGGCCTGGATAAGTGCTGAGTCATGGAGCCACACCCCACAGCCTATATAAAGGATCAGCTTGAGTCAAGCAACTTTGAGTCAAGCAAAGTCTCCTTTAGTTTGCTGAAGTCACAACTTGAATTCCTGCCTGCCCCGAGAAATCTGAAAGGAATTTGGCAAAGCTGCAGAGGCTTCATGGCCACGCTTGATACGGACTTCCTAGACCCGGTCGTTATTTATTTATTTATTTATTTATTGTTTATATTTATATACCGCCCTATCTCCCAAAGGACTCAGGGCGGTTTACAGGCACTTAAAAACAAAAAATACAATAAATACAATTCTAAAAACAATTAAAAAACTTATTCAAAAGCCTTAATTAAAAATATAAAAATTAAAACCCAAGATAAAACCCACAAACTAAAATCTAACTCAGTCCTGCGCAGTTAAATAGATATGTTTTAAGCTCACAAGGAAGGTCCAAGGTCCGAAGCTGACGAAGTCCTGGGGGCAGTTCATTCCATAGGGTGGGGGCTCCCACAGAGAAGGCCCTTCCCCTGGGCGTCGCCAGACGACATTGCCTCGCTGACGGCACCCTGAGGAGTCCCTCTCTGTGAGAGCGCACGGGTCGGTGAGAGGTATTCGGTAGCAGCAGGCGGTCCCGTAGATAACCCGGCCCTATGCCATGGAGCGCTTTAAAGGTGGTCACCAAAACCTTGAAGCGCACCCGGAAGGCCACAGGCAGCCAGTGCAGTCTGCGCAGGATGGGTGTTATACGGGAGCCACGAGGGGCTCCCTCTATCACCCGCGCAGCCGCATTCTGGACTAACTGCAGCCTCCGGATGCCCTTCAAGGGGAGCCCCATGTAGAGAGCATTGCAGTAATCCAGGCGAGACGTCACGAGTGCGTGGGTGACTGTGCACAGGGCATCCCGGTCCAGAAAGGGGCGCAACTGGCGCACCAGGCGAACCTGGTAAAACGCTCTCCTGGAGACGGCCGTCAAATGATCTTCCAAAGACAGCCGTTCATCCAGGAGGACGCCTAAGTTGCGCACCCCCTCCATCGGGGCCAATGACTCGCCACCGATGGTCAGCAGATTTAGCTGACTGTACCGGGATGCCGGCATCCACAGCCACTCTGTCTTGGAGGGATTGAGCTTGAGCCTGTTTCTCCCCATCCAGACCCGTACAGCCTCCAGACACCGGGACAGCACTTCGATAGCTTCGTTGGGGTGGTCCGGTGTGGAAAGGTACAGCTGGGTGTCATCCGCATACAGCTGATACCTCACACCAAAACCACTGATGATCTCACCCAACGGCTACATGTAGATGTTAAACAGAAGGCGAGGATCGACCCTGCGGCACCCCACAAGTGAGGCGCCTCGGCCCACCTCTGCCCCCCTGTCAACACCGACTGCGACCGGTCGGAGAGATAGGAGGAGAACCACCGATAAACGGTGCCTCCCACTCCCAATCCCTCCAGCCGGCGCAGCAGGATACCATGGTCGATGGTATCGAAAGCCGCTGAGAGGTCTAATAGGACCAGGGCAGAGGAACAACCCTATCCCTGGACCTCCAGAGATCATCCACCAACGCGACCAAAGCCGTCTCTGTGCTGTAACCGGGCCGGAAACCGGACTGGAACGGGTCGAGATAGATGGTTTCATCCAGGTGCAGGGGAAACTGATATGCCACCATACTCTCTACAACCTTCGCCGCGAAGCGAAGGTTGGAGACTGGACGATAATTACCTAAAACAGCCGGGTCCAGGGAAGGCTTCTTAAGGAGGGGTCTCACCACCGCCTCTTTCAAGGCGGCCGGAAAGACACCCTCCACCAAAGAAGCGATCGTAATCGCCTGGAGCCAGCCTCGTGTCACCTCCTGAGTGGCCAGCACCAGCCAGGAGGGGCACGGGTCCAGTAAACACGTGGTGGCATTCAGTCTACCCAACAACCTGTCCATGTCCTCGGGAGCTACAGGGTCAAACTCATCCCAGACAATGTCACCAAGACCACCCTCGGACGCCTCACCTGAGTCACCGCAATCTTGGTCCAACCCGTCCCGAAGCTGAACGATTTTATCGTATAGATAACCGTTAAACTCCTCAGCACGTCCCTGCAGCGGGTCATGCCGCTCCCCCTGGTGAAGGAGGGAACGAGTCACCCGGAACAGGGAGGCTGGGTGGTTATCTGCCGACGCAATGAGGGAGGAGGCGTAGCAACGCCTCGCTTCCCTCAATGCCACTAGGTAAGTCCTTGTATAGGACTTACTTACTTCACTAGTGTCCGATCAGCCTCTGAACGGCTAGACCTCCAGGAACTCTCTAGGCGTCGTTGGAGGGGGAGGGGGACACGACACACGCTCTTACGAGAACATGAGTGTGTTCTGCCCCCCCTTCGCCTCCGTCCGAGCGATGGCTTAATTAGCCGGCACTATCAGCCCTGGCAACAAAATAGCAAGCATCTGCCAAGTGTCTCTGTTATCTCCCTTGACGCCGATGAGTCAAACAGTACTTCAGCTCTTAGTTAAGCAGTTAATTTACCTGCTACGAAGAGGCACAGCAGCTCTTGCTGCCCTTATATCCTGTGGGATGTGGCTCCATGACTCAGCACTTCCTAGGCCTGCCCCACCCCTGCTTCTGTTGTTCCCGCCTCTCCTACCTATGGAACCTAGGATCCAGCCAGGCCTGATTGCCATCAGCTGGGTCTGGAGGCGTGGCCTGGGGGGAAAGAGTCAGGAGATGGAGGCCTCATTATCATTTCCACCTGGCCTGCCTCTGGCTCCTGGAGCTGAGCCAGGCAAGCCGGTGCTCCCGAGGTAAGTCCTGATGGCCCTTCCCCCTCACTTTCCAAGTCACTTTCTGGCAGGAGGCCCGGCTCGGGGGGCGCAGATACAACAGAGTGATTCAAGGGATGGATAACAAGAGATGTACTTGCATGCTTTTTTCTTTCTTCCGTTCAATCGTGTCCGATTCTCAGAGACTGCCTGGACAAGTCCCTGCAGTTTTGTTGGCAAGGGTTTTCAGAAGAGCTTTGCCATTGCCTCCTTTCTAGCGCAGAGAGGGAGGGATTGGCCCAAGGGCACCCGATTGGCTTTGTGCCTAAGACAGGATTAGAACTCACAGTCTCGGTCATAAGTCACTTTTTTCAGTCTCATTGTAACTTTAAAGAGTCATGTTTGTGGAGATTCTCAGATCATGGTTGTCCAAAAGGCGCTTTTTCAAGAGGCAACTGGACTTCTTGGGTTTTCTTTGAAGGTGTCTTCTTATCCAAGGAGCTTCTTCAGCTCCTGAAGAAGCTACTTCAGCTCAGAGCTGAAGAAACTTCTTGGATGAGAAGCGAAACGTCTTCAAAGAAAAATCAGAAAGCCCAGTTACCTCTTGAAAAAGTATCTTTGAGTCAAAGAGTGCTAGTTCTAAGTCAAGGACTACCTGTATTTCAAATAAACAGGTCTGTGCATCAGGCTAGTTGAATCATAGTAGATTGTTTTCTCTTTTCTACAAATTAAATGTCTCCCCGGTGTATTATTGGTCTTACTCATATTACGTGCAGCCAAGATGGCCCATCAGGAATTCTAGCTGAAAACTTTTGGAAGGAACCAGTTGGAACAGGGAAAGGTTAATATTGTCCAGGGACTTTAGTGTGATCAATATTGTCAGTCTGATTTCCTTTGTATTGTTCCGTCTTTAGTTGAGCCCCATAAAAACAACTGGGTTTTTGGGGTTTTTTTGGCCAGCTGCAATGAGCGACCCCAGTATCGGCATATGAATACATTTTGCTTTTTAAACGCTGCTGAGTGCATATTTCCAGCACTAACAATTTTAATCAGGCAAATTCACATGCAGATTACAGTAGGCCAAGCCAACTCTTGTTATCATTATTGACCAGAACGGTGAATAATATTCCAAATATAGCCTTGCTGATATTTCTTGTGGCTGTATATCAACTCACTTGGAAATTAGCAGAATCTTAGCCAATTCAAAGTCTGCAAGGTTGTACGTTTTCCTGACTGATTGCTCTTTTATTCTGACCATGTTCATATGTTATTTGTGACCCTTTAGGACCTAGTTTGTGAAAAAGGCAGTTGTGCAGTTGTTTCGTTTTCAAAAACCCTTCATTGGGCAGGGCTACTTAAAGCCAGAAAACAGCAGGTAAAATGACATTCCATGACTAAAGTTATTTGTTTTTATGAATTGCTGCCTGTTAGATGTTATGATTCTTTTCTGACTTTCTCTATCCCCCAAAGAATTGATTGTTTTCATGGAATTAAACTATCTGAATGTCTGCTTCTATCAAGTTAAAAATTGAATAAATTGCATTAGTGGGGTGGAAAAGTATAGATAATCCTCTACTTGCGACCACAATTGAGCCCAAAATTTCCATTGCTAAGCAAGACAGTTGTTGAGTGACTTGTGTGTGCTTCATTTTAATTTACTGGGTTTTTTTGCCACAGTTGTTAAGCGAATCACTGCAGTTGTTAAGTGAAACTGGCTTCTCCCATTGACTATGCTTGTCAGAAGCTGGCTGGGTAGGGTATACCTGGGTTGTATCTTCAAACGGTCACCAAATGAATGGTTATAAGTTGAGGACTACCTATACTCAGAATGTGAATAGAATACGCTACAAGTAATCTTCAACTTAGAGTTGTAATTCTGCCCACAATTTTGGTCAAAAGTCAAAATGGTTGTAAAGCACATCATCACCTGACAATCTTTTTTCTGGCAGTTGTTAAGCAAACACTGAGGTCATTAAACAAACCCATTGTTTGCTATGGGGCAGTTTTGCTGGAATTTGGAAGTAAACCCTGTTTTTCAGCAAAAACATTGTAAAATTGTGGTCATGTCATGGTGGGGCAACTGCAAATGGTCATAAATGTAACAGCGAGGTTTATGTGTTTCGGACATCAGAATGTTGAATCTAGGTCATAAGTCTCATATTTGGGATCCGTTGTAAGTTTGAACATTTGTCAAGCAACTGAGTTGTAAGTCGAGGACTATATACGGCAGTGTTTCTCAAGCTAGGCAAATTTTAGATGTGTGGAGCCAGTCTGGTTGGTCAGGGAATTCTGGGAGTTGACATTCAAGTCATCTGAAAGTGGCCAAGGATGAGAAACACTGGCATATGTACACTACTGTTACAAGGTCACAATTTCCTATAAGTGATTAGGCAAATGCATACAGGTGTTATGTCTGCCTTATATGCAGCTCTATCATTCCTCTCTATTGTAGTTGTTTCTTATATCACATTGTCCCTCTAGGATTCATCTCTATTGTTCCTGTGATGCATTTCCTGTCCCTGTTGTATTACTCACTCTCTAGTACAGAGGTCTCCAACCTTGGCAAATTCAAGCCTGGAAGACTTCAACTCCCAGAATTCCCCAGCCAGCAAAGCTAGCTGGGGAATTCTGGGAGTTGAAGTCCTCCAGGCTTAAAGTTGCTAAGGTTGGAGACCCCTGATCTAGTAAAATGGTTTCTGCACAGTGATGGCTTATAGTGTGTTTATTTACTCTACATGAAACAGAAAATCCACAGAACACCATTTTGAGGCATCTGCTGATAGCAGAGATATCAAATAGAAGGATTCCATCCTTCGTAAGAACATAAGCATTGCTTGGCTGGATCAGACCCCCTGGTCCATTCTGATCAGCACCTTATTCTTCCAACTCAGTGACCAACCAACTTTCACGGTTATCTATGGACATTCTCAAGCTTCCAGGTCAGGGTTATCCCAAAGGTACTTTTTCCAAAAGCCAACTGGACTTTCTTGGTTTTGGCTTTTAAAACCTTTTCCTTCTCATCCAAGAAGTTACTTCAGTTTCTTCATCAAGAACTAAATGAGCTTCTTGGATGAGAAGCAAAAGGTTTTAAAAGGGAAAAAAAACCCAAGACATTTCAGTTGCCTTTTGGAAGAAGAAAAAAAAAAAACACCTTTGGGACAACTGTCACAGACCAATACACCTAGGAAGCCCAGTAGTTTCCCAGCAGATGGCTATCAGAGGCAGACCCTTGCTTTTAAAATTAAGAACCATGTATCTCCATGACTTCCAAGAATGAATCCAACCCTTCTCTGAAGCCAACCTAGATGGCATCCTGCCACATCGCATGCTAACAATTCCAAAGTTTGATTATGTGTTGCATTTTTTAAAAAAATTCCAGGGTTCATTTTCATTAGATGACCCTGATTTGGGGGAAACAGGTTTACCTTGTCCACATTATCTGCACCATGCACTGCTTCATATCTCAGTCACCCCCTTCCTATTAGAATAGAATAGAATAGAATTTTTATTGGCCAAGTGTGATTGGACACACAAGGAATTTGTCTTGGTGCATATGCTCTCAGTGTAGTCACCTCCTTTCTAGTCACCGTTTTGTTCCATATAGTATCAACCTTGTGAACTCTCAAGTTTTCTCTTTCCGCTATGTGTTCAAAATGGACAGTGATTAATAATAATAATAATAATAATAATAATAATAATAATAATAATAATAATAATAATGATGATGATGATGATGTTTTAATTTGTATACCGCCCTTCTCCCGAAGGACTCAGGGCGGTGAACAGGCAAATAAAATACAAACAGAAACATACACCATAATTAAAATAACCCTTAAAAAACTGATTCAAGTATGCCAGAAATTTAAAATAACATTACACCCCATACAAATTACAACAATTTAAAACCCACAATTAAAATTTAAAATTTAAAATCAGGCCAAGATTAAGATATACATGTATGGGTGTAGGTATAAATATATATGTATATAGCATGTATGTATGTGTGTTACGTAGGTGTAGATATATACTTTGAGAGTAGGCAACAGAATTTCATTTTTAATGTGTGTTGGGTACCCACAGTAAAAAAAATGACAATTAATTATTATAAATTAACTTATTATAAATTAATAAGTTATCTTATTAAGAAAAAAACCCCAAGGGTCATAATCTTCATGCGAATGCTGCTTCAATATTGGATCATCTTAGCAGTCCTCCTCAGGACCTTCTCTAGCTCCACTTTATGTCCTGTGCTCCTGTCAACGACCAAAATAGCACACAATACAGATAGTCCTCAATTTAAAACCACAATGGAGTCCAAAATTTATGTTGCTAAGTAAGACATTTGTTAAGTGAGTTTTGTCACATTTTACATCTTTTTGTTGCCCCAGTTGCAAGTGAATCACTGCAGCTGAGTTAAATAAATAGCAAAGTGATTTAAGTGACTCTGGCTTTCCCACTCACTGCTTGCCAGATTGTGAAATGTGATCACATGACTCTGGGATACTGCAACTATCATAAATATGAACCAGGTACCAAGATCACATAACCATTGGGGAAGCTGCAACAGTCGTAAGTGTGAAAAACGGTCATAAGTCATTTTTCTCAGTGCTGTTCTATCTTCGAACAGTTAGTAAACAAACTGTTATTAGTGAAGGACTATCTGTAGTCCTCATGCAGTGGCACCATTGATTTATTTATTTTGTCAATCATATATAAGATAACAGGTAAAAGTATAAACATAATTTGAATACATGAAGAGTACGTAAAAAAGAATATTAGGACAGGGACGGTAGGCACATGGGTACACTTATGCATGCCCCTTACAGACCTCTTAGGAATGGGGTGAGGTCAACAGTAGATAGTTTAAGCTTAAAATTTTGGGGGTTTGGGGAAGAAACTACAGAGTCAGGTAGTGCATTCCAGGCATTGACCACTCTGTTACTGAAGTCCTATTTTCTGCAATCGAGTTTGGAGTGGTTTACCTTAAATTGGTATCTATTGTGTGCTCATGTATTGTGGTTGAAGCTGAAGTAGTCATTGACAGGTAGGACGTTGTGATAGATAATTTTATGTACTATGCTTAGGTCAGACTGAAGTCAGTGTAGTTCTAAGTTGTCTAAGCCCAAAATTTGGAGTCTGGTATTTTATTGCGGGTAGAGGAGTGGAGAACTCTTCTCATAAAATATCTCTGGACTCCTTCAATTGTATTTATGTCCAATATGTAGTGCGGGTTCCAGACAGATGAGCTATATTCAAGAATTTGAATAGGATTAACTGCTCCCGGGCAGCCACCCACTTACTCAGCCTTCACCTTTATTGCTCCCCATACGGCTCGTATACAATATATATTACAATATTATTGTAAGATTATTACAATATTATTATTATTATTGTAATATATAATTATTATTATATATCATTGTATACAATATTGTATACAATAAAGCAACGTTTTCTACTAATTGTAGTATTTCAGTATATCTATTTCCTTACAAACGTTTCTCAACTTTTAAAAGGTGGACTATTAAAAGTCCCCGAATTCCCCAGCCAGAAAGCCGACTGGGGAACTCTGGAACTTTGAAATCCACGCTTCAAAAAAGCAGCTGCTTCTCCCATTCGAGTTTCCACTTGAGCCCAACTGAAGGATGCTCGGCTGTTACTGGAGGCCTGCCTCCCCCTCCAACCCCGCCCCTCATCACAGGTGTTTGGCACTACAACTCCCACGCCTCCTGCTCAGGTGCATATAACGGCTTCGAGCCGCTAGGAATGCTGGGAGTTGAAGTCCCGCCAACGCCGTGAAGGCCAGAGGCAAGCGGATAAAAGTGGTGGCGGAGGGAAACACCAGCCACGGGAAGAAGACGCGCAAGCCCCGCCTCCTAGGGGTGAAGTTGGGAGGAAAAGGAAGGCAGAAGTCGCCTTCGGGCTTGCGCGAGGTGCCCGAGGAAGGGACGCAGAACCGCCGAGGAGATCCTTCCGCCGCTGTGAGTCGCCCGCGGCGACTGAGGGCGGCGCCGCCCCCGCCTGTCGCGTTTGCCCTGCCGCTCCGCCTCCCACGGCCCTGGGCCTGCGCCGGGTCTGCGGAGGGGGGTGGGGTGGGGGAAGAGCCCTGGGGGCGGGGGTGGGGGAGCCCCGCGTCCCCTCCTTGTTCTTCCTGCCTCCTCTATAACCCACTCAGGTGGCGATAGTTTCTAGAAGCCCGTCCCGGCGTCCTTTGCGGCCCCAACATGGAGGAGCTGACGGTGGAAGTGCGAGGCTCCAACGGGGCCTTCTATAAGGTACGCCGCGCCCCGCTCCTCTTCGCTCCCCCACTTCCCACCGGTCGACCGGCTGAAGCGGGAACCACCGGGAGCTGCGACTTCGGGGCGGGGTGGAGGGGTGGCTCGGCCGCCATCGCCCCTCGGACCACCATTGTTGGGGGGGGGTCTTTCCGCCCCGGGCCGGAGAGTGGAAGGCTGAGGGGCCTATGGGGGTCGCTGGGGAGGGGCGGTTGAGGGGAGGGAGGGAGGGAGGGAGGCGTCGGGGGCGGTTGGTGGTGGGCGTTTTGTGGGGTTGCGGGGAAGTTTCGTCCTCAGAAGTGGGAGCCGGGAGGTGGGGGAGGGATGCCTGGAGGGCTTGGGGCGGCTTTTATCTCTTCTCCTTTGGAGGATGGTTTTCTCGGGATACTTGTAAGAAGCCCTCCATCCATACCCATAATAATAATAATAATAACCTAATCCTAACCTTTAAACCCAGGAGCTTTGGTCTCCTTTGGGGTTTTTGTTTTAGTGCAGAGACAGGGATAGGGATGAGTGTGGGGTTAGGGATTTCATGAGTATGATCTCCAACCATTTAGAGAATGCGCGTCGACAACCACTAGGAAAGTTTGGCCATGGAAAGGGCCAGCAAAATCAATGTGGATTCTTGACCAGGGCCCTTGGGGTTTTCCCATTCCTGACTGGGGCCGTTGGGGTAGGGGTCTGACTCTGGCAAGCCTGGCATTTCCCCACCCTCTCAGCAATCTCTGAGTCCATGAGTGGCCACCACACATAGCTTCTCGCTAGCCCCTTCATCCTGACGATCCCTGGGTGGCCTCGTGGAGGAGGTCCAGTACCTTTCCCTTAATTTATCGGGATTACCACACGATCACCCCATAACAGGCACCCCTTGAGCCGAGAGCTCATCCCGCTTTTTAACAAATTCTTAAACGTCGTCAAGGCAGGGCCACCCTCTTTGTACCCAACCGAGTACAGTCCTTAACATAATGTCCGGTATGATGCCCGAGCCACTTCCTTAGATGTGACTGGGCCAGAGTCCAAAGAGTCAATAAGCAGGATGGGCGTCCCGGGTGGGGTCTTGATCGCCCTGGTAGTGGGCATCTGCTTAACGCGCCTGCATGCCCCACTTCTTTTCCTGGTCGATGCTGCAGCTTGTACGAATAAGCGGCTAAGAAAATAGTCCATCGGGTCAAGCGTGCAAAGTGCCACAGGCGGTCGCCAGCCAATATCCCTAGTAGCGGTCTGTGGTCAGTCACGATTTCAAAATCCCGCCAAAAACATATTCGTGGAATTTTTCACCCTGACACAATGGCTAGTGCTTCTTTATCTAATTGGCTGTAGTTCCTCTCTGGGAGGACATCGCTCTAGAGTAAAAAGCTATAGGGGCTTCTGTGCCGTTTGGAAGTCTATGGCTGAGTACAGCCCCCACCCCATAAGGGGAGGCATCGCAAACCAGCACTAGGGGCAAAGTGTTATGATATTGGATGAGCAGGCTGTCATTCGAGAGCAGGTTTTTTACTGCTTCGAAAGCCCTATTTTCCGACTTTCCCAAGACCAAACAGTATTTTTCCTAAAAGCCTATGCAGCGGTTCAGCAACGGTCGCTTTGTTTTTAAAACCGCTAAAATTCACTAGCCCCAGGAATGCCTGTAGCTCTGCTTTGTTTTTGGGCGCTGGAGCCTTTCTAATTGCCTGACCTTGCTCTCAGTGGGTGAATTCTTCTTGTCTATCCGGTAGCCCAAGAATCACGGATTCGACCCTATCTGGCATTTGTTTACCTTGACTTTAATCCGCTGTCCGAAATGCCCAGAACCTTTCAAACGCCTCCCCACCTCTACCCCTGAAATCAGGACATCATCAAGTAGGGAACTACCCTGGGAGCCCTTGCAGAAGTCGCTCCATTAGGTTTTGGAACAGCCCTGGTGCCACACTCACCCCAAATTGCAATCGGGTACACTTGAAGGCCCCCTGTGTTACAATCGCTTGGGCTTCGCTGTGCGGGCGTCTACAGGCAGTTGTTGGTAGGCTTGAGCCAAGTCTAACTTTGCAAAGACTTGCCCTCGCCCCAAAGAGTGCAGCAAGTGTTGCACCACGGAACCGGGTAAGCGCTTTTCTGTAAGGCTTTGTTGCCGCCTTGTAGTCAGCGCAAATTCTAATTGACCCGTCTGGTTTTATTGGGGTGACGATTGCCTCCCACTTTGCGTGATCGACTGGCACCAAAATCCCTGATTTATGAGCTTATCTAGCTCCTTGTCAATTTTGGTTTTAGGGCAAAAGGACCTCCTCGCCTTAAGCCTAATGGGAGCTACCTGGGGGTCTAAGTTGAAGGAAATAGGGGTCCCCTTGTACTTGCCCAGGCAGTCCTTGAAGACATCTTCGAACTCGTTAAAGAGAATGTCTTTCAGGTTACAGTCACTTCTGTAGATGCCAGTCACTCCCATGCCCAGGGCACGAAACCAGTCTAGTCCCAACAGACTGGGCAGGGTCCCTTCGACGATCGTGATGGGCAGGGTCTTCTTGTGTGGTCCGTACTCGACTCGGACGGAGGTGGTCCCTCGAACAGGGATGCGATTCCCTTGGTAGTCGTGGACGCGTAGCCATTGTGCTTGCAGGTGGCGCTTCGCGACTGACGGTAGTGACTTCGCCAAAGTGTCCCAGGACATGATGGTGATTGCTGATCCCGTGTCTACTTCGAGCCGGCACCGTACTCCCTCTATTTTTGGTTTGGTGAAGATCTTCTTCTCCACTCGAGTCGAGGCGCGGCCTATGACCACAGTCGTTTGGTTTGAATCACGCCTTTTTGTTTGAGCCAATCGCTGGTCGCCTTGCCGATTCCGCGCCTGATTGGCCGATTTGAATTTTCGGCGGAAGGTTGGGCCGCTCGACAAACTTGAGCTAGGTGCCCTTTCTTTCCGCACCGACATATCGCGCCCTTAAACTTGCAGCGTTGGCGCTGGTGTTGACCACCGCAGCTTCCGCATCTGCCTCTCGGTCCCTTTGTCGCTTTCTCGGTTTGGCAGACCCTTCCTCATCTTCACCGCAGATTCGGTCTGAACCTCCTCCTGGTGCACTGGAGTTGGCTTCGCCGCCTTTGATGGGAGAGGCTTTTGCAGTGTCTCCGCCGCTTGGGTGGACATTTCATGTGCTCTGGCTTCCCAGAGCGTGCTGGCCAGGTTGCTCTTTGCTAGCAGCCGCCGCAAACGGATGTCTTTGACCTCGGATGAGTTGCTCGAGGAGCACCTCGCCCAGGTCGCGGTATCCGCAGTCCTTGACGCTTCCTTAGGCGGCCATGTAGTCACCGATGGATTCGCCTCCATCTGCCTTCGCTCTCCGAATTCAAACCGCCGCACGTATTTGGACGGCGTTGGCGCGAAGTGGTTTTTTAGTAAAGTCTGTAGTGTTGGCCACGACACCGATTGTAACGGCGTTGGCTCTGCCAGGGCTTCCGCGATATCAATGACCTCCGGGCCACAGGGGCGTAAGAAATAAGCCCTTTGTTATCTGGAACTCCTTGCAGTTCGTTGGCTTCTAGAAAGTTAAACGGTCATATACATTCCCCATTTCTCTTAGCCGGTCAAACGGTGCGGGCGGAGTGTAACTGGCCATCTCCGCTTTTCTGCCCTGTGTTTGCTGGGTTCGGGTCTTCGTGCTCAGCTCGGTTCTGGTTCTCCTTAGCCTCGAGATCCCACCTTCGTCGCCAGTGTTAAGTTCTGGAAGTAACGAGGCTGGAGACCAGGGTAGTGACAACAGCTCTTTAATATATGGTGAACCCAGCAACAGGCTGGGGGAAAACCTCTCCTTTTATACAGTTCTACTGGCGGCTTCGTCCAATCAGCAACGTGCTGATTTCCCGCCCAAATATTTAAAGGTACATACAAGAATACATAACATATAAGATAACAGGTAAAAGTATAAACATAATTTGAATACATGAAGAGTACGTAAAAAAGAATATTAGGACAGGGACGGTAGGCACGTGGGTACACTTATGCATGCCCCTTACAGACCTCTTAGGAATGGGGTGAGGTCAACAGTAGATAGTTTAAGCTTAAAATTTTGGGGGTTTGGGGAAGAAACTACAGAGTCAGGTAGTGCATTCCAGGCATTGACCACTCTGTTACTGAAGTCCTATTTTCTGCAATCGAGTTTGGAGTGGTTTACCTTAAATTGGTATCTATTGTGTGCTCATGTATTGTGGTTGAAGCTGAAGTAGTCATTGACAGGTAGGACGTTGTGATAGATAATTTTATGTACTATGCTTAGGTCAGACTGAAGTCAGTGTAGTTCTAAGTTGTCTAAGAGGAGAGTGGAGAACTCTTCTCATAAAATATCTCTGGACCCTCTCGATTGTATTTATGTCCAATATGTAGTGCGGGTTCCAGACAGATGAGCTATATTCAAGAATTTGAATAGGATTAACTGCTCCTGGGCAGCTACCCACTTACTCAGCCTTCACCTTTATTGCTCCCCATGGCATAAAAATATATGTTTCAATATTATTGTAAGTTTATTACAATATTATTATTATTATTGTAATATATAATTATTATTATATATCATTGTATACAATATTGTATACAATAAAGCAACGTTTTCTACTAATTGTAGTATTTCAGTATATCTATTTCCTTACAAACGTTTCTCAACTTTTAAAAGGTGGACTATTAAAAGTCCCCGAATTCCCCAGCCAGAAAGCCGACTGGGGAACTCTGGAACTTTGAAATCCACGCTTCAAAAAAGCAGCTGCTTCTCCCATTCGAGTTTCCACTTGAGCCCAACTGAAGGATGCTCGGCTGTTACTGGAGGCCTGCCTCCCCCTCCAACCCCGCCCCTCATCACAGGTGTTTGGCACTACAACTCCCACGCCTCCTGCTCAGGTGCATATAACGGCTTCGAGCCGCTAGGAATGCTGGGAGTTGAAGTCCCGCCAACGCCGTGGCGGCCAGAGGCAAGCGGATAAAAGTGGTGGCGGAGGGAAACACCAGCCACGGGAAGAAGACGCGCAAGCCCCGCCTCCTAGGGGTGAAGTTGGGGGGGGGGAGGAAAAAGGAAGGCAGAAGTCGCCTTCGGGGCTTGCGCGAGGTGCCCGAGGAAGGGACGCAGAACCGCCGAGGAGATCCTTCCGCCGCTGTGAGTCGCCCGCGGCGACTGAGGGCGGCGCCGCCCCCGCCTGTCGCGTTTGCCCTGCCGCTCCGCCTCCCACGGCCCTGGGCCTGCGCCGGGTCTGCGGAGGGGGGTGGGGTGGGGGAAGAGCCCTGGGGGCGGGGGTGGGGGAGCCCCGCGTCCCCTCCTTGTTCTTCCTGCCTCCTCTATAACCCACTCAGGTGGCGATAGTTTCTAGAAGCCCGTCCCGGCGTCCTTTGCGGCCCCAACATGGAGGAGCTGACGGTGGAAGTGCGAGGCTCCAACGGGGCCTTCTATAGGTACGCCGCGCCCGCTCCTCTTCGCTCCCCACTTCCCACCGGTCGACCGGCTGAAGCGGGAACCACCGGGAGCTGCGACTTCGGGGCGGGGTGGAGGGTGGCTCGGCCGCCATCGCCCCTCGGACCACCATTGTTGGGGGTCTTCCGCCCCGGGCCGGAGAGTGGAAGGCTGAGGGGCCTATGGGGGTCGCTGGGGAGGGGCGGTTGAGGGGAGGGAGGGAGGGAGGGAGGCGTCGGGGGCGGTTGGTGGTGGGCGTTTTGTGGGGTTGCGGGGAAGTTTCGTCCTCAGAAGTGGGAGCCGGGAGGTGGGGGGGGGAGGGATGCCTGGAGGGCTTGGGGCGGCTTTTTATCTCTTCTCCTTTGGAGGATGGTTTTCTCGGGATACTTGTAAGAAGCCCCCTCCATCCATACCCATAATAATAATAATAATAACCTAATCCCTAACCTTTAAACCCAGGAGCTTTGGTCTCCTTTGGGGTTTTTTGTTTTTTTTTAGTGCAGAGACAGGGGATAGGGGATGAGTGTGGGGGTTAGGGATAACTCTGTTCTTGATCCCTTGGCCCCTTTGCTCATCCTCATATTTTCTGATCCTTTACTCATCCCCTCTTTTCTGGCTTCTACTTATCCCCCTCTTTTCTGGCCCCTTTGACTCATCTTTTTTCTGGCCCCTTTACTGACTCCCTCTTTTCTGGCCCTTTTACTCATCTCCAACTTTTCTGGTCCCTTTACTCATCCCCTCTTTTCTGTTACTTATCTCCTCTTTTCTGACCCTTTTACTCACCTCCTTTTTTCTGCCCCTTTTACTCATCTTTGATACACTCCAGGAGATGTGAAGTCATAACAATTAAAATAAAATGTAAAAAAGAGACCCGCTGGCCTGAATGTTAACTCTAGAACATTGTGTGAAGTTCTGATCCTCCCAAATTCAGGAAACTTTCAGGTAACAACTTTGTGGCATAATGGAGTGGCTTTTTTCAACTTGGGGGCTCTCGGGAGTTTATTTATGTCATCCGAAAGCCTTTTCCCCTGTTACCCTCTCTGGAATGCCAGGATGTTGCAGGATCAATACAGGATACTCTCTCAGCTGTTGCTGTCAGTCTGTCTTCCTGAGCCAAGCCTTGGATTCTTGAAAATCCTAGCCCTTTTTATGGTGTGTGAGGCCTGTGCTGTTCCTTTAGAGAAGTGCTGCTAGCGGTCAACGGTGTGAATGTTAGTTTATCGCTGCATTGTGTAAATTAATTGCATGTAATAACAGGCATATATTGCTTGTTCTATCCTGCTAGCAGATTCCATGTTTTTTTGTTTTTTAATTTCAAGTTGAATGAGTAGTGGTTAAGAATAATAGGCCTCATGGAAATTTGAAGGATTCTTAAAAAACGGATGTTCCGAGCATTGTTCTTAATAGTTTGGTAAGACTAATGGGAGGAATCCCTATAAAATGTTATTTAATAGCTCTAACAACGACATGTCATACTTTTGAATTCCTACATAGCATATGAGCTGTGTTTCTCTTCAGCTATTTTATATCAAAGGAATGAGACAATGCCTGAATTTGTAGAAGATGCCTCACCTCAAAAGTACCTCAATCCACTAGTATTGATGTTCCAACAAGTTTGTTTATTTATTGCTTTTGTGTAATTATTGCTTGTGTGCACATAAATGAAGGGAAGTGGAAGTGATGTTGTTAGAACGGAAGCTGTTGTGATAGTATCAATTCCACATTAGGGGAGACGACTTCCGGTGTCCAGCGGCAACGGACGTCTGGAAGGCTTCTCCTGCCTCCAGCGCCCGAATCCGGCCGCCGCCGAGGCCCTCAGGGGCCAGGTGTTCCGAAAAGGACACCTGCCGCACGGACGGCTCGCCAGGGGTCTCCCAGCCGACATACAGGACTGTGGGGACCGATGCTGGCGCGTCCTAGGCTTGGCGGGGTTTGGAGGCCACAGGCCGCGGCCATTATTTTGGTCGTCGCCTGGGCGCTGTGCCCGTGACACCGGGCATTGGATTTATAACTGCAGCAGCCTGGTGGTGAACAGGAACGGAGAAGAATTGAGGAGGAGAAGGAAGGAATATCGGTAAACGTGAGTGGAGTGCTCCGAGTGCGGGGGTTTTTCTCCCCTGCGGTTGGAAGGAGCACGAGTTATTCTGGAGAGAGGAGAACTTAAAATAAGAAGATTACGGTTTTGTGGAGCTCTGGAGAAGAGGTGATGGAGAAATTTAGGAGGGAAGGTTTGAGGCCCCCTCCTTCTGGGGAACAGTGGTGGCGTCCAGCTTCCGCCTTCACTATGAGAATTTTGATGACATCACTTCCCTTCGGCTTCCTGGTTGACTAACTGTACTCTGGACTCGTTGCTCCTGTGAGTGCCCCCTGGTGGATCCGGAGGAAATTACAAGGATACTGTGCCTGCCTGAGGATTTTGTATTTTTTTTTTTCCTTAATGGCAAAGGTCAGAGACCAACTGCTGGAGAGATGGAGAATTTTGGAAAAGTTATCTAATATGGACAAGAAATTGGATGAAATAAGAGCAGAAATTGTGACTATCCAAAAGGATTTAAAGGATACTCAACAAGTTTCAGCAGAAAACAAGCAGAAAGTGGAAGGTTTGGAGGGTGAGATGCGGGCAGTGCAGAAAAGAGAGGAGACGACAGGCAATGCTGTGCTTGGACTACAGATGGATAAAATGTCTTATTTCCTTAGGTTTCAAAATTTGGAAGAAGTGGACCAAGAAGACTTGAGAGATGTTGTGACTAAATTGTTGGGAGAATTTCTTGGGAGAGGTGTTGATTTCATGAATTGGGATGTGGATCGAGTTTATAGAGTTAATTGCAATATGCACGCACGCATGCAGTTCCCAGAGAGGTTCATGTCAAATTTGTGAGAAGAGGCGAGAGATGAAATTCTTAGAAAACATAGGAGTGGGGCACTGATTTACAGGGGCAGGAGATAGCCATTCTGAGGCAGATTCCCAGACAGGTACGTGAAAAAGAAAGAAATATTATTTTTGTCAAGCAAATTGTACCAGAAGGAGTGGGCTTCAGATGGCTGATGCCAGAGGGATTGATGATTTTCCGGGAGGGCATTACGAAAAAAATCAGTACAATTGCGGAGGCTACGGCCTATGTGGAGGAACACAAAGCCCTCCTGGAATCAGATGACCCAGGAATTGAAGAAGGGGAGGTTATAGATCATGGGGCGGAAGCGGCTGCCGCTGTTGCGGCCCTGGAGTTGGGTCAGGCTGAACCCAGAGTTCTGAGATCTAAAACTAGGAAGTGATAAAGATATTTGGGATTGTGTTGGTTTTCCTTATTCTCTTTAGTACGATATTCTGTTTATTCTTGACCCTTCTTTATTACGTATTTAAAATTTGTAAACTTAGCTACTTCGTGTTACCTGCTTGCCATATGGCTGTTGTATGTGTTAAAAAATTTGAGTAAAATTCTTATTTTAGATAAGAAAAATGAAAATTTACCATACCTGATATGTATTTGTATAAACCTTTTTTTTGACTAATAAAAACTTTTTGAATATAAAAAAAAAAAAAAATTCCACATTAGTAGGTGTGTAGCTGAAGGCCTCTCCTTGTTTCCATTTTGTTACTAGAGGCACAGGCCATCTCAACAACTGTCTACAATCAGCTCATTTAGCAGCTCAGATCTCTTGGATTGGGATAGTTCAATGCTTTGATAACACACAAATGGCTTATACAAATGCACTTGACATTGAGATACCCTTGAAAGTTGTCCAGAAGTTTCAATTGTTGCAGATCATAATCACCACCATATTAAAGTATATGCTAAATTGCACCACATAACATGGGCCTGAAAGTGCTTCACTGGGCTTCCCTCAATTATTGGATCTAGTATTGGGTGTTGGCATTGGTCTATAAAACTTTAACTACTGGTAGGTACCAGGAATTTAATATTGTCTTCCTCCAATACAATCTAATTTATGCACTGAAGGTAGCTGGGAAAACCCAACAGGTCGTTTGGTTCAGAGTTCAAGGGCTAACGTTAGAATCATGGCACAGTGGTTAGAATGCAGCATTGCAGGTTAACTTACTGCCTACTGCCAGGAATTCGATTCTGACCAGCTCAAGGTTAATGCAGCCTTCCATCCTTCCATCCTTCCAAGGCTGATAAAGTGGAGACCCAGATTGTTGGGGGCAATATGCAGACTCTATAAACCGCATAGAGAGTGCTGTAAAGCACTATGAAGCAGTAAGTAAGTCTTAAGTGCAATTGCTATTAGGACATTCTCAATAGCTGTACCTCAGTTACAAAATTCTACAAAGAAAAAGTAGTTTATCTTTTAGATGTCAGCTGAAGATGTGCTTGTTTACCCAAGTATTTATAAAGTAATGATTCTTGGACCAAGCAGTTTTCATATTTCCTGTTTATATGACTTTTACAATTAACATTTCTAATTTGTGAAAGTAGTTTTAAAGAAGTGTTATTTAACACTACTATATTCCTTTTTTAAGTTGCTTGGGAACCTATGGAAGTAAGTGTAGAATGGAAATAATAGTCATTTGTTAGTGGGATTTAAAATTACATTAAGAAGTTATATTAAAATAATCATTGGCAGATTTATTTTTTCTGTGCTGTGCTACATTTTACTTAGATTGAGCTTGAATACTGAGCAACATCAAACTTGTGTTATCTGTTTGTATCCTGTTTCTTCATTCAGATGGTTAAGTGGATAGCTGTAGTTATAATGCCAAATACAAAATATAAACTAAAACAAACAGAAAAATAGACAGTTAAAACTTTGATTAAAGATATGAGTCCACAGTAAAAGCAAAATAAAGACCAAATATGACTTGTGACAGAATGTGTTGTATAGCCTAGGAATAAGGGCAGACAGAGTCCAATTCTGCATGCTGGATAAATGGACCTCTGAGAGGAGATACTTTTTCAATAGCGTCTGGTCTGCTTAGTATCAAATCCTTGATTGATTTTAGGCAATTGAAGTATTCCATTTTTCTGGTGTGGACTTCATAGAATCTGATTATTTCTTTAATTAGAGTTCCGTATCACCTTTGAGCATTTGTAGGATTCTCACATATTTACTTGTTAATAGCTATTATAATCACATGAAAAATAATATAGTTAGACTTACCGTAAATCAATTTCATATATTCTAAGAGACGAGTACTAGTCTTTTAGAAATTTGTATCTACTTTTTCCTTTATTTACGAAAAATAATCTGAAAGACGTTGAGGGCCTGTCTTTTGAAGAAAATAATATGCCAGAAACATTTTCAGCAAAGAAGAATGTGTAATTATCTGAGGCCCTCAGAAGATGCTGAATCACAACTTGTAGCCTCCATCACCATTAGCCACAGTTGTTGGAATTGCTGATCATTGCAAGGGAACACATGAAAGATCTTAGTTTCTTTATCCCCAATATAGGTGACAGCTTTCAGTAGCTAGATTTGGAAACTAGGTTGAAAAAAAAAATCAAGCAGGCTGAGTTTAACCAGGGTTTTGGAGAAAGTCTCTACATTTTTATTTGTATATTAATCAAGCCAAATTTCCTGCCTCTGGAGAAATATTGTTGATGCCGATTTTCTCCCCACTCCACAAAGGAATTCTATGCATTTCCTGTTTGTCATATTACGATCAGTCAGTGTGATGATCATTAATAATAACAGTGCCATTAATTGAGAGTCATGAAAATCAGAATACTTAATAATGCTTAGTTGTGCTGAACTATACCTTATGGTTAACTGAAATTAGTTAAAAAAAAAGTTAGGCTCAAATTATTGTTTCATTGTTTACCACAATTTGTATAATTAGAAGGCAGTGAAAATGATCTGCGTCAAAACAGCTGAAGTTTGTGGTGGCAAAGGAAGCACCAAAAAAACCCAGTTACTTTTCATATTTTGTGTTCTGAAATCAACACTTATGTTTTGGACTTTCTCTTCAAGGAGTTCTAGGGGATTCTCAAATAATTGACAGTTAAAAATACCCCTCTAAAATAGTGAAATATTAATTAAACATCTATTGAAATTATCCAGCAGATGCCTTTTCCTTGATTTTAACAAACTGCAAAAAACTTTTCCTAGAAGAAGATGTCATGACTTAGATTAGCGGTTTGAAAAGACTTCATCTTAAAATAATCTGAGGCATCAAAGAGGGCCTCTGATTATTTTAGTAAGTGGTTAAGTTCTTAAATGAAGAGAGGGCCTTTGCCATCTATCTGATCCTAAACCCTTTAGGATTTTGCAACTTTGATACCAAGCTATTAAGGCTGTGGTAGAAATTCTAGCAATAGCTCCCTCAGCCCAATAATAATAAATTAATAATATTGGGGATTATTTTTTTTCAAATGGATTGGACTTGCATGCAGTTCTCAGTGAAGGGAATTTGTTATACTTACTTGAAAATAATATTATCCCCCTCCAGATAAAATTGGAAGGATTGTCAGAAATTCATTGAGAAAATAATAATTGAAGCAGATCAGCAGAAGCAGACAATTTTCAGTAGGGCGTTTTAGAGTCAGTTTTAGAGTCACATAAATATCCTTTTAGGAGAACTTTAATACTTGCTGAGAACTTTAGCACTTACATGGGAATCCCTGGAGGCATAGACTAGGCAGAAAAGTAAGAAAAGCATATTGAATAAAGATGGTGGCAATCTGTTCGGTAGCCATAAAAAAAATTCCATGGATTATCCATGAAGTCTGCTTCAGGCATGGAAATAAAGTTACATGTATCCTATAATTACAGAATATACCCCAGGACTGGCTTTTCTGTTCAGATTTGATTTGCTGTGAGCATTGTTGGAGGGAAGGAATGCTGAATAATCCCATTCCACAGGAGGCCAGCAGGTTGGGGTGGGGAGGTTGGCAAGCCAACAGTTTGCTGTCTCTGGTTGCCCCTGCCTTTAGGAAGATCTTGTGTCCGGGCATGAGGAATTTCCCTAGCTCCTTGGTTTTCAACTTTATCCGGCAGAGAGGGTGCACACTGATGGTGCTGGAATTGTCTTCATTTAGTTATGTTAAATACAGTTTGATCAGGTTGTGTTATTTTGATTATAAACCGCCTTGAGTCCTTTGTAGAAGTGGGGATCACCTAATGTGATTGTTTGGGAATCACTTTTATTTACATACCGAGTAGAATTATGTTGCAGCTGTTCTGCATTATTGTATACTAATTAGTATTCTTACAAATTTTGAACCTAGCTGAGAAACGTGTGCAATATTTTGTTCTTTTAAAGAAGCATATGCGGTCAGTGTTTCATATAGTTTTCTTAATATGAAGCCTAAAATTTCATGAATGAATTCATTGAGACAAATCCCTTGTTCTGTGTTACCCACCCTACAAGACAGAATTACTTTCTGAGAAGTTTTGGATGTGTTAGCCTTTTCTATGGACAGAGTTTCCAAAGTAGTTCACGCTACTACGGATAAATAGGCAGAAATCTAAAAAATATCCAGTACTTGCAATTTTTAAAATCTTCAGCTGGAACCTCTGTGAGGCATTATCTTTACTTAGGTCAGAGTCAGTGTTTTCTGGAGAACAAAATAGTCCTGGCAGAAAAAAAAAATCTGTATCCATTTTGTCTAGTGGGAATATTTTTGATTTTAACAGTAATAATTTGTATTAATTGGACTAATTAAATATAGAGTATCCCTGATAGTTTTTTTGAACAAATGTGACAAAATTTGCTACCTTTAATATGTTTTGAAATAATTAATTCGACCATAAGCGATACCTGTCTCTACTTTTGCTTGCTTCTGCTACCCATGAGTCATATGTCATTTTTAGGTTGAGTTCTCATTGGCTCTCTCACATTCACTTGTCACTGTCAAGTTGCATAGCTGTGAGGTTATTTTAGGCTATCTGATTTTGATAGTAGAGCTGTGAAGACTTAAGCTATTCAGCATTTTAAATAGTCTATCTTCTGTTGCTTTTTTGTAGTAATCAATTATTTTGTAGTAATATAAAAAGATTATAAAGATAAAAACTAATAGAAACAAAAAGAAAAAATAAAGTACTGAAAAATATAAAAGAAAAAAATAAGCATATAGTAAAAAAAGCGAAAGAAATACATAGATTTCTTCCCCCTTAATCACAAGTATAAACAATTTTAGTAACTTATCTTCTCTTAAAATACAGCACATTATCTCTTCTTCCCATATCTCAACTCATATCCTCAAAAACTTCTCATCCATGTCTAGTTAACAAAAACCCACTAAAGGTTAACAGAGATAGCAACTGATCTATTTTACCCTTGATCAGATAACATCAGTATTTTAGCAATCTTGATTTTTAGTGCTTTCAAATAATTTCCTAAAATTTTATTTATTTTTTATTTGTCCCTTCTCACAAAAGTCTTCAGAACTTTAACAAATCCCTTTTTTAAATTCAATATAGGAAGATATCCAGATTGCTCTTTTATTTGTATATCTCTTTTAATTATTAAGCTAGCCTGTTTTAATTTGTATATCCAGTATAGCATCTTTCTCCATATAATTCTTGTTGCCTGTCCCTTATGAATACCCATTGAAACCAATTTGAATCTTGTATGGTAAAATCTGTTCCTTTTCATAAAGTATTTTTAAACAGTCTGTTTATAAAAGAAAAGACACCCTTAAATTCTGGATCCACTGTTCACAAATATCCCTCAATACAATAGTTTTTACTACATTCTGTAAGTCAAATTTAAGTGTCCTCCTTTAGTGTAATCTTTAGTTCCCTGGTTCCCTGTAGTCTTAACCTTCAAAATCTTATCCTATCATGATTTGCAAAAAGACAATACAAAACAGAAGCATTTTTCCGTGGAATGACTTCTTAAAATTCATTTCAAAAGTATATGCTAATGACTTTTCTCAACAACTTCATGTAGATGAAGCATAGGGGAGCAAACAAAGCTCTAGGGCACCTCGTGTTGGAGTCTCTGTAGGCTTGACATCTCCCCTTCTGCAAATGATGGACTGAAACCATCCTCTCAGGAAGAAGAAGAAGAAAAGGGACATACAGATAGTCCTCAACTTACGACCACAATTGAGCCCAGAATTTATGTGAGAAATTTGTTAAGTGAATTTTGTCCCATTGTATGACTTTTCTTGCCACATTTGTTAATTGAATCACTGCAGTTGTTAAATTAGTAACACGGTTCTTAAGTGAATCTGGTTTCCCCATTAACTTCGCTTGTCAGAAGGTTGCAGAGGGTGATCACATGACTCAGGAACACTGCAACCATCATAAACGTGGTCAAGTATCCGAATGTAAATCACGTGACCATGAGGATGCTGATTCATATGTGTGGAAAATGGTCATAACTCACTTTTTTCAATGTCATTGTAACTTTGAAGAGTTTGACCTAAATGAACTGTTGTAAGTTGAGGACTACCTGTACTCCTAACGCATAATTTAACTTGTTTGGGCAGAAAACAAGATCTCATCAAAAGCTGCAGTAATAGATGCTCAGTTTATTTTTTGCTAAACCATCAGGAAAGCTGTGAAAACAAATGAATGGGTCATTGGCATATTGCACCTAGTATATGATTTCTGGCTCATAATGAGTTCCAAGGGCTTAAGCATTCGCCAATCCTAGTTGAAGAATTGTATAATTGGTAGTTCACATTTTTAGCCAAGTCAGAATTTTAAGTTATCACTTAAAATGGACTTGAGTGCAGTCCTCGTAAGAAATCTACTCACAATTGAGCCCAAAACTATCAAGGTAGTTCCCTTGGTCTACAGGTGGCCCTTGACTTATGACTACAATTGAGCCCCAAATTTCTATTGCTAAGTAAGGCAGTTGTTAAGTGAGTTGTGCCTCATTTTATGATCTTTTTGCCACAGTTGTTAAATGAATCATTGCTGTTCTTAAGTGAAACATTAAGCTACTCTGGGTTCCCTTATTGACTTTGCTTATTGGAAGCCGGCTGAGAAGATAACAAATGGAGATCACATGACCCTGGGACACTGCAGATGTTGTAAATACAAGTGAGTTGCCAAGCATCTGAATTTTGATCATGTGAACATGGGGAAGCGGCAGTGATCATAAATGTGGAAGAGTCATAAATCACTTTTTCAGTAGTGTTGTAACTTTGAATAGTCACTAAAGAAATGGTTATAAGCCAAGGACTGCCTGTATTACTCTTTCCCAAAAGATCTAAACTACTAATACTAAGGAGCATTTTGGACTTTAATACTTGAAAATACTTGAGGAGTAATTGTTTGACCAGCATGTCTGAGCAGGGCTCCCTCAAGAGGAGGCCAAATTTGTCTGTAACTGCTGATACAGTTTGTAGCTGTTGATACTGATATACTTACTATCCTGAAATGTAACAAAGGCAATTGTTGAGACTTGCCTTCTGATGGGAGATTATTTTGTCTGGAGATACACCAAATTGGATTTGACATATTATATGCAAAGTGTACACCTTATTACTGAGCTGTGGTCCTTCACTATCCTGTAGTAATGTAGCTTTTACAGTGGTGTTTGGTTCCATAACATCTCAGTATTGAGTCCCTTTCAATTGATAAGCTTTCACTGCAATTCTGTAATCCTATTAAAATTGTTTCTGTAGAAATTTACTGTTTCATTAAAAGGTTTATGCAGTTTCAAATTTGCTGACTTTCCTTATTACCTGCTTTATACTTTGAGAGGTATTCTGATGCATTTTTGTGGTTGTAGCCTTTCCCAATGGCATGTTGTCTGCTTATTTCTCACTGTAGACTAGGGTTACTAGAAAGGATTAAAATGGCATTTTGATCAGTAATTTGAATGATAAATGATTTCCAACTTTATTACTTTTTTATGTTAAAATGTTTATATATATCTTTCGAAGAATTTATGGAAAATAGTGTCGATTTCTATGTTGTGATATTCTTGTGTATAAATGATTTTGGGTAAAGCGAACACTTGTATTTTTACAGTCAGTGGCTTAACACTATTTTTAATTCAATTTAATTACTAAATATGTATGTAGAGGATTACAGTTTAAATCAGTGGATTTCTACTTATGTGTCTGAATTAATTTCTGAGTAGATTTGTGTAGAATGGGTCTGTGAAGCAGTAATTTTAATAATTTTGGTTATGGTGATGGTGGTATTATTTGCTCAATTAATCAAAATTGTCTTTGAAGGTTACAGTTAAGCATTTAAATCAGAAAAACAACATGTATTAAGTAGACAAAAACTTAATTACATACAAAAGCAATATCCAAGGATTATGGTGGTCATTTAAAATTAAAAGTAAACCAGTGCCCTTAAATGAGCAGTGCAGAATGCACTTGCCCATTCGTTAAGTGGGCAAAAATGAAATTGTATAATGATTGTTCTACAAGCACGACAATGGCTTTGTGTGACCAGAACTAATTGAATGTGTTGAGATCAGTTTAAAAAGCCCTGAATGGCATATAGTCTTAAAAATCACAAGGATTGGTTCTGATATACCATCCAATCAGTGGGCTAAGATCAGCTGGGGAGGCTGTACTTGTGCTTCCACAGGTTGTGGGAATGGTCAGGAAGGAGGTCTCTGTGACAGTGCTTCAGTTATGGAAAACTCCGAAGGTTTCTATGCTTCGTTTCAGAAAATATATGAAAACCATGCCACTTAATTCAGGCACAGGTAAGCTACTGTGTTTCCCCGAAAATAAGATCGGATCTTATATATTTTGGGCCACCAAAAAAGGCACCTGGTCTTATTTTTGGGGAGGTTAGGGTTTTATTTTTTAGAGGTCTTATTTCCCCCCTCCCTCCCGTACCGGGAAGTGTGGGGTAGGGGTAGAGAAGCTGCCCCTGTTACCAGCAGCTTGGTCCATGGAACAGCTGATCAGCGGCCAACATCCTGCCCCCGCCTCAAAGAATCCCGGCTGCTCTTGCAGCCGATTGAGGCTGCAAAAGCAGCAGGAGGCCCCACGCGTCTTGTGCCCCCTTCAAGAACAGTCTTACATCAATCAGCTGAAATGGCCCACGTTCTTGGCATGACCCAGCCTCTGCCTGCCCTGCTTGCTGCCCTTGCTGGGACACTTTTGGCCATGTTGCTCCTGACCTCGCGGGGGCTCTTCACCCTCCTAGCAGCTCTGCTTTCAGCCGTCATGCTGGGTTGCTCCTGCCTAGTGTGGAGCAAATTGTTCCAGATCTACTTTTGGAATAGGGCATATATTATGCCTACCCCAAGAAATCAAGCTAGGACTTATTTTCTGAATAGGTCTTATTTTCGGGGAAACACAGTATCAGCCGTAGAACAAGATAACAGAGTTGGAAGGGACCTTGGAGGTCAGCTAGTCCAACTCCTTGCAGAAGCAGGAGAGTCTACACCATTCCAGACAACTGGCTGTCTAGTCTCTTCTTGAAAGCCTTCAGTGACGCAACTTCTGAAGGCAAGCCATTCCACTGGCTGATTGTTCTCCTCATTAGAAAATTTCTCATAGAGAAATTTAGAGTCCAATTGTTCATTAATTGACTATTTTTATTCCTCAAGGATTATTGGTTTTTACCCAGGGGAATACAATTGGGAATTGAGGTCTACAGGTTGTACAGTTGCCATAGTTGTCCACCCCTGGTTTTCTTGTATTGTATTATTGGCAGTTATAAAGTTAAGAGCTGAGCGAGTAAGCAGATAGGGACTGTAAATAGAAAAATCAGGAGGTTAGGATGGTCAGGAGGGGTCTTAGAGTTTCAAAAGCCACCACAACAGAAACACTACCACGGTACTTAAAACCTCAGATGGTTCCACACTACTGTAAAAAGTATTTATTTTATTTATTTATTTATTTATTTATTTAATCATATTTATATACCGCCCTATCTCCCGAAGGACTCAGGGCGGTTTACAGGCACTTAAAAACACATAAATACAGTATAAAAACCATTAAAAAACTTATTCAAAAAGCCCGTTAATTAAAACATACAAATAAAACCCAATTAAAACCCATAAATTTAAAATCTAGCTCAGTCCTGCACAATTAAATAAGTATGTTTTAAGCCCGCGGCGGAAGGTCCGAAGGTCCGGAAGCTGACGGAGTCCGGGGGGTAGTTCGTTCCAAAGGGTGGGAGCCCCCACAGAGAAGGCCGTTCCCCTGGGCGTCGCCAGACGACATTGCCTCGCTGACGGCACCCTGAGGAGACCCTCTCTATGAGAGCGCACGGGTCGGTGAGAGGTATTCGGTAGCAGTATGCGGTCCCGTAAATAACCCGGCCCAATGCCATGGAGCGCTTTAAAGGTGGTCCGTACGGGTCTGGATGGGGAGAAACAGACTCAAGCTCAATCCCTCCAAGACGGAGTGGCTGTGGATTCCGGCACCCCGGTACAGTCAGCTGCATCCGCAGCTGACTGTTGGGGGCGAGTTAGTGGCCCCAAAGGAGGTGGTTCGCAACTTGGGCGTCCTCCTGGATGGCCGGCTGTCCTTTGAGGAACATCTGGCAGCCGTCACCAGGAGGGCTTTTTACCAAGTTCGCTTGGTTCGCCAGTTGCGTCCCTTCCTTGACCGGGATGCCTTATGCACGGTCACCACGCCTGGTTACGCCTCGCTGGATTATTGCAATGCTCTCTACATGGGGCTGCCCTTGAGGTGCACCGGAGGCTGCAGTTAGTCCAGAATGCAGCTGCGCGAGTGGTAATGGGAGCCGCCGAGGCTCCCACGTAACACCTCTGCTCCGTGGTTGCACTGGCTTCCTGTGGTCTTCGGTGCGCTTCAAGATCCTGGTTACCACCTTTAAAGCGCCCATGGCTTAGGACCCGGTACTTACGAGACCGCCTGCTGTTACCGTATGCCTCCCATCGACCAGACGCCTCACAGAGAGGGCCTTCTCAGGGTGCCGTCCGCCAAACAATGTCGGCTGGCGGCTCCCAGGGTAGGGCCTTCTGTGGGAGCACCGACGCCTGGAACGAACTCCCCTGGCTTACGCCAAGTTCCTGATCTTGGACCTTCCGTCGTGAGCTAAAAACATACTTATTTATTCAAGCAGGACTGGCATAAATAGTGATTTTAAATTGGGGTTTTAGAGATTTTAAACATTTGTAAATTTTTTAATTTTTAAATTATCGGCCATTTATTAATAGTTTCTTTTAATTTCTTTTAATTGTATATACTCTGTATTTTATTTCGGCTGTACACCGCCCTGAGTCCTTCGGGAGAAGGGCGGTATAAAAATCTAATAAAACTAAACTAAACTAAACTAAAAACTTGAAGCGCACCCGGAAGGCCACAGGCAGCCAGTGCAGTCTGCGCAGGATGGGTGTTATGCGGGAGCCACGAGGGGCTCCATCTATCACCCGCGCAGCCGCATTCTGGACTAACTGTAGCCTCCGGATGCCCTTCAAGGGGAACCCCATGTAGAGAGCATTGCAGTAATCCAGGCGAGACGTCACGAGTGCGTGAGTGACTGTGCATAGGGCATCCCGGTCCAGAAAGGGGCGCAACTGGCGTACCAGGCGAACCTGGTAGAACGCTCTCCTGGAGACGGCCGTCAGATGATCTTCTAGAGACAGCCGTTCGTCCAGGAGGACGCCTAAGTTGCGAACCCTCTCCATCGGGGCCAATGACTCGCCACCGATGGTCAGCCGCGGATTTAGCTGACTGTACCGGGATGCCGGCATCCACAGCCACTCTGTCTTGGCGGGATTGAGCTTGAGCCTGTTTCTCCCCATCCAGACCCGTACGGCCTCCAGACACCGGGACAGCACTTGATAACCGTTGGGGTGGTCCGGTGTAGAAAAGTACAGCTGGGTGTCATCCGCATACAGCTGGTACTTCACACCGAAACCACTGATGATCTCACCCAGCGGCTTCATGTAGATGTTAAACAGAAGGGGCGAGAGGATCGACCCCTGCGGCACCCCACAAGTGAGGCGCCTCGGAGCCGACCTCTGCCCCCCTGTCAACACCGACTGCGACCGGTCAGAGAGATAGGAGGAGAACCACCGATAAACGGTGCCTCCCACTCCCAATCCCTCCAGCCGGCGCAGCAGGATACCATGGTCGATGGTATCGAAGGCCGCTGAGAGATCTAATACTATAATAATAATAATTCCACACTACTGCAAAAAGTATAAAAAGTAAACAAGAACTAGCGATCCTGATTCAGGGATACAACTTGGAGGGATGGTATACATGATAGGCACATAGCACGAGAAGCCTAAAATTTATTTAAAAGCAGAAAACCCAGCAAAACATGGACTGTTGCATTGTACATAAAACAATATACTTGCACAAAAATCTTGGAGCTGCAGTATGGCAAGCTTTTTGAAAAAAGATGAATAAGAATAAAAGAAGAGAGAAACAAAATGGATACATGTGGTCTAGTCATTTCAAAATGGTACCAGTTCTGTTTTTCCTTTTATTCATATCCAAATTATTTCCCACCAGTTTGATTTTTCTCCATTTTCTGTGTCTGAAGGACATGTTACTGGAGTCCTTGGGGGTCTCTAGGTTTGATTACACCAAGGTCTCAGTTCAACCCTCACCTACTGCAATGATCTCTTCTGTTGCTTTATTCACTTTTCCTCCTCTTAAGACATTAAGACTGTTGGACACAGAGGGGGTTTTAAGATAGGCCATATTTTTGTCAAGAGATCTCTAGTGGCTACAGGTGAGAGCAATTGTCAAAGATCTATCAGGACTGTGTTACCTGCTGCTGCCTGCTGAACTGTTTGCTCTAATTCAGGAGTGTCCAAACTTGGCAACTTTAAGACTTGTGGACTTCAACTCCCAGAATTCCTCAGCCAGCAAAGTTGGGAGTTGAAGTCCACAAGTCTTAAAGTTGCCAAGTTTGGACACCCCTGCTTGCCTTTCCTGCTGAATCATGAGACTTTGGACTTTAGGACTCGGATGTTGTGACCCAGGCCCAAGTAGGTAGTAGGAAACTCAGTCAGTGTAAAAACAACAAACTTTATTAGAACATAGTCCAACTAAATTAAAGCAAATTCCTCTCAACACAATTCCTCAGTCCTTTCACCAACCTTGGTCCAGTTAGGCAAATTGCCAAAGGCCTGCCTTGGCAAAAGTTCGGAAGACACCGATATGAAACAAATGCAACAAGACAAAGCTATCAATGTTGTTTTCCGGCAAAGAGTCCAAACGCCGTTGCTGGTCTTTTAAGCCTTATGGAAGGGACCAATCATCCCTTGGCCCTACTCCCGAGTCATCCTCTTTGCTTTAGCTGCTCTTGCCTTCTGGAAGCTCTTCTCATGCATGCATTAGGAACAGGCTCCTCCTGTTTCTCTGCCTCACTACTGTCAGTCTCTGGAGGCTCTGGAGTCCGCACATCACTCCCCGATGGCCCTGGCCCCACCTCTGCCTCTGATGCAGAGCCCTCATCCGGGCCTTCTCCAGCCTCCAGACTGGCCCATGTTCTTCCTCAGCCTCATTGCTGTCTGACTCCGTTGCCAGCTCCGCAGGCTGCTGGTGGACCACAACATTGGATATTTTGAATATTTTAATGGACATTCTAGAAGTAATAGCTTCTTTTATTCTATGTAATAGGTTATCATTCACTCTAGGAGCTACACAACTGGTTTGGCACTGTTTTTTCAAAACAGGATTTTTGTTACGTGATTCCAGATTTTGATTCGCCATGTACATCCAGGTACTGGTAAGCTATCTTTCAATTACTGGCCAGTCATTTCATTTATGATTGCCTCATCACCTGGAACTGAATACAAAGATGGAGTGAAGAAATGTGATATTAGAACAACATTTGTCTTGCTCTCTGTCCAGCAATAGAACATTTGGCCTGACTTGTTGCCATTTGCAGAATTTGCTTTTAAAATACTCTGTGGCATGATGCAGAGTTTATGGCTGTACCCACACATGGTTTGCTCTTGCCTTGAGTTCCTTGAGCCTCAAATTTTCTCCAAGTAGTGCAGCTCCCTTTTGGGAATGTCTGGATTCTGCCATGGCTGTGTGTAAATGGATAGCGTACATAGAGAGGAAGGCTCAAGAATTACTTTCTGGGATTTGAGTGGTTTTCCTTTTAATGTTTACCTTACTTCTGTCTGTCCAAGAAAGTGGATTCAAAGTTTATTGCATTCTTTCCTGTGTCTGCTTAACTCGACAGCGATAGTTTTTCATTCTGAAGTATATCTGGTGTTTCACTGCTTTCTCTTTGTGCAGGAATGATTTCCCTGTTCCATGTATTCAGCATTTCCCCCTCCTGTTCTAATTACTACCCCTGCCTTCCACATGAGGTGGAATACACAATTCTGTGTGCAGAAAGAGGAGGAGATTAAAACCTTTAATTCACTGAAAGGGCCATCCTGACCCAAAGAGATTATTGGAAGCAGTGTCAAATATTATGGAAAGTAGAGGAAATGGCTTCAAGGCTGGCCAGATTAAGAACATTGGCCTTGAGTTGCCAGTCTAATCTTTGTCGGTTAGGGTCATTATTCTCCATGCATTCCATGGTGGAAGGAGAGTGAGCATGAAGAAGGAGGTACTATCATAGCTATCAGGCCTTGGGAACATGGAAGATAGAAGAGGAAATTAGACAGGGAGCTGGATCACTGCAGAAAATATTCCTTACTTGAGAAGAAGGTGGTAGTATGGTATGAGAAAAAGACCAACTCTGCCTTAATTAAGATAGGTGTGTTAAATGGGAATATTGCTTTGACAAGCTTTCAGGGCTGAGTTACATTATCCTGCTAGCAATATAATCTTTGCAGAAACTCAAGTGGTTTTGTTTTGTTTGTGTTTCTTGAGTTATGCCAGCCTCGCAGAGCTTGTCAGCCTTCAACATAGTGTCTTATAAAAAAATCTCTTCTTAATAAAATGGATAAAATATGAGCTATATGTTACTGTTGTTAGTTGGACTCACAATTGGTTGAATGAATGCATCTGGTGAATGCTCATTACTGGCTCCGCTTCAGTTTGAGTTGAATGCCACATGTTTAATTCAACATTTTATCAGGTATTTTTATATTGACCAGGTCTGCATATAACAAAGCTGGGCTGAAAGAAACACAATAAAAATGTGACTCTTCAGTTGCTTGGATCAGGATGAATAAGGTTCCCTCTTGGGGACATAGAGCATATTTTATTTCTGATTGCTATTTAAAGTTTTAGCTTGCTTTAGTGTTATGTGTTATATTTATTTTGTATATATTTAATTATTCTGTATGCCATGTTGAGTTTGGTAACTATATAAATGTTTCAAATAAGTCAGAAAGATCTAGACTGGCCTGCTTATGGACTGAAATTAATAAGAGGAAATTCCACAGGGAATTCTACATCTGGGAAGGAAATACGAATTACAGGTAGTCCTCAACTTACAACCACAATTGAGCCCAGGATTTATGTTGCTAAGTGAGAAATTTGTTAAGTGAATTTTCTCCAATTTTACGACTTGCCACATTTGTTAAATGAATCACTGCATTTGTTCAAAGAGACATTTGTTAGGCAGGCTGAGGCAGAGAGGCAGTCCCGGAACCAGCAAAATCTGGGGGCTGGGCAGGGGACAGAATGTATCTGCCCTCAGTGTGGAAGGGATTGCCACTCTCAAATTGGCCTTTTTAGCCACACTAGATGCTGTTTCCAGAGCACGATACCATAGTCTTTTGAGTCTGGAGGATGCCAATAATAGCATTTGTTAAATTATTAACACGATTGTTAAGTGAATCTGGTTCCCCCATTGATTTTGCTTGTTAGAAGATTGCAAAAGGTGATCACATGACACCCCCCCCACATTGCAACTGTCATAAATATGACCCAGTTGTCAAACATCTGAATGTAAATCACATGACCACGGGGATGCTGCAAGGATCATAAATGTGAAAAATTTGAACTGCTGTTAAGTTGTCGACTACCTGTATAGGGCAAGAGAGATCTGACTTGGTGATAGTACATGTGAAAGGCTTCTGGGTGACCTTGTCAAGCACAAGTCAAATGTGAGCCAGCAGTGTGATACATCTACTAAAAAAGCAAATGCTATTTTTTGGGAGTGCATTAACAGAATCATAGAGTCTGCTCATAGGAAGTAATTGTAATTGTACCATTTTGCTTACCTTAGTCCAATCCCATTTGGAGTCTTCAAGTACCCCATTTATTAATGCTTTCTAGCCTTCATCAAACTTAGGAAATTTAGACAAGGATAAAAACAGCATAATTGCAGAAAATACTTACTATTGAATATAATAAATTAGGTGTTAAATCAAGACTGAATAATAATACTTTTATCTGGCTCTGAAATGTTACTAAAGTTGGCACCAAATGAGCTATCTTGGACCAGACATAGAAATCACTGGGCATGCCTGAGAAGGCACTTGTTTGAAGTAAGAGAATTTGTGTGGTTTTTCACTTAACAAGGCTTCAGGAAGGGTTCTGATTTGACTTGCTTTGGAGGAACTAAACCAGATTTCTTTCAGGCTAGTGATTTTTCCAAATCCAGGGAATAATCCTGGGAACTTTCATATTCATCATTCATTCATTTAATTTGTTTGTTGTTTATCGATACTTAGTCTTGAATTAATTGATATTAATGTGGGGATTTTTAGTGTTGATATTTCTAGCATTTGTACTTATTAATTCAAATAATCATTTAGCAAATGTTTCTTGCATTGTATGCTGTAAATAAAATCTTTTTGTCCATCACTCAGGTAACGTTAGGAAATAATTTTTAATAGAAGCAATGAAGAAAATTTACATCATTTCTTTTTACTTCTCTATATCACCTCCAGTATTATAAACTCATTGAAAGTTAGGAGTCTTATTCTGTGATGGTCAAGGCAGTGGTGGGTTTCAAAATTTTTTACTATTAGTTCTGTGGGTGTGGCTTGATGGGTGTGGCATGGCTTGGTGTGCATGGCAGGGGAAGGATACTGTAAAATGTCCATTCCCACCCCACTCCAGGGGAAGGTTACTGCAAAATCCCCATTTCCCCCCCCCACTCTAGGGGAAGGTTACTGCAAAATCACAATTCCCTCCCAATCAGCTGGGTCTTGGAAGGCAGAGACTAGATGGGGGCGGTGCCAGTCAGAATTTTTACTACCGGTTCTCCAGAACTGGTCAGAACCTGCTGAATCTCATCTTTGGATCAAGGGATTCAATTTATGGCAAGACTGATAGCAGATCCCATGCAGACTTGGAATGCACTTTACTCAGCATAGTAACAGATACAGAAATGAGGTTGCATTGCTGTTGTTAGTTGCAAAGTTGTGTCCGACCCATTGCGACCCATGGACAACGTTCCTCCAGGCCTTCCTGTCCTCTACCATCCTCTGGAGTCCATTTAAACTCACGCCAACTGCTTCAGTGACTCCATCCAGTGACTCCATCCAGCCACCTCATCGCTCTCAGTCTTTCCCAGCATTAGGCTCTTCTCCAGGGAGTTCTTCCTTCTCATTAAGTGGCCAAAGTATTTCAGTTTCCTCTTCAGGATCTGGCCTTCTAAAGAGCAGTCAAGGCTGATCTCCTCTAGGACTGACCGGTTTGATCGCCTTGCAATCCAAGGGATTTGCAGGAGTCTTCTCCAGCACAATAGTTCAAAGGCCTCAATTATTTGATGCTCAGCCTTTCTTATGGTCCAACTTCCATAGCCACACATTGCAACTGGGAACACCATAGCCTTGACTATACACACTTTTGTTGGCAGGGTGATGTCTCTGCTTTTTAGTACGCTGTCTAAATTTGACATAGCTTTCCTCCCCAGGAGCAAGCGTCTTTTAATTTCTTGGCTGCAGTCCCCATCTGCGGTGATCTTGGAGCCTCCATTTCTTCCCCATCTATTTGCCAGGAATTGAAAGGGCCTGATGCCATCATCTTAGTTTTCTTAATGTTGAGTTTCAAGCCAACTTTTTCACTCTCTTCCTTTACCCGCATCAAGAGGCTCTTTAGTTCTTCTTCACTGCCATTAGAATGGTACTGTGTTTCTCCAAAAAGATGTCCCACCTTGAAAAGAAGCCCTATCATGTTTTTGAGTGCATGCAATCAAATTAAGCCCCACCCACAGGAGGTGGGATTAGGCACACAGGTAAAAAATTAGCTGGGGTGGGGATGGGGGGTGGGTGGAGCTGCCCTACTTACCAGGCCTCACACCCCCCAACACCTGCCTTGCCTTCTGCGGCCGCTTCTTTTGCAGCCGCATGCCACCACTCAAATGCATCATCCTGGCCTCCCTTTCAATTTCAGATGTCAGGGCAATGCATGCGAGTGGTGGCAAGTGGCCGTAGAAGAAGTAGGCCAGCAGTGGGCTCCTACTAGGCAGGGAGGCTGGTGCCACTGCTGCGAGATGAGTCAATAATTAGAACCCTCCAAAAAAAAGGCCTAGCCGTTTTTTCAGGAGTCAAAAAAAAAAAAAAAAAAGACCCGGCCTTCTTTTTGGAGAAACACAGTGTCATCTGCATATCTGAGATTGTTGGTATTTCTCCCTGAAATCTTAATTCCAACTTTTGATTCATCTAGACCCGCCTTTCTCATGATGTGCTCTGCATAAAAGTTAAATAGGCAGGGCGACAGTATGTAGCCTTGGCGAACTCCTTTCCCAATTTTGAACCAACCAGTGATTCCATGCTGCAGTAGAGCTTTATGCATTAGAGGAAATTAGAGCTGCGTAAGGTGTGAGAAATCCTCAGGTGTTTCTTTTTTGTGCTAGAAGAAGAAAGTTCATTAGTGCTTAGTGACCACATGTTCAGCAAACATTCAACCTTATAATGGGACTGACCAAGGAGGCTTATAACCAGTCCTCAAGTTGCGCTTGTCACAGTGTCCCTGCAGTCACATAAACCCCATTTGTGACTCTCTGCCATCTTCTCAAAAGCAAAGGTTAAGTGTAAAAGAGTCCCTGCAGATTTTACTCTGCTGGCCATTGCCCACTGTAGGGGTACTCATCTCCACTTCAAGGGCCATTAAGTCAGTGCTATCTTAAAGATGTTACTGCAGCCATGTGACTAACATGATGTCACAAGCACCTTTCCCACTGAAGTGGGAACTACACTCACATTTACATACTTTTGAATTGCTAGGTTGGCAGGAACTGAGTCAAGAACGGAAGCTCACCGTGTTGTGGGACGCTCGGGTTGAGGGTGTTGACTTTCCAGCTGACAAGCCCAGCGACTTAACCATTGTGCCACCCCTTAAGCAAAAGTTGCGGTCATGACATTGCACTTAATGATCTCACACGACTATAACTAGATCTACCATCCTAAGTCATGTGATTTTTTTTCACTTAGTGACAGCAGCGCTTAACAGTGGATTTGCAGTTGTTAATTGCCAATTAACTTTGCAGGTTATTTGTCTGGTCTGAACATTTGCTTTTACTAGTCGCAGTGGCTTAGACGCTGAGCTTGTGGATCGAAAGGTCGACAGTTCAGCGTTTCGAATCCCTAGTGCCGCGTAATGGGGTGAGCTCCTGTTACTTGTCCCAGTTTCTGCCAACCTAGCAGTTTTGAAAGCACGTAAAAAATGCAAGTAGAAAAATAGCGACCACCTTTGGTGGGAACGGAACACTGTTCCGTGCACCTTTGGCGTTTAGTCATGCCATCCACATGACCACTGAGATGTCTTCGGATAGCGCGGGTTCTTCGGCTTTGAAACGGAGATGAGCACCGCCCCCTAGAGTCGGCAACGACTAGCACATATGTGTGAGGGGAACCTTTACCTTTTTATTCTATCATAGTGAAAGTGACAGAATGAAAGTGACAAATCCAGTTTACTAAAACAATGAAAGTACTCATTTTTTAGCAACATGTAGCAACATTTCAGATCTTTCAACAGTGAGATTTGTAGCATATTTAATAAATAAAGTTTGGGAAATGAATTACATAGTTCTTGGGAACTATGAACAGTTATTGGTCTGGGTAGGGAAAAGCCAGGAGAGAATTACAATAGGATGGAGGATTTTTTGTTCTATCAAGAATAGTTTGTTGGGGAATATTTATCTTTATTAGTCTCCATATCACTGTAATAAGACTGAGAGCAGTCTTATTATTTATTTATTTATCAATATCTCTTCTCTAATAAATCCCTGTCTGTTAAACAAATCTACAATTTTTGGTGTCTTTTGCCGCATTTCTGTTAAATAATAGAGATTTTGTAATTTTATTTTGTAATAATTTTTTGTGCTATAAATTATTGTAACAATTTTTGTTCTTTTATCTCAGGGATTCATCAAAGATGTTCATGAGGATTCACTCACAGTCGTGTTTGAAAACAAGTACGTATTACAAAAATTGCTTTTTCCCCTTTCATTTTGTTTGTAGAATATGCCCATTTTTTTTTACACTGGAGGGAAAGGACTGGTTGGCTAAATCACTGTAGAATTTAAAGATTCCAATGCTTTGAATTGCATGTGATAGCCCCACTTGTATTGGCAATCAGAGCAACCAAACTAAAATTGGTGTCCCTTTACACTGGCGGGATTGTTCAGCTTGCAGTTTAGTCCTCATTTTCTAACAGCTGCACTTCTGACTTGTCTCTATACGCAATGGAGTTCTCTGCTAAATTAAAGTATTCCATTTAAATGACATGTAACGTTCTTGGTAATTGTTGCATAATCTAAAATATCTATTCAATTTACAGTTGGCAACCAGAACGCCAGGTTCCTTTCAGTGAAGTAAGATTACCACCACCACCTGATATCAAGAAAGAAATTGGTGAAGGAGATGAAGTGGAGGTGATTTCATTCAAGTATTTCTTTGCTTGCTTATGCGGAAGTTTCTTCTGGAAGGTTAATGGTTGAATTTAGTGTGCTATCATCAGGACAATTGAGCTTTTTTTTAACTGCTTCAAAAATGCAGAAAAAAAGCATAAATGTTATTTAAAAGAAAAGAAATTTATTAGCAAAAATAAAACAAATTAAGAGTTGCTTTTGGGCAGGTTTTTAACCAACCATGTTTAAATTGATAAAAATTCACCGCAACTGTGCCTTGAATATTAATTGTAATAGCTACACAGTACAAAAGATTGTCTTCAATTCCTGCCAAACCTGAAGCTAAGATATAGTTAGAAACGACCTCAAACTCAATTGCTCCATATGGAATTTACACTCCTGACAGAAGGCTGTTTAATTTTTGTTTTAATAAAGTCCACCATGTGCCAGGGTGGAATATTTTAATGCCAAATAACTTTTGTCATGTATGTGTTTTTAATAATTACCCAAAATATGCTTTCTTGGAGAAAAGACTTCCATTGCTCAGTGGTGGATATGAGCAATATTTTGAAGGGGGATGTTTGGAATGCTGAGAGCATGTTGTAGGTGTTTTCACAAAATGGTTGCTATGGTAGGTTTAACCAGTCATACAATATTTATAGAAGGCAGATAGGAAGAGGCTTCCTCCTATCATATCCTGTAGACCCTCAAGATACTTTTTATATTACAACTTAAATATGCCTTTATTTTGGGCAAGTATGAACATTGTTTGAAAGCTTCTTGGGTGCTTCAAAGATGTTCTTGTAAATAAATTTAGTGCTACTGGTTTCTTTTGTTTTTGTTGGGTTCTATAGAGCTAAATTCTTCTAGTTAGAGGAGTGATAAAATGCAGTAGGCAAGATTTCATTGCCTATTCTGTAATATTGCCTGAAAAAAATTCAAATTGTTAACCTAATTCTCTTATGCCACCTGGGCTGTGTAAGCTATTTATTTGAAATTTATTAGTAGTATCTCTGATTAAATCATATATTTAGCCAGTTGGTTTGTGCTTCTGTGCTTAGATTTTAAATACGTCAGATGTGTTGGAATGTCATAGCCATTACTTCCTCATTTGACTTAGAAAATGGATATAGGGTAGCTAGAAAGAGGTATGACCTTATAATACTTTTTTGCTATAGTATAGTAGAATTGGGTTGGTGTTGTTTTATACAGCAGTGGATTAAGTTATACTCAGTTTTAGGTTTTTGACAGTAATTTGTAAATTGTTTATAGCATTGTTAGTAATTGTATATAGAATTTAAAAAATCAGGCCAACCATTAGATTATTGTGATGGGTTCATCCACCACATTTTCTTCAGTAGAGAAGTAATCCATGTGTGGGCATATTTAATTTCTTTTCGTTATGAAAGCATGTCTCATTAAGATTAATTGACGTTATGAATTGCATAATAATAGTTTCATTTCATTTCTGTACTACCAACTATTTATTACAAAATTCCATCTTCTTCAGGCTGGGGAAATTATTTAAAATCAGATTTTTTTCTTCCATATAAACTTAGTTTAATATTCATTTTATTTTTGTGAACCTTTTATTCCACCATACTCAATTTCAAAGTAATTTGTAATAAGCATTTTCTTTAAAATTACGATAAAATGTTTGAATTAAAAAAAACAAGGGCATAGGAATTGATCTACTTAAAGAAAAATAGTTGTCTGCCTATCATAATACATCTACATTTTCTTTACTGGAGTAAAAAGTATTTGAATTTTCCACATAATCAGTTTAAGATTTATCAAATAGTAATAATTTTTGTATAAACATTTTGGAATGTTTAACATTTTAGATATCTTTTTTAAAAAACTATAGTATCCTTTTATTCAGTATATCTAACCTATCAAAAATTTAAAATATGCTTTATTTACTGTTGCCTAAGGAATATGATTTTTTTTTAAAAAGACCAACGAGCCTGCTAATAATCTTTAAATTTAAGAAGATTTTCATAGTTAAGATTTTTTGATGCTTCATAATATTAATTTGTACAAAAATAACCACTTTGGGACAATTGCATCTCAGCATGAAGAGAAACATCTTCCAATATAGGTACCATTTCTTTATGGTGAGAAGAAACAGAAAATATTCAATTAATTAAATTTTCTCATGTCTGATTTTGGGAACTCTGATTAACAATTATGGAATAAATTAAATATTAAATAACATTTTAAAATAATTTTCACTAAAGCAGATGTTCAAATCACAGTGGTCTAAATGCTGTATAATTTACTTTCAGGTTTACTCAAGAGCAAATGACCAAGAGCCATGTGGCTGGTGGCTGGCAAAGGTTCGAATGATGAAAGGGGAGGTAAGTAGAAGTGGAATTGTATCATGAGAAAGGTCCATCTAAAGGGAACATTATTTTTTGTGGACTATTTGAATAGGTAAGAATCACTTAGACGTTAAACTATATATATTTAGTAACTTGCTTCTTATCCCTGGGGTCCTTGATGCATTCTGAGCTTGACATTTCATTACTCAACTAGGTTACATCATCAGTACTAGAACTACACCGTTCTAGCAGAACTAGCAGTGATGATGTTAGTTAGTTGCGTAATGAAATGTCTGGAAGGAAACAAATTCAGAATGTATCAAAGAACCCACAGATCAACCCTGAGCTACAAATACTCTCTTCTACTGATCGCTACTTTCTTCCAATCTTGAAAATAAATGAAATAAACTTGAATTTTCTAACTTAGTTGGTTGTGGAATGGATGATAAGAAGGAAAAAGAGCCTGAAATATAAACTTTATCCCAAATAGTTTATTTTCTGAGGCTATGGCTGTTTAATGTAATGTGACCTAATGAATTTCTGAGGGCAAATAAGTCTTTGACAATGTATGGATGCTAAATAACTGTGCTGCATTATTTTGAATATCTTAATAGGGCCTTAATTATAATATATTATAGGGACTTAATATCTTACATTAATTAATATTGGGTCTTAATATTTTAATTAAAATCACACTCTATAACTTTACCTTACAGGGCAGTTATAAAGAGAAAATGGGGATTAGGAAAGATATGATACTTGACATTCTTGAGCTCTGAAGGGAATGATAAAATGTAATCAACAGATAGTTGAGAGTAGATAAACATATGTAATGAGAGAAAAGTAAATATTGTGAATCTTTGATCAGTCACAACTTATTTTTAAAAATTAAGAATAATAATCTTTTCTCAGTTTTATGTCATTGAGTATGCTGCTTGTGATGCCACTTACAATGAAATAGTCACATTTGAACGACTTCGGCCTGTGAATCAGAATAAACCTGTGAACAAGAATACATTCTTCAGATGTTCCGTAGACGTTCCAGAAGATCTGAGAGAGGCGTAAGAACTATGAAAATTCTTTATATTAGAACTATAGCTCTATTAGGAATTGACTTTCATAGGCTATCCTGAATTTGAACACTTTCTGTCTAATGAAAGAGTGAAGCTGCCTGTCTTTGCTAATTAACACAGAAATTCTCTTTTTGGGCTGGCACTCATATTTTGGAAGGCCATAAAAGGATATATACAGTTAGTCCTCGCTTACAGATCATTTGTTCAGCAACTGTTCAAAGTTATAGCAGTGCTGAAAAAATAAGCTTACAGCCCATTTACAACCTCTTCAGGGTCCCTGAGTCACATGATCACCATTAGAATCAGAACATGTGCCTGACCTGTGGATTTTTCTTTCTCCCCCGCCCCTCCCAACTGAGCAGAGAGATTGCAGAGATAGGGATTGCAAGAAAGTAAGCTGTTTGCTCTTCTACACAATGCAATGAGAAAGCAGCCCAGAGCTGAGAACTGTGATCATACTACGCAAACAGCTTACAGTGTTGTCTTGAAATCCTTTCTCCAATCTCTCTTCTCCAGGGGTGTCAAACTCATGCCTCTTGGGCCAGATGCGTCACGTGCTGGGCACTCCCACCCCTAGTTTAGGGGGGGAAAGTTGCGATACATCATGTGATGACAATGTGACGATGCGAGTTTGACATCCCAGCGGAGCTGGCAGCAGAGTTGGACAGTGAGGAGATTGGGGAGGAACTTGGGCCACTCCTGGGAGCTGGGGAACGCTCAGATGAGGGCTCTGCATCAGAGGCAGAGAGGGAGTTAGCACGGAGGCAGAGGAAATGCTGGAGCCCGTTCCCAGTGTGTGCATGCGCAGAACTGCCAGAAGACAAGAACAACTCAGAAAGCAGGGTCGACTCAGGAGGCTCCTGCCATAGGAAATAAAAGAGGAACGAACAGGGAGTGGGTTTTTGCAGGAAACAATTAGTTTGTTCTGTGACTCTGAGAGACTCTGTGCCAAGTTTTGCCTTGTACTGCAGTTGGAAACAAGTTATGTGGCAGCTTGCCAAACGAGATAAGGTGTGTTGAGAAATATTCCTTTGAAAAACTGTTTGGACAGACCTTGCTGACTGTGAATGAACGTAATTCACAGTCGTATAAGTAAAAGAGGTTTTGCTGGGAGCAATTCCTGCCTCCTGCTTGTTAAGGGAGCCTAGGTCAGAATACTCTGTTCTACCCTGTAGAGTAGGGGTCTCCAACCTTGGCAACTTTAAGCCTGGTGGACTTCAACTCCCAGAATCCCTCAGCTTTGCTGGCTGGGAGTTGAAGTCCACAAGTCTTAAAGTTGCCAAGGTTGGAGATCCCTGCTGTAGAGGGTGAGGGTGTGTGTGTATGTGTGGAAAGGGAAAATAAAGTGATTCCAGTAGACAATTTCTTCTTTGCTAGATCTTTCCCTCCCAACATTGCAGATTGGAGAGATTGGAGAGGAATTTCAAGACACCAAGCTGTTTATTCCTCTGTACATAGAAAGCAATGCACCAGCAACCAAGTGGCAAACAAAAGCTGAAACCGAGTACAGTAATCTTGTCTCTTTCCAGCTGGAAAGAGCAATCGTGGTAATGTGATTTCCCACTTAGCAACTGCTTTGGTTAGCAGCAGAGTTGCCAATCCCAATTAGGGTCATTGAGTGAGGAATTACCTGTATGCTCAAGCAAATTGTTCTCAGTTTGCATAAATCTGAAACGTGAACCTTTGATTTAGCAGAACTCAATGCAGTGGATCTCAGATGCAGCAGATGAAATTCTTCCTGCTTTTACATCATTTGTATAAAAACACCTTGATTCTAATTTGTATTATTTGTATAGTAATGTTCCTTCAAATGATGTACAGTCTGATTTAATGGACAATTGGGAATAATTGGTCTGTTAAATCAATGTTTCACCTTGTAATGTTTTGTTGTGTTTGATTCTTTTGGAAATATTTTGCTATAAGTTTTCAGTTCTTTTCTCAGTAAAAGCAAAAAAGCGGTTTAAAAGTTGTTTTCTGGCTGTGCCTTAGAGGTTTTTCAGTATTTTCAATTTCTCCAACTTCATGTCTTATTGGTCACCTTTCAAAATGAATTAATTAATCCATACATTAATTTCCTAGGTGTGCTAATGAAAGTGCTCACAAGGATTTTAAGAAAGCTGTAGGAGCCTGCAGAATTTTTTACCAGGCTGAAACAGCTCAATTAGTAGTTCTGGTAAGATAAAAGTTTCTTTCTTTTTTACCCCATCCGTGAGCAAGTCATTTTTATGTTAACATGATGTTACCGATTTGATATTTTGGGACTGGCTTGTATAGAAAAATAACCGGTATTAAAAGATATTATTATACCTTTCCACTGGTGAAAGGAAGACATTCTTTGGAGAATGCAGATTGAAGAGTTGCAGATAGGATCTCATGCAAGCTATAATCCAAGCTGTACTGTTTGGGCCTGGTAATCTTTGCCTATTGGATCAAACAGCAACCTGGGACCTATAGCAATGGGTTTTGTATTATTTGGTGTCACTTTGATTGCTATAGCTGTTGCATCTGAATCTGGCTTTTATGCTAAAAGCATATCAAGCTGCATTGAGCAAAGCAGATCAGCAGATCCTGTTTGCCCACTAATAACAACACGGATTTCACTAGGGACAGGAAAGGAGCCTCCCCTGATTGCCTACTGGCATTCAGGTGTCCTGCGAGTAGGATAACACTGTCCGAAAAAATTCCTTTCACAGAGGCAGCCGGCTGCCTTGGTTATCCCTGGCTATCACATTTAAAAAATTAACACTTTAAAAAAAATGGATTTCACTGCCCTAATAACCTAATAAAAATAAATATTTCAGATTTAAGTAGAAAAAAACCCCTAGCATGGACTGGAGGCTAGAACATATGAAGAACGGTTGCAGGAACTGGGTATGTCTAGTTTAATAAAAAGAAGGACTAGGGATGACATGATAGCAGTGTTCCAATATCTCAGGGGTTGCCACAAAAAAGAGGGAGTCGGGCTGTTCTCCAAAGCACCTGAGGGTAGAACAAGAAGCAATGGGTGGAAACTGATCAAGGAAAGAAGCAACTTAGAACTAAGGAGAAATTTCCTGACAGTTAGAACAATTAATAAGTGGAACGACTTGCCTGCAGAAGTTGTGAATGCTCCAACACTGGAAATTTTTAAGAAAATGTTGGATAACCATCTGACTGAGATGGTGTAGGGTTTCCTGCCTGGGCAGGGGGTTGGACTAGAAGGCCTCCAAGGTCCCTTCCAACTCTGTTGTTATATTATATTATATTATATAAAATTTATTTGTTCTCTAATCTACCGCGTGTTCTAAACTAGAAATGGATCAATGGTAGGTAAATGTCTTTAGATTCTCAGTTATCCAGGTCGTGGTTGTCGCAAAGGTGCTTTTTTCAAAGGAAAAACAAAGTCCAGTTGCCTTTTTGAAAAAGCACCTTTGGGGTTTTTTTTATCTTTTTTGATTCATCACCTGTAAAATGAAGATCCTAACACATCGTTTTTCTTTCAGTCTGCCAGTGAGGCGACAGTAAAGAGAGTGGGCATACTCAGCGACATGCATTTGCGTAGCATTCGAACCAAGTTAATGCTCATGTCAAGAAATGAAGAAGCAACAAAGCATTTAGAAGTGAGTGGGTCTCGGCTGGCTTTCTCCCCCCAACTCCCCACCTCCTTTAATTATGCTTCTGGTTTAATCACTGAAATGGTGTTCATGCTTGAAGTTTTTATAAAGAATAAACTTTTTTTTTTCTTTTCCCTAGTGCACAAAACAGCTTGCAGCGGCATTTCATGAAGAATTTGTTGTCAGAGAAGACTTAATGGGACTTGCAATAGGAACACATGGCAGTAATATACAGCAAGCCAGAAAAGTGCCAGGCGTTACTGCAATTGAACTTGAAGAAGATACTGGAACTTTCAGGATCTATGGAGAGGTAATTCATGTTTTTGAATTGGGAAACTCTGACATCTTTGAGCTTAAATCTAGAGGTCTGAATATAGACTGGACAAATTCCAATATTTTAATCCCAGTATAATGGAAATTATGAGGAATTTGTGGAAGAGAAGGCAAATATAGAATATCGTACTGCTCTTTTTACTTGTAATCTTCTTCAGAAGTCCCTGAGGATTAAGTTCTAGACAATTTAACAGTTGTTAAATGCATCTGTGTAAAGCTTTCTCAAATCTCACTTCAGCTTAGAGAGCCTGTCTCCATGTTGGGTTTTGATTCCTACTGGCAGTGGATAGAATAATCCCAATTTAAGTAAATCAGAAAATATTGCTAGGGCAGTGATGGCGAAAGGATGTGCATGCACTTTGCACTCGTCTGGGCCACAACCCAGAAGAGGAGCTGCCCATTGCGCATGCACGCGGCAGGAAATGAACTTTCAGTTTCAGCTACTGAACTTCCGGTTTGGCCAGCGACTCTTCTGGGTTTCTGGCACACATGCGCATGCGACGATCAGCTGGCTGGTGCTCATGCTTACACAGGAAAATGGAAGACCAGCGAAGAAAACAGAAGATCTTGTTTCTGGCACCGCCGCATGCAAAAAGGCCAGCTGATTGGCGCACCAGAAACCCAGAAGAGGAACAGGTGACACCGTGTGTGCTAGGTGACATGGCTCCGCATGCCACTTTGGGCATGCGTGCCACAGGTTCACCATCCATGGTGCTAGGGTGTTCCTGATGAATTCAGTAACGTTTCTCATTTAAGGGTTGTTGCATAAAGGCTAATGAACTTGCCTCCCCCAGATGTCCCATTCCTTCAGGGAATGCTAGTAATGAATGGGCGAGTGTGCTTATAAGGAAGAATGGGAAGAAGACTTCAGGGAGTGTTTGAGACTGTTGAAAGCAGACATCCAACGGAGGCCCTAAGCCTGCATTTGCCAGTAGAAGTTCGATCGCAGCCACAGAGGCTCCCTAAGATGTTACCACACTGTAATATGCAAGGGGGCAGAAAGGGAACATGCAACATGTCTCAAGAAGAATCGCATTAACTATAGATACTTAGTTGTGTTCCTCTCCCCCCCCCCCAATTTTGATGAATATATTTCATAATATGCCATTCAAAGTAATTACATGCTACAAATATAAAAGGGAAAGAAGTGTGTATTTACACTATTTCCACTCTTTTGCTGGAGGTGGCCTGATTGCAATCAAAGCCAATTTTATTATAACCATGCAGCAGTTGTGATGATGTACAGTAGATAAGATACGCATCTTCTCTGCAGTCCTTTCACCTTCATAATGTAGCGCTTTGGTCTTCATGCTACAATACAAAGCCACATGGTAGGTTAGGGCGATCCCTGATTTGGGAAGAACCAAGTAGGCGTGCTTTCTTTCATTATATTGCATCATTAGGATGACTCTTCTACAACTAAAGGACTAAAACACGGGTATCAAACTCGCGTTGTCTCGTTGCCGTCATGTGATGGTTTCGCGATGTTTTTCCTTTCACGGAACTGGGGTGGGTGTGGCCTGCATATAATGCATCCAGCCTGCGGGCCGCCAGTTTGACACCCCTGGACTAGATGGTGAAGTTCAGTTGGTTGCATGTTTGGTTCCTTTGCAGGAATGCTGGTTAATTAAGGATTATTAAAGAATAATCAAGGTTCTCCTCCAATCTGAGAAAATTTTAGATGGGTGACAAAATGGATATCGTAACGTTGAGTTTCATATAAAAACATTTATCTAAATGGTTGTGTAAAAGTACAGGCACCAATTTGCAAATGTATATAGTATTTTGGAGGTAAAGTACCATAATCCCATTTAAGCACCTGTCTGATAGCCATCATTTTTAATTTGCCAGGTACAGATTCTTGCATTTTCTCATTGCAAAAGAGAGTATATGTAGTTTTTTTCTCATTTTATATGGAAATAGTTGTTCCCTAAAAGTGTTTTAACTGTTAATGTTTAATGCATTCTATTCTGTTTATTATCAGAGTGCTGAGGCAGTAAAAAAAGCTAGAAGCTATTTGGAATTTGTGGAGGACTTTATTCAGGTTCCTAGGAGTCTTGTAGGTACGTAATAACAATAACATTTTAATAGTAGCAGGGAAAAGTCTCAACATAAAAATCTTTCCCCCATATTCATTCATTCTCTCTCCCCCCCCCTCTCTCTCCCCCATCTCTCTCTCTCTCCCATCTCTCTCCCCCTCCCTCCCTTCCCCCTCCCATACACACACACCCTGCCAATCTATTTCAATCTAACCTTAGTAATAAATATATTTTGAGGGCACCACAGAGCCTAATGGGGAAGTGGGAATTACCCTTCTCCTTTCAGTTATAAAAGTAGTTCCGTCATCAGCCTTAAATTATTCTAAAGAATTTTTCTAATTGTTTTTCTTGTTGACGGTTTACCTGAGACCAAACTCCCAATGATATCTCAATATCTTTTATTTGTTAAAGGGAAAGTAATTGGTAAAAATGGCAAAGTTATTCAAGAGATTGTGGACAAGTCTGGAGTCGTGCGAGTGAGAATTGAAGGAGACAACGAGAATAAACTACCCAGAGAAGATGTAAGATTTTAACTTCTTCTTCTTCCTCTTTCCTTGGCAATGAATGTCCTGTGGGTAGGGTAGAAATTAAAGATGGATCTTTTGTTTGTGGAATAATAATGGGAAGGGTGTGCTGTTCATGCCATATGAGTCGCGGTGGTGCAGTGGTTCGAATCCAGTACTGCAAGCTACTTCTGCTGACTGCAGTTCGATTCCCACTGGCTCAAGGTTGACTCAGCCTTCCATCCTTCCGAGGTGGGTCAAATGAAGACCCAGATTGTTGGGAGCAAATATGCTGACTCTGTAAACCGCTTAGAGGGGGCTGTAAAAGCACTGTGAAGCGGTATATAAATCTAAGTGCTATTATCATCTTGAGCTCCTGGAAAAAAAGGCTGCATAGGTAGTCCTCAATTTATGACCACAATTGAGCCTAGAATTTCTGCTGCTAAGCAAAACATTTGTTAAGGAAGTTTTGTCCCATTTTATGACCTTTCTTGCCACAATTGTTAATCATTGCAGTCGTTCAGTTAGTAACACGATTAAGGGAATCTGGCTCCCCCATTGACTTTGTTTCTCAGAGCTGATCACATGTCCCTTGGGAACCCTGCAGTCGTCATAAATAGGAGTCAGTTGCCAAGCGTCTGAATTTTGATCACGTGACCCCGGGGATGCTACAAAGATCATAAGTGCAAAAAAAAAAAAAAACCAGTCATAAGTCACTTTTTTTCAGTGCTGTTGTAAACTTTGAACGGTCAGTACATTGTCGTAAGTCGAGGACTACCCGTACATAAATCTAACAAATATGTACTTGAGTAGCTGTATTGTTAATTGTGACATCTCATTATTTCTTTAATGTGCTGTGTCAGTAATGCTCACTTGGGCTCAAGAATTGATCCAGTATTTATATTTCCCATTGTGTCGAACCAAGTAACTGTCCAAAGATACTTTAGAAAATAGATAGCTCAGATGCACACGGTTCTAAATCGGTATTTTGAACGATTGCCTTCTTTCATTGAAGCATATGGATTCGCCGTATGAAGTCATAGGAGAATGCTGTGGGCTCTAGATCAGGGGTCTCCAACCTTGGCAACTTTAAGACTTGTGGACTTCAACTTTTTTTTAAATTTGCATTTATATCCCGCCCTTCTCCGAAGACTCAGGGCGGCTTACACTATGTCAAGCAATAGTCTTCATCCATTTGTATATTATATACAAAGTCAACTTATTGCCCCCAACAATCTGGGTCCTCATTTTACCTACCTTATAAAGGATGGAAGGCTGAGTCAACCTTGGGCCTGGTGGGACTTGAACCTGCAGTAATTGCAAGCAGCTGCTGTTAATAACAGACTGTCTTAGCAGTCTGAGCCACCAGAGGCTTTGCTGGCTGAGGGATTCTGGGAGTTGAAGTCCACAAGTCTTAAAGTTGCCAAGGTTGGAGACCCCTACTCTAGATTGTGCTCCCCTCTTTAGTCTAGTGATGGTATAGCAGCAAGCCTTCACTGATGTCTGTATGACCTCTGTCTTGTCCATCTGAGTAACTTCAACAATATGCCAGTATCTCTGGCAGAGTACAACGGTTCCTCACTAATTAGAGATGCAATCTTGACATTAGCTTATTCTTGATGAAATGATCCTATATATCAGTTATGGCTTCTGCTCCCCATGGGTTTGGCCATAAGTTAGCTAATTTTCTTAAAAGCTGGATTCCAAAAGTCAAAATCTGGGTTCTGTTATTTTTAACGTTTTCTACAGGTTTTATTTTATTTAATTTATTTAATTTATTTTTATTTGCATTTGCATTTATATCCCGCCCTCTCCGAAGACTCAGGGCGGCTTACACTATGTCAAGCAATAGTCTTCATCCATTTGTATATTATATACAAAGTCAACTTATTGCCCCCAACAATCTGGGTCCTCATTTACCTACCTTATAAAGGATGGAAGGCTGAGTCAACCTTGGGCCTGGTGGGACTTTAACCTGCAGTAATTGCAAGCAGCTGCTGTTAATAACAGACTGTCTTAGCAGTCTGAGCCACCAGAGGCTTTGCTGGCTGAGGGATTCTGGGAGTTGAAGTCCACAAGTCTTAAAGTTGCCAAGGTTGGAGACCCCTACTCTAGATTGTGCTCCCCTCTTTAGTCTAGTGATGGTATAGCAGCAAGCCTTCACTGATGTCTGTATGACCTCTGTCTTGTCCATCTGAGTAACTTCAACAATATGCCAGTATCTCTGGCAGAGTACAACGGTTCCTCACTAATTAGAGATGCAATCTTGACATTAGCTTATTCTTGATGAAATGATCCTATATATCAGTTATGGCTTCTGCTCCCCATGGGTTTGGCCATAAGTTAGCTAATTTTCTTAAAAGCTGGATTCCAAAAGTCAAAATCTGGGTTCTGTTATTTTTAACGTTTTCTACAGGTTTTATTTTATTTAATTTATTTAATTTATTTTTATTTGCATTTGCATTTATATCCCGCCCTTCTCCGAAGACTCAGGGCGGCTTACACTATGTCAAGCAATAGTCTTCATCTATTTTTATATTATATACAAAGTCAACTTTTATTGCCCCCAACAATCTGGGCCCTCATTTTACCTACCTTATAAAGGATGGAAGGCTGAGTCAACCTTGGGCCTTGAACCTGCAGTAATTGCAAGCAGCTGCTGTTAATAACAGACTGTCTTACCAGTCGGAGCCACCAGAGGCCCTATAACTCCAGGCCAATCAATTCAGGCGCTCCTGAGAAGTCAGGTTAAGTTCTTAAGATTTACTGGTTTGTAAAATATACACAAAACCAATCTTAACAACTGGCTCACCATCCAAACTGAATTGTATAGCCAGCATACAAATAAATAGACCAAGCTTATGCATAGCAAAAAAAAAACCAACCCACAAAAAACCCCAACCACTTCATACTAGAATATATTGTTGAGACTGCTCTGGAATCATAAGCATAAATAAGACAGACGCAGTCTAGCACATCAGTTACATGGGTAGCTTAATTTAAACTAGTGCTTGGGTTTGTGTGTGTCCCGGCATGCATATATAGTTGCAAGAATTATTTGTGATTTAGTTTGTGTATATATTTGAAAATATATATTTTATCTTTCTAGGGAATGGTTCCATTTGTGTTTGTGGGTACTAAAGAAAGCATAGGGAATGTCCAAGTACTTCTTGAATACCATATTGCCTACTTAAAGGTAAGCATTGCTTGATGTAATTTTCAGATTTAGTTTGAGTCCATTCTTACCAATGAGGGATCTGTTAAATGAATGCGATTCGATGCTGCAGAGCTAGGAATCAGGATTGATTCTAATTATTTTCACTTAAATCTACTTTATCTTGAAGGTGATCATTCTGCTTTTTTCTTACGCCTTTCAGTATACGTGGGCAGAATTTCTAGATCAACCTTGTTATACTCCTATCGTCATTGCTATTATTTATTTTTATGTATCTTTATACTGTATTCTTCAACCCCTATATAAAAGCCTGATCGTTTTCAGCCTAATTGCTACTTTTTTATTTTATAATTTCATAACTCTATTATAAGACTACACAGTAGTTTTAACCTCAAGGATTTTAATTCTGGTAATTTAAAAAAGTTGATTTGAACAAATCTAGCTAATGCCTAAGTGACACCTTATACCAAGAAATGTTGGAAATTGGTCCTTGATGTGAAAAAACAGATTGCTGCAAGTAAAAATTCTGAAACATTTGAAAGAAATGTATATCAAGCTATCTAAAATATATAGGGTACTTCCAGTGAATCATGTCTTGTTGATTCTCATTGGCATTTAAGCGATCAGAAGCTCTTTGACCCTGTAATTCTGTGAACATAATTATTTGTTAGCATAGTTAGAAACTCCTTTTTTCCCCCCTAAAGTGAAGAGTGCATAAAAAATAACTTGGGGAAAGATAACATTACATAGCTTAGTTTATATTTAATGCAACTCTCAATTCAGGAGGTAGAACAACTACGGATGGAAAGGCTCCAGATTGACGAGCAGTTACGTCAGATTGGCATGGGTTTTAGACCTTCGTCTACCAGAGGCCCCGAGAAGGAAAAGGGTTATACCACCGATGAAAGCAACCCTTCGTCTGTACAAGGCTCAAGGTCCTATAGCGGAAGAGGCAGAGGCCGGAGGGGCCCCAATTACACCTCTGGATATGGTAAGTGTTTTTAAAGAGAAGCTATGAAAATTTGCTTTGCTCCTCTCGTCCTTAATAGAGAATATAACAAGGGCATTGTGCTTTTTTACCATATACACATACAGCATATATGTATATGTGTATTATGTATGGGTATGCGTAGATATATACTTTCTTTTGAGAGCAGGGAACAGAATTTCATTTTTAATGTGTGCCAGTATGCTCACAGTAAAAAAATGACAATAAAGGTTATCTTATATGTTTTTTTTTCAGAGTTTTCGATACACTACAAATCTTTAGAGTATCAAAATTATCAATATGAATTTCAGAAAATGTTTATTGTTTCTTAATTCAAACTTTTTATATTAAGTGCCCTCTAGATGTGATTGTTTAGGGGACATCAAGTTGGTATCAATTCTTAGCAATACGTAAGACTGACCTTCTACAGGATGCTATATCCCCAGTGTGGCCCACTGTATTTGAGTGCATCCAGCTCACTACTGATTGTCTTTAATTTCTCTTTCTTCCCCTCTTTCTTAGAATTATGGACTTCTCAAGAGAGTTAGGTCAGATTTTTTATTCCTTCAGCGAAAACTCTGAATTGATTGGTTCTATGATCCCTTTATTGGTTTTCTTGGCAATCCATGGTATTGTCAAGAGTCTTCTCCAAAAGTTGAAAAGCCATAATACTCTTTCTGTCCAGCTTTGGTTCGATAGAAAAGCAAAAAGAAAACCATTGCCTGCACACTGTTGATCTTTTGATACCATGGTATCTAGATAACTTTTCCAAGGCTGTTTAGTGCAAGTCTCTAGTGTATTTCTTGATGTCTGGTCACTTTACTGTTATTAGGGTAAAGGTAAAGGTTCCCCTCACATATGTGCTAGTCGTTCCTGACTCTAGTGGGCAGTGCTCATCTCTTTTTCAAAGCCGAAGAGCCAGCGCTGTCAGAAGACGTCTCCATGGTCATGTGGCTGGCATGACTCAATGCCAAAGGCGAACGGAACGCTATTACCTTCTCACCAAAGGTGGTCCCTATTTTTCTACTTGCAATTTTTATGTGCTTTCGAACTGCTAGATTGGCAGAAGCTGGGACAAGTAATGGGAGCTCACCTCGTTACGCGGCGCTAGGGATTCGAACCGCTGAACTCAGCATCTTAGCCACTGAGCCACCGCATCCCCTGTTATGTTATTAGTTCATCTTAAAATGTAATATCTTCTTTGCCATTTCTAAGGCTGGTTTCTTTATACACTGTAGTTCGTTTCTTTATATTTGATTGTGCTTTTTTAAAAAAACTGTACTTCTCGACTTTTGTTACTAGAGCTTGCAAGTTATTTGCATTTTCAGTTCTCAGAGCAGTATCATCAGCATAGCTCATTTGATGTTTCCCTCCCTCCAGTTTTAAAACCACATTCATCTTGTGAATTTTGACATTTTTGCTGCATAGAATTTCAGTATAGTCCTTCCATTCCAGTGTGAGCTTTGAAACAGCTACTGCCTGTCCATAGGCATCCTAGAGCAGGATCTCCAACCTGGGCAACTTTAAGACTTGTGGACTTCAACTCCCAGCTTTACTGGCTGAGGAATTCTGGGAGTTGAAGTCCACAAGTCTTAAAGTTGCCAAGGTTGGAGACCCCTGCCCTAGAGTCTACCAGTTCAAGAGTGGAACCTTTTGAGTTCAGTGAGCTTTTGGAAGACTTTTCTTGTATTTTTGTGTCAGTTTTCATATCTTTACAGATGTCATTGTAATGCTCTTCTTGTTTTTTCCAACAGATCTCTAAAATTCATTGTAAATACCTAGATTTTATTTATTTATTTATTTTCACTTCAGCTTCTCTTCTTCCTGGCAATTTCTACCATTTGTTCTGACAGCTGGTTTGCATTTTTTGTTTGCATTTCAGACAAGTGGCTGTCCAGTGATGGATTAGCCATAACTTCTGAAGGCAAACCATACCACTGGTTAATTTTTCTGTTAGGAAATTTCTCCTTAGTTCCAGGTTGCTTCTCTCCTTGATTAGTTTCCATCCGTTGTCTTTTGTCTTGCCTTCTGGTGTTTTGGAAATTATATTTGGGAATTATATTTTGGATGTGACACTTGTGATTTTATTTATTTCTTGCTGCCCTTAAGTTTTATGATGAAATATAATGAATGGTGATCACTGGTTCATTATCTCAAAATATGTATTATGCATGACAGAAAATGAAATTTTACCAAATCAGGGCACCTTTTATTAAAAGGTGTATAGCACTCGTTTCACCCATCCAGACTACATCACATTCTGCTGTAGAACATATGGCCCTTGTGTAGGATTCTTTGTGTCTTTTGTTATTTTTTCCCACTAACAGTATCACATAGTTAACAAACAGCTAGGGCTCATTCCTTAAAAGCAGTACACTTTAAAATATGTTGGCTCTTAACTATCTTTATATGCTTTTGGTCTCTCTTAGCATCAGCTGTTTTCTAATTTGGATCTCATCTAATACATTTAGTCTACCTTTTGGATTAAGTTCTACCTACCTGCAGATATAGTTACAAGAAGTAGTCCTGATATTAGATGTATAGTCTGCTATGTACCGAATGGTAATATCCTCCTTGTAAAGCAGTAAATCCAATGCCTGTTAGGCTTTGGAGAATTGCATTTGGTATTTCTTTGTGCCTTTGAAATGATTCAGAACCTTATAAGTATTTTGCTGATTCATGCTTTTATTCTTTTTGTTCCCATTTTCTTCCTGAAGGAACAAATTCTGAGCTATCTAATCCCTCTGAGACGGAATCAGAAAGAAAAGATGAACTGAGTGATTGGTCACTAGCAGGGGATGAAGATAGGGAGGCCCTACACCCGCGCGACAGCCGAAGGCGCCCACCAGGAGGAAGACGTAGTGTTTCTGGGGGTCGGGGCCGAGGTGGCCCGCGAGGTGGGAAGTCATCTATCAGCTCTGGTATGGAGAACGTGTTTCGAATTTATGACAGAAAGCTCTACTGCTATCATTTTCAAGTTCATTATCTCAATTCACAAAGTAATTAGATGTAAATAATTCTTCACATTTTTCATCTCGGCCAAACAGGACAGGTGGCTAGACGGTGGTGGTGGTGGGGAGGCCTTGTTGATGCCACTGATGTTGGGACATGGGATTCTTTAACCTGGGAGGCCAAATTTAGATTGCGAGGTCTACTGGTGCATAACACGAAAAAAAAGAAGAAGCAGAAAAGCCTTTACATTAATTCCTGGGGGAAAGCAGATAGATCCTGAGCACCTTCTGATTTGGAAGTTTGTAGATATTTCCGAGAATATCCTAAGAGATAATGTTGCAATGTTGCAAGTGGGTTAATAGAGGGACATGACTGACAGATGAAAAAGAAACCAAGGTTCATGCCAAAAACCAATGAAGAGGGTCATTAATCAGGGTTATTAGGTATTTGCTAAGCAACCAGTCTTAGTCAAGGACTACTTGTGGTACGGCCTAAGTTCTAAGGGAGAACCTTCTAAAACAGGTGTCTCCAATCTTGGCAACTTTAAGCCTGGCGGACTTCAGCTCCCAGAAAGCCCCAGCCAGCAAAGCTGGCTGGGGCATTCTGGGAGTTGAAGTCCGCCAGGCTTAAAGTTGCCAAGGTTGGAGACACCTGTTCTAAAATATGACTGGTAAAAAACAAAACAAAACAAAACCCTGAAAGACCCATTGTTATTTCTGAGCTGGTAGCATGCCTCCAGCGAACAACCACAGGAATTGCTGTACCTGCTTCAAGCATCCCAGAGTGTTTTCTCAATTGCCATGAGAAAGGAAAGGCTGAACTAAAATGGGCCTTGGCCTTGATTCACTGAGGTTATTAAAATTTGAACTTTGAATACTTTTGTGTTGCCATTTTATTTTTTTCTCATCCAATGGAAAGAAAGTATATAAAGGGGTTCAAGTCTCTGTCATCAGTCGCTCAGCGGGATAAATTTCTGAAAACTGAGCCAAAACAGGACCAAAGCTAATCTTGTGGGACAATTCAGGAAAGGAAAGACCAAGTTTGAAAATAGATTGGGACTGTAATAACACTGCAAGAAAAATTCCCCTGAGTGGGAGACAGTTGGGCAGCTGCTCTAGGATATTACCAATTTCTGTATTCAAAGAAATATCTCCAGCTCACAAACCCTAAGTGGAAGCAGCCTGCCTGTATTTTCCAATATGTGCATATGGATAAATATCTCATATAAACACTACTGGAAAGAATTCCAGTAGCTACGATGTGCATATTCTTCCCTCTTTATTCATATCCTAATTTAAAGACCGCCAGAAAGAGACAGAAATTTATGTCTGATCATTTACCTCACAAGATGAACAAAAAACACAAATTGCCTCTGGAATTTTCTGGAGGATAGAATTAAAGCAATGGCCTTGATGTTTATAACAGGAGTCTCCAACCTTGGTCCCTTTAAGACTTGTGGACTTCAATTCCCAGAGTCCCTCAGCCAGCAAAGCTTGTACCGTCTACCCTTGAGCTTTAGTTTCCCTTTCAAGAGCAATATTCTCAAGTTTTCAAGAACGTTTCAGATTTTTCCTAGGTTGCTTGGCATATTAGTATGTGTATTCTGGATTAGATTACTTTGTACTTGGTTACCCTCGTAGCGTTTTGTTTAAAATGGCAGATGAAAACAACACAAATTTATGTGCCACTTCTGGCCTTTGTGGGGGGGGATTTTTTTTTCTCATTACTTTAGTGCTGAAAGACCCAGACAGCAATCCTTATAGCTTACTCGATAACACAGAGTCTGACCAGACTGCAGATACTGATGCAAGTGAATCGCATCACACCACGAACCGACGCAGGCGATCTCGCAGACGGAGGACTGATGAAGATGCTGCCTTAATGGATGGCATGACAGAATCTGACACGGCGTCAGTTAATGAAAATGGCTTAGGTATGTAAATCACTTGTAACAAAACCGAAGAGGTTCATACCCAGAAACTTGTATAATTGTAATGTGCTATTACAGTCAATCACTCTACATTTTCATCGTCACCACTCTAATTGTAATTTAATATAGTGTTAACTGTTTGCATAATTAAAGATGTCACTTGCATGTAACCAAAACATTTGAGGCCATGTTCTTATAATTGCATTAAAATCCTTCTGGTTTGAATTTTACACCGCCGTGTTAGAAGAACAGAGCATTTGTTTCAAGTCTCAACAAAGAAGTGTCCATTTTGTACCTACCATGAAGTGCACAGTTGATTTAGTCTTGAGGATTTTGAAATCCTGTTTAGAATAAATAAATGTAAACTTAACATCCATTTTATCTTTGGTAGGGCCTGAGTGATTTTGTTGCTTAGATTTGCGAAATTAACAGTAATTGAAGTCAGTAGGACTTCTTTGCGTGTAGGTGTCTCTCAGCAATCTGTAACTGCCATTTTGTGATAATAGTTTAAGCAAAGTATATCAAGGCGAAACCTTTCTAATAAGATGGGGAAATGATTCCTTGAACCAATGTTTAACTTTTGGTATCAACATAAATTAAGGCCAATTTAAACATGGTCTTATGCTGTTACTATTCCACTTGCAAGTGTGAAATAGGGTTTTTTTCTTTCTGCTTTGTGCTGAGAAAAAAAAAATATTCATCTGTAAGATGGTTCATGCCTCAACTTTGCAATTGCAGATGATAGAGACAAAAAAACCCAGCGACGCAATCGTAGTCGCAGGCGTCGCTTCAGGGGTCAGGCAGAAGATAGACAGCCAGGTAACTTAAGTGGAAAGGTGGCCCACTCAGGTCACAAGCATGAAGGAATGCTCCATGTCTGTTTGTGTACCTCTAAAGCGTGTGAAGTGCCTTTTGTAAATAATAATTACTTAACTAGACTACAGGCTGAGAAATTACTAGTTACTCATCTTCCAGTAACTAACATTAGTGTCTTATAAACTGGTCATGCTCCCAGTGCAACAAGCATCATTAAAATGGAATGATTTGTAGATGTCAGAATGGAAATATATGCCATAATGAAAGCAACACTGCCTGGTGAGGCTCATTTCTGGCAACTAGTTGTTAGTAGGAATGTTGGCCAGCTTATTAGTACTGCAATAAAACATGAAGTGACTTGCATGGTATTTGCCTGTCTCATATTTTGAATCAATATGATCAGCAATTCAAGGACAACAGAAATCGCACAACTGCTGTAAAGCAAAAAATAGTTGCATGTTTTGTCTGCCATTGTGGTTTGATGCATCTTTAAATATGTACTAACACCTTAAAAGTGCAGATTTTAGTTTCCAGAACAATCCATGTTTGCTGCATTTGTAAATATCTTGCATTTGCTAAACAAGTTCAAGAGCATCAGTGTGTCCTCTAATATGTTTCTGTAGAGTTCAAAGGCTTATGAGTACAATTAAAAATGAAACGAAATGGATTGCACACCACAAAATGCTATAGAATAATAGACACATATTGATCAGTTAACCACAAAAATCATTCGATGGATAATTAAAAATTGCTTTCTCAATCTGCTTCTGATGGTTTCACTTTAATTCTGGAGAACTGCAGTATGACTTCACTGGAGAAATATAGTAATCAAAAATATTACACCCATAGGGATCCTTAACAAAGTAAGGCTGTATGCTTTTTGATCAATTAATTTTAAATTCTGAGAGATAATGATAGCCACCGCTGGGAAGTATTTTCAGATATGCTGCATATTTTTGGCCATATGGTGAATTTCTTTATTAGTTACACCTTGTACATCACACAGAACTCATTTTAATATCTCTTTCCCCCAATTATTTTCCAGTACACTGTATTGGAAAATATAGTTGCTATATGGAGTCAAAAGGACACAATGAGCCAAGGTACTCCCTGCCTAAGAATACTTTTCTCCAAAAGGAGAAAAGAAAAAAGCATTTGCTATTTTAAGATTTTTATTTGTATCCTGCCTTTATTTCTATAAATCACTTAATGTGGCGAGATCGGCTCCAACCCGCCAGATCTTCTGCCAGAGACCTGACTCAGCCAATTGGCTTGGGGCTCCAATGGGTAGGGGGCTTCACTTTGGGGGTGGCTGATAAATAACAGATCCCCCTCCCCCCCATCCTGTTCCCTCCCTCCCAAACTTTTAGTTAGAGTTGAGTATATTTTTATAGTATTCAATTTGTATTGAGTATAGGATTTGTAGTTTTATCCTTTTAACATTGTAAGTCGCCCAGAGTTACCCTATGGTAAGATGTGTGGCCAATAAATTAAACAAAACGTGTGATCTTCCTATTTTCCCCACAACCCTGTGAGGTGGGCTGGGCTAAAACAGGGGGATTGGCCAAACCCAGCTGGCTTTCATGGCTAAGGTGGGATATTAATGCCACTTCAATTTTTCCTTATGTATATTTCTCACTTCAGAAAAAATGTTCATAAATCTAAGAACATCCTCGAAAATATCTCTTTGGGCTCTGTATCCATCTGCCTCAAGTCTCTCACCAGCTTGGATTAAAGCATGTTTTTTTTAAAAAAAATCATTTTCCAGGGTTCTTTTCAAAATCTGGACCATCTTTCAAATCTTCAGTACCTTTAAATATACCCAACACACACACACCTTCCAGGAAAGTTGTAGAGTTCTCCTTTGATAATAAATAAGGCAAACATATTTTGAAACTTAAAAAAGCAAAAAAAAATTAAAAATTTAAAAATTTTTTAAAAAAGCAAAAACAGCTCAATATCGATTTAATTTAATTTAGCTGCATGAAAATTCAGGATTAATCATTAAGTCTTTCTATTTTGGAGGGCCTCAAAAGATGACTGAATTTGTATAATATGAGCCTTGGAACATAAAAGGATAAACGTAATTTATCCTTTTGGATTGTTAACCAGGAGTTGGGATGTTTCCTAAATATAAAAGTCTGAAAATCTTTCTCCTCACAGTTACAGTTGCTGATTATATATCAAGAGCAGAATCTCAGAGTAGACAAAGAAACCTCCCAAAGGAAACACTGGGTAAAAACAAGAAGGAAACGGTAAGAAACATAAAAGTACAAACTAATACCTAGCTAGAGGGGGCGCAATGGCTGAGGTGGTCAGCTGGAAAACTAACAGCCTGGGTTTGAGACATGACAGAGCGAGTTAGTAAATCAGTAGCTACCACTTTGGTAGGAAGGTAGCTGTGTTCCGTGTTTTTGCCATATATTCTGTGCTTCAGTATGTCGTCATATGGAAATGTCTTTGGACAATTGTGGCTGGCTCCCTTGGCTAACAGAGAGAGTTGGGCACGACTGGATAGGGAAACCTTTTATCTGTACATAATACCTATTTATGAATTTACTTCCAAGATTATGTAAATTACTACATCTATCTGTAGGTGCTGAAAAAGGTTGGCCAATTTGGAGGGCTCTATAAAAATAGGAAAATTAAATGTTACAAATTTATTAGCCGATTTAGATAACTTCTGTTAAGAATACCTTGCCCTAACCACATTCTTCAGCTTTCAAAGAATGGCAGCCTGGGGCAAAAATGCACCTTATGTCTAGAAATAATTACCTATCTTGTTCATTCGACATTGTTTGCAGCTGGATTTTAGGAATGATTTAAATAGATACTACAGATAACTGGGTATAACATCCACTATTACACATAAAATGTTTATCTAATCATCTTTCTAAAATTAATACCTTCTGTGGATTTCCTTATGAAGTCTGAAATTGGGTTGGGGGGGGTGTATTAACTATGCTGTAATGATTCACAGTTCTCTTGTCACCAAGTCTTTTTTTTTTCCCCTTTAAAAGGTGAAAGAGGTGATTGAAGAGGTTGGCCTTTCTGAAAAAGCAGTAAATGGCCCGGCAGTGGTTTCTGGGACTGAATCTTCCAAGCAGCAACATAGTCCTGAAGAAAAGCCTAGTCCTATACAAGAAGACGGAAATAAACAAGAAGAAGCTGTGTTGAATGGTGTTTCATAAACAAAGAGTTCCTAGTTTACAGTTCTTTTACATTACATTTTACAATAGTGCTTGTATAAGCTTGCCAAAGATAGAATATGGATTGCGAGTCTTGACACCGCACTTTCAGTTCCTCCATTTTGGAAAACAACAGGGAGGGATCCTGAAAAAAAATCCAACGTTGAACATACTTTGACACCTACTGTGTTATAAATATCATCAGATGTGCCTTGAGAATAGTATATGTAACATTTAAATAAAAACAAATTGCTGGCTATAGGAAATGTTATTTTGTTTTCAAAATATGACAGATGTGGGGGGGAATCCCTAACATAACCTACTTTATGAAAGCATTAGCTGCTTTTATTACATTTTTAATAATATGCAACCACTTCTTCACCTGAGGGAAAACTAGAAAAAAAATGCAGTCTAAAATATTTTGCACTGAATTGTAATTTCTCCATTAGTTTAGTCTGGAAACTGGTCTGTTTTAATACATGTTTTTTAAATGCTGTATGTAGTGGGGGGAAACTGCAGACCACTGGAATACATTTATTAAATTCTCAATCTGCAGGGATATTGGGTGACATTGGCAGTGACTGTTCTACATTGAGGCTTTGTTTGATTTATTTATTAAACTGTACAGTATTTAAAAATCAAACATAGCTTTAGTTAAAACACTTAATTCTGAATTAGTCATGTCCATTAAGATAACCAGAACTACTGAAAAGATCAATTTCCAGAAAGTTTATTCTGTATAAACTACATATGTTAGTCCTTAGAGTATTTTTATTTTTGGTTGTTTGATGTGCAATATGTTTTTGTATGCTGGTAGAAAAATAAACCTTGATCTTCCATTGGTTGATCCTTAAACATTTGCTAGTTATTTGTTATACAAGGGTTGGACATAAGTTCTCATGGAGGCATTATCTTTGAATGAAAGAATATATTAATGTCATTTCCTGAAAGGTTTATGTAGCTGGCAACATTGTTCCTCATTTAAGTTGCAGTTCAAAATGCCTTTCCTTTTCATCGGTTATTTCATAGAAAGCAGTAATGGGACAATTTAGGAAAAAAAGGTAATTTTTTTCACAACTGGATTCTTCTCTCTTAAAAATCCTGGCATTCTAATTAGATACCCCATTACACATATCATTTTACCTCAAGAGCAAGTCGGACTTCATTGCTGATGTAGCACACAGAATGCATTGCTTTTGCCAAAAAAAAAAAAAATCACCTTTTTTTTTCCAGGAGACATTAGAACTAAGTCACAGAACCTCTTTAATCATGCCTCTCCCCTGTAGATTAAGAAAAGCTTAGCTTTTGGGTCATACTTATTGCTTAGCATTTCCTAGAGCTGTGAATCACTGCTTTGCATGTCCTGCCATATTCATGCCACTGTAATTTCAAAAGTCTACTCACTGCCATCTAGGTTACTACTACTGGTACTCATTGTCTTTACTCCATTCATGGTTTTGTCCTTTGTAAGAATTGGTGTATCCTGCCTATGGCCTTCTGATGTGTATTTTTTTTTAAAAATCCAAAGTATTTAATGTTTATACCATGCAGAAAACTGATGACAATTATTTTGGAAAGGGAGAGCTCACTTACGCTAACAAATTTGTGAAGCATTTCTTTTTATTTAAAATCACTATAATATCTCCTAGATTTCTTCAGGGGTAAGGATGCCAACTTCTTTCAATACTTCCTTGTAGAATTTGGACTCTTGTCTTCAGTCTTATCATTTAATTCTGCTTCAATACGTTCTGGCCAACTTCCCTCTTAAATGTGTCACGTATAAATGGTCTCTATTCTAAATGTAACTTGATTGAAATACTATGCTTGCAACAATCAATTTTTAAGATTCATAGTAACTTTTTTAAAAAATGATTATATTTCTATTAGCAGTCTGCTAGTGATCCATTAAGATGCCTAGTTTGAATTGCCACCTAACTAAATTTCTGCTACCTTAAAATTATGGAGGTTCTCTGCAAAAAAAGTCATTTTAACTGAACTTCATCAAGTTAAATCTCAGCTTCAAGTCGATTAAAAATTCTACTCATGACTACATAACATAGCTTTAACATCAGCAATAACGTTTCTTCAGCTTCATGCAGGTAATTTATATGAGTTTGATACTTTCCTAACTCTTCCTCTAGGTTGAGACAGAGGAATTAATAAGACCAGGAATTAATAAATAGCATAAAGTTAACCAGCTGTTACGCTTCAAGGAATGAATAAATACTGTTCGTATTTTACTATTGTATCAATAAGTATCTCTGAGACAATGTTAATGAGTTTGTGAAAAATAGTTGATGGGGGTATCTGATTATATTTTCACTGAATTGTAGTACTCCCCATCCCTTTATGCTAAAGCTGTAGTTAAATTTCTTCCACAACTTAAATGAATTATCTTCTAGGGGGTAAAGGGTGACCACTGACATACAAGTCCAGATTCAGTATATAGTTTAGTGCAGGGGTCCCTAACACCCAGCCCACCACCCGCTACCATGCTGCAGCTTCTTCAAAAACCAGTTGCGGGAGAAATGGGCAAGCGCGTGCATGAAGTTCCACTCGTGCAAGTGGCAAGCAAATTGTGCATAGGCGCAAAATGCGTGCTACTTGCGTGAGTGGAGCTTGCATGAGAGTGCAAGTGCAGGCCGCTTGTGCGAGTGGAGCTTTGTGTGCAAGCACCCTCCACTCACGTGTAAAAAGCTCCATATGAGTAGAGTGCATGCGCTTGCACCGTTTGCACAAATGGAGGTGTGTGAGTGCCTGCCACTCACCCTCCCATGCTGCTAAGCTGGAAACGATAGGGACCACTCACTGGTTTAGTGTCTTATCCCTTGATCTTATGTCCAATATTCTTCCATTCTCCTAATGGTTGCCATGTCTCTCTCCCTGTTTTCATCTGCTCTTTCACAGAACTGTCTTCTTTCACCGTTCCTAAATACTGGAGATAGTTTGTTCACATTTGTAGTTGTATTTCTTCCTATACTTCAGGCACAAATACAATATCGATACTACAAATGACAGGAACATGGTACCATGAAGAAGACAAAATTGCTCCAGATGGCCTGTTTCCATTGCTTCCTAAATATCTCCAGATCCCTTTGGGAAGAAATCTATAATTTCATGTATTTATATTTATGACTGTTGATGCTGTGTCTTGAATTCTGCCTAAAATGTAGAATATAATATAATCATCTCTGGATGAATCTGCCATCTCCAAGTACTTCATACCCTTCCCTACTAGAGTCCCGTATAAAAATTCCCGGAGCTACTCACTCAAATGTAGAATTCCAAAAGCTGTCCTATAGAGCTGCTTGCTCTAATTAGATTCAATTATGGATCATGCAACTCGAGTTGATCTGGATAACAAATTAGGCAACCTCCAAGATAAAAAAGAAAAGTGAAAAAAAGCATACAGCTTCCAGAATAGGTTGAGCAACATGTTTTGTAAGCTACAGAAGGCTTAAAACATTAACAAAGCACAGTGTTTTAGAAGCCACAAAATCAATTAAAATGCCTCAATAGAACTGTGTTTCCCCTCCATTTAAAAGGGGAAAAATTATAGCTTACAACTAAGACAGAGAGAGAACATTATTCACAATGCTTAATACTTGGATTTTTAAAATCCATGACAGCTTCAAGCCAAGTTCTTTCCCATTTTAATCGTCCTGAAATGTTCACAAAGGCAGGTGCCATTATTCAGAAATAAATCTAAGCTTTTCTTGGTATGAAGAATTGAAAATTGTTGTTTTAAAAGCTCTATTAGAAAGTTGGAGACTACCAACTAGGTTTTCATTCATGACTGGCTGTTTGACCAGCAGGAAGGTATAGACCAGCTTACAAGAGCGACTTCTATAACAACACTTTCTTATCCAGTCATATAAAGAAATACTGTACGAATTTTATTGCTCAGCAATCATGGTAATAAAAATCATTTTTGAAGAATACTGCACCATAATTCTATGATAAAATAATACAGCTGTTCTCAGCTGAGAAATAAATTACTTCAAAATATTATTAAGTCTCACAGGTGTTTTCAGCAGAATCTCGGACGTTCACACTTATCCTGCTAATTTTTAAATCTAAAACAATAACAGTGAATTTCAGATATTACTATCTGGTTAACTGTTTCTGTACAAAGCTTGCACTTCGTTAGAAGTACATCAGAAATTGTGGTTGACATTAATTTCTGGAAATAACCCCAGAGAAGGATGTTCCCTACATCAAAATGATTTCCTTTTGGCATGTATGACAGCTTCGTTTGTCAATTTTGTTTGGGCTATTTTGAAAATATATTCTAATCGTTATGTCAGTGATGAGTTTTCATTTCTTAGCTTGACCTTCCAGTAAATCCTTAGCTTCATTAATTTTGGCTGCAACATAAGGAGACCCACCTGGTAAAGAGGAAAATATGGTTGTCATGTTCACAAGACAGAAATTATTCCATTATTCTGGTAAATGAAATATATGTGATCAGTGAACTAAAATAATAAAACATTTTAGTCATTTCAATAATAAAATGGTCCACATACAAAAACATTTAGCTACTTTAGCAGCAGTAATGAAACAACAGCTTGCCAGGCTTATCAGAAAATTCTAGTTTTTCCCTCATGTGCATGCACAACTTTCAAATAAAGTTAGGAAAATAGAACTCAAAATGTCTAAATTCAATTCTTAAAATGTTCCCATGCAGCCCCATAGGACAGTCTCATTTTACACGAGCCATTTAACATATTAACATCTTCTGATTTACCTTTATCAGGATGATTCAAAAGCATGATTCTTCTGTGAGCTTCTCTGATTTTTGCTTTGTTAGCTGTAGGACTAACAAGTTTATTTTTTAATTAGATAATTTATAACTAGGAAAAATATCAAATATCAGACAGATTATTATTAAACACACCAGATTACTGCACCTATGTCAGTTCACTACCTCATTTCACAATATGACTATTAGGAGGAAGAATGATATACTGTGTTCTTGAATTTTACAGTTTGCTTAAGATATATTTGCAAGCTACATTTTTTTTTTGTGATAATCTAGTTTATGGCTAGATAAGCAAATGGCTTATTCTGATTGTTCTGCAATTATACATACAAATAAACTCATTCCCTCCCCTCCCCCATTGTCTTATTAGGATAGTAAAAAAAAAATCAGATCCCTCATTATACCACCCAGTTTTTGAACTTCTTTGCTTAATTGGCTGGGTGAGTTACAAATATGACAAATCTGTTCGCCTGAGAAAATAAAATTCAAAATTTTATAGAGCTGTGGTGATGCAGTGGATTAGAATACTGTATTGTAGGCTAACTCTGCCCACTGCCAGGAGTTCGGTCGTGATTGGCTCAATTCAGCCTACCATTTTTCTGAGGGCGGTAAAATGAGGGCCCAGATTGTTGGGGGAAATATGCTGATTCTGTAAACGGCTTAGAGAGGGCTGTAAAGCAGTGTGAAGCAGTATATAAGTGCTATTGCTATATACCTCTTCATAGTGCTTTACAGCGCTCTCTAAGCCGTTTACAGAGTCAGCATATTGCCCCCAACAATCTGGGTCCTCATTTTATTAACCTCAGAAGGATGGAAGGCTGAGTCAACCTTGATCCGGTCGGTATCAAACTACTGACAGTCGGTAGAGCTAGCCTACAATACTGCATTCTAACCAGTCCACCACCATGGCTTTAAGTGCTATGTAAGTCTAAGTGCTACTGTTATTCTAGGGCAATCTGAACACTTCGCATCCACCCTATGTCCAATCATTATCTTTGAGACCCTGTCATTAACAATACTGAATGTAAAGTTGGCTGTTACATTCTGATCAGAGTTACAGCCTGTATGATGCAAAAAGATTACCATAAGCTTTTTATTATTCAAATCATAGCTACAAAAATTACACCAACTAACATGTTTCCCATTCTTTTCTTATGCAGTTTTCCCTGGAAAATATTCCTGTGATTTTTAATTTTAATTTTACCTCACTCCTAATATTAAGGCAGCTTCCCGTTTGTTCATTTTGCTTTCGAATCCACCTCTGTAATAACCACTGAAGGCCTGAAAATAAAATACATTGTTATTACAAAAGCATAATGCATGCTACCAATAAGAAATTAAAGATGCACATCACTCAACTGTGGCAAATAGAAAACACACCATCCAATTACATACAGCATTGCCAAGTAGTAGACGAGCCGACACAATTTCTTACTTTTAATGTCCTCCCACTTGGCTTAGTTCATCATTACCAACCAATCAATTTTTTTTCTAACATGAGACAAAAATATTTCTATAAAACTCACCAATTATTTTTTAATTAATTTGGAGATCTTAATAAGTATGAGGCTTATAATGGGCAAATTTGGGATCTCATAATCCTATGCATTGAAGTGTTTCTGTCTCATGTCCCATGATAAGCAAAGAAGAAAATGATATTGCTGCAAAAGAATACTGAGTTAAAAACAAACTCACCGTTTTTGGCAGAGATTGCAGAGTTTGCTTTACTTGTGGTTCCATTTGCTTCATTGCTTGCAGCGCATAGCGACCTCGAAGGAAAGGAAAGATTCCATTTCAGCTATTTAGAGTGAGATCTGCAGAACCTGTAGATGCAACTAGACTGGTGGTAAAGGTTGACTACCCCTGGTTTATACTCTCTTCAGCCTATTGCAGTAGTAGGAAGCTTCTTGGAAGCATTACATTTTGTTCATTTTTGCCTAGGATTGTCTAATTCAGGGGTAGTCAACCTTTTCATACCTACTGCCTACTTTTGTATTTCTGTTAGTAGTAAAATTTTCTAACCGCCCACCAGTTCCACAGTAATGCGCCATGTATCGTCTGCGCATGCCTCTCGCGCATTGTGGATTGGGTTTGTGTGTGGGGGTGCTGGCTACCAGCTCTGCTTGTCTGTTACAGCTGGGTGGTGTGGGGGGAGATGCGCAAGCTATTCTGGGACGAGGCTCTTTTGTTTGCAGTCGTACTATAGCGCCATTTAGTTTCACTTAGGTAATGTCAACTAAACTTATGCGTGGGCGATACAAATAGTCTATTTTCAGGAATTTAAATTGTCACGGGGAATTTTATGAAAACCTAGTGAAAATATTTTTAAATAATGCTATGAAATTTTTTTAAAAAGTCAATTAAATTAAAAAAAAAGGAAAGTGCTTCAGTATCGGACAAAACCCCTACCTCCCACCATGAAAGCTGGAACGCCCACTCGTGGGTGGTAGGGACCAGGTTGACTACGACTGGTGTAAACAGACATCCAGTACTTACTGTCCCACTGAAAGGATTTAATTTATTTTTCCCCCCACACAGTACTCAGGCTACTAAATCCCAGGAAAGGCTGCATAAACCATTCTCAAAATTATTTTTCCCTCTGCCTTGCACAATTCAAATTCTATTTTAAAGGATTGAGTACCATTTATTGATGTAATTTTAAAAAAGGCAATATATTTTAAGAATTTCACAAAGTCAACAATAAGTAATCTAAATTAAGGATTACTGACAAGGGTACTAAACACATCCCTTAAAGAACCATTTATGTTATGTCTGGGCAGCAGAAACAAAACAGCAAGGCAGATTCTCTTTATGGTGTTCCTTCCTTTCAGAAAATCAAGTTTCAGGTAATATATATACAAAACAAAGACAGCTGTGGTATTGTAATGCGAGAATAATACATCTGCAATAGACTTAGGAGAAACGCCTAACCAGGGAAGTGTGCAGGGTGAGGGAACGTCAGTTTAAAAAGTTGTCTTAAAGAGAGACAAGTGTCAGTGGGATGAGTGAAATTTAACAGCGTTACTAATGCTTTTAGCATTATCAAGTTTTGTGATTGTCCATAGCTTTCATGGTAGACATTTTATAAATGGACTGTCCCCTTCATAATGGTCATTTTGCAAGAACCTTGTGGTACTTTGTCAGCAATCCAAGTATGACTCTACCCCACAAGAATGGAAAGCCCCATAACCTGGGGATCAGCTTCCTCTGATGTGATAACAAATTCTGAGATTGTGTATCATCTTTTCATATAGGATACAAGCACGGGTACCTGAGGATCCATCCTCTTTTGAAGCTCGTCAATTTATTGTGGATGAATAAACTGAGGTCCGTGATGATAAATTTCTATCATTTAAATCAGTGGTCACCAACCGGTGGTCCGCGGGAAAATTTTGGGGGTTCGCAGAAATATTATTTGCATTTTTATATTGCACTAAATACTATTTATCTTTTTAAAAAATTCATATTAGTGGTCCACAGGATTTAAAACTATGAATTTAGTAGTCCCTGTGGTCTAACCCCTGATTTAAGGCAACCCCAAGGAACCCTTGATTTAAGTACTGTAATTCCCTAGACCAGAGCAATTAGTTGATATTTCTCATCCTGGTGAAGGTGTTAATAGAACAGAATAGAATTTTTTATTGGCCAAGTGTGATTGGACACACAAGGAATTGGTCTTGGTGCATATGCTCTCAGTGTACTTAAAAGAAAAGATAAGTGTTAGACCTTATGGTTCATCAAGAACCATAAGATACAACACTTAATCATATTTTAAATCATTATGGTCCAAATTCCAGGTTTCCATGTGCGAGCCATAGGCAGAATTATGTCCAATAATACAGATGCAATTCAAACAGATTAAGTCATAGAGCGCCAATTTACAAATTACATTAAGCCGTAATATAGTATGGCTATGTGAACCTTACTTAATGAATGTTGAATCAGTCAATAAAATATGGTTAGCAAATCAATGTTTTCTGTAATATGTGAGCCTATATTGATGATATCTATTTTGTAAAAAAGATGTAAAAAAGATGCTGAGACTCTAGAAAGAGTGCAGAGAAGAGCAACAAAGGTGATTAGGGGACTGGAGGCTAAAACATATGAAGAATGGTTGTAGGAACTGGGTATGCCTAGTTTAATAAAAAGAAGGACTGGGGAGTCATGATAGCAGTGTTCCAATATCTCGGGGTTGCCACAAAGAAGAGGGAGTCAAGCTATTCTCCAAAGCACCTGAGGGTAGAACAAGAAGTAATGGGTGGAAGCAACTTAGAACTAAGGAGAAATTTCCTGACAGTTAGAACAATTAATAAGTGGAACGACTTGCCTGCAGAAGTTGTGAATGCTCCAAAACTGGAAATTTTTAAGAAAATGTTGGATAACCATCTGTCTGAGATGGTGTAGGGTTTCCTGCCTGGGCAGGGGGTTGGACTAGAAGGCCTACAAGGTCCCTTCCAACTTTGTTGTTGTTATTATTATTATTATTTTAAACTTAAAAGCATCAAATCCGGCATCACAATAACAAACGTGATATGAAATGAAATGTATCAAATAATTAGCAATATTTGACAAAAAAAGTGCCACTGAAGCCATCCACATGAACCACTGTCTTTCTGTTTATTAAACCATCCAAAATAGCCTTGTAGACAGATGCCTATGCTTCCCAACACTAGACTGTAATACTACTATCCATCATAGTAGTATTTAACACAAACAGAAATAAAGCAAGCTTTCCAAGAACAAACCTGCATAACCAGCAGCAGCTATTGTCAGGCCAACTACTATCATAGTACCAGCCTAAAAGAAAGGAAAAAAGGAATAAATAAAATGAAATATTAACATCAGAACATTTTGCTTGTACACTATCAGTGAAAAAGATTTTTTGAATATGTAAAAGTATAACCAAATATCTGAGACAGGGATTGCTTAAACATTATACAGGTCTTGGCCATTTTTAATTCCCTGCATTTGAAATCATATTGAATTTACTCTCTCTCTCTCTCTCTCTGTGTGTATGTGTTTCTGAGAGAGGAGGGAGGGAGGGAGGATGATTAGGGAAATTATCTTGAAACCTAGATTTATATGGTTAGTGAAACATGAATACTGTACTTTACTTTTAAAACTAGGACATAAAACATTTTTGTATTTGCTCATTACTTTTTGACTATCAGAGATATTCTATAATTCAGAAGCTTCTATTATGCCAATTTCCAATCTTATATAGGTACTGTAATGAATAACTTCACCAATGAGATTTTACTTTAGTCTCTTCTTCCAACCCTTTGGAGCAAATCTTGGGTGCATGTAGGTTTTAAAAACATAACTGAGAGCTAGACAATCAATTTAATTGTTCTGTATTGAAATAATTGCATATGTATAAGAAATCCAGCTCTTAAAAGTTCTCAGAAATCTTAGCGTTATTTTTATTCCAGCTGGATAAAATAGCATTTTTAAAAATAAACAAAATATTGTCCCTAGGAAGATTTTTGTTTATTTCTCATCATAAAATACTTACTGAAATTCAAATATCTGTCAATAATTCATGCATTAAGATACTCATGAGTTAAGAACATACTTTCCAGGGTTCTTTCGCCGTATATATAAACATGATATATGTTGTCTTTTCCAAAATAATTAAGAGTAGCTAGCAATCAAGGTTATTAATTTTAAGCCATAAATGTTCCACAGGTAGTTTCTCATTTATGTGTTTAGGCAGTCTCATGAGAAATACTTATTTCTCATGCAAGTTAATAATCTATATTTGAAATTATATCAGAAATGAGATAAGCAACCTTCCTAAAACTACATCATTGTAGTTTTTTTAAATCAAGTATTATAGCACAGCAGAAAACAGCTTTCCTGCAGCTACTCAAAGGTCCTAAATAGGAAATATTTGATATCTAAAATTTAGTAGGATGAAGTTCCAATGTATTATTTCAATATGTTTTATTTATATAGTGTCTAGTTCGTTTCAGTGGGGGGTGGGTAAAATAGAATAGCTCTGGGAGCTGTGCAAATGCAATCTATTTGGGGCTTTTTAATTTTGCTCTTAAAAGATTGTGGCTTATATCTCGAGAATATTGCAGCTCTATTGTATCTAGCAGATGGTACACTTGAATTTTATTTAATATATTTTAGCCACTTTTTCAAGATTATACTTTCTCCAAAATATTTAAAAATATAAAATAGTAAAAATCAATACCAATTATAAAGAACTCTGGCATTTAAATAATTTTAAAATAATCAGTTTAAATAAAATGCAAGTTCAAATATTTATCGGCAACAAATGTAGCAATTTATATGAAAGACAAAGAGGAAAAAAATGCATTTTAATGCCCTTTTAAAATGCTGCCAGAGATGGGACTATCCATCTTATCTTGAATGATGGAATATGTGCCCTATCACCTGCTAACCCTACATATTTATATAATGGTTTGGCGAGCATCACTTCCAAAGATGAATAAAGCTCAAATCTGTGGGCAGTCCTTGAAATATCATGGATCTAAGTGAATTACACTTTATTATTATGAAGTTATACATTTATGCTAGCACTTTTAATTGTGCCTGGCCATCACAGTAGTACTCGGATGCATGGGATATGACCATTGCTACAGTATTATCTGAGCTACAACAAGAGGAAAATTGGATATATTATGTACCAGAAGGTTCTAAATAATTTTCAAAAACGATCACATACATGTGCAGCACATTACAGTAATTCAAATTATGCCAGTTTTGCCTAGAAATGGATAACAAACTCAACTCTGTCATATCGAAGCATTCACAAACAGGACATAGGCAACTAAATTTAGGTTTGGAAAGTAAACACATTATGTACTATGGTATACTTTCAACATATACTTTTAATATAAACTGGTCGAAGGTTTTCTCATACTACCAATCTCCCAAATCTCGCACATGCACACACAGCAGTCATGATCTGGAAACTGAGTCATGGCAACTTAACTTATTTTGTTGGTTTGAAACATTTCACTGCTTATCCAAGTAGCTTTTTCAGTCTGAGCAAGTTGGTTAGGAGGAATCTCATATATGTCCTCCAGGGAGGTTTCATTTCTTACTTAACCTGGATAAGCTCATTAGGTAAGTAGGCAGAGAGGAGTTGAATAGTTTCGACTCCTAAATATTTTACCTAACTACTCTCTGCCTACTCACCCAATTAGCCTATCCAGGTGAGGCGCTAAATGAAACCTCCTTGAAGGACATATATTGGGTGTCCCTAACCAACATGCCCAGACTAAAGAAGCTACTTGGATAAGCAGTGAAACATTTTGAACCAACAAGCAGTCCAGTTGCCATGACTGGATGACTGAGAACCTTCAAAACAGAACTGTGAATTAACTAAGTTTTATTTAATAGCCCAGCAGATGGCAGCACCTAGCTGACCTTGACTAGGTGCTGAAAAATTAGTTAAGGTTTAACCTGGTTAGTGCTTCAGTTAGGTCTACAAAATTGAGACAGTCATCTGATTAAAAGACAGCAAAGAGATATAGAAAACGCTTTACCCTCTGAAGCAACCAGATTTTGCAGCCCAGATTTTGGAGTCCACCCCCAGGAAAAGCAAGACTATGAAGTAGACTGGGAAGTTGGGGAAAAAAAAACATTCCTATAAGGATATGAAGAAATCCAAGGGAAAAAAACTTTTAAGATTGTGACCTATGAAACTAACAGAAAACCCTGTACAGCCAACCTTATGAGATATAGAGGTTACTGATTTAACCACAACTAGAGTGCTATGGAAATCTTAACAGAGATTGAGGGAGAAGTAGTAGATAGAGACTGAATTTCTCTTCTTTAATTTTTAAATTGCCCAAATCTTTTGATGGACAGCAAAAACTTTAAAATAAATCCAATGACAAGCCATTCTTATATTATGGCCAAAAAAACTACAAAGGTGGCTACAGCCATGTTTAAATTTACCAGCTGTTGCAGATGGCCTAATTTCAGCTATGAATAAATCCCACATTGTAGGTTCTACTCCAGCCACAGTATTTATTCAGTAATAACATAACATTGGCTGTTCTAATCCATTCTGTAACATTGTACTGGACAGAGAAAACCTTACTTGTAAGGGAAGGTATTTCTTCAAATTTGAGCTCATATGCCTTATTTCACAGAAAATGAGTTTATGCAAATGCTTCTTCCAGGTAGCCTGAATGGATGATTTAGTAAAAGATGATCCTGCAGGTACCTGTGAACTTTAGACCTCAGTTAGGCATGGAAGCCAGCTGGTAACATTGGGCCAATCACCAGGAGACTGTGAATTCTGGTCTCACCTTAGCTAAGAAAGCCAGCGGATGACATTGGGCCAATCACCAGGAGATTGTAAATTCTGGTCTCACTTTAGCTAAGAAAGTCAGCTGGATGACTTTGGGCCAATCAGCAGGAGACTGTAAATTCTGGTCTCACCTTAGCTAAGAAAGCCATCTAGGTGACTTTGAGCCAATCAGCAGGAGACTGTGAGTTCTAGTCCCTCCTTAGCCAATGAAAGCCATCTGGATGACTTTGAGCCAATCAGCAGGAGACTGTGAATTCTAGTCCCTCCTTAGCTAAGAAGTCAGATGGATGACTTTGGGCCAATCACCAGGAGATTGTGAATTCTAGTCCCTCCTTAGCTAAGAAAGTCAGCTGGTAACATTGGGCCAATCTCCAGGAGACTCTGAATTCTGGTCTCTCCTTAGCCAATGAAAGCCATCTAGGTGACTTTGGGCCAGTTGCTCTCTCTCTCAGCCCATCCCACTTCACAGGCCGTTGTTGTGGGGAGGAATAGAACAAGCATTACCCGTATTTACTAGGTTGAGTTGATCAAAAACATACAAAAAGACAGGACAACCATTTAACCCGGCATCACTGGGGCTAAGAGTCAGGGAAAACTGATCAGGGATAACAAAAGCAAGCCAGGATATTCATCCATATTCAAAATCATGGGTGATGGTGGTTAAAACAGCGCTGCACGTCCTCAGGGAAAGGGCAAAGCCGCCCCTTCTCTCCCCCCCCAGGCATCCCAACCAATTATTCCTCATTTTTAGCTCCATTTTAAGTTCTGCTCTGAGGAGAACATCACAGCCATGGCCTAAAGCAGAGGTCTCCAACCTGGGCAACTTTAAGCCTGGCGGACTTCAACTCCCAGAATCCCCCAGCCAGCAAAGCTGGCTGGGGGATTCTGGGAGTTGAAGTCCGCCAGGTTTAAAGTTGCCCAGGTTGGAGACCTCTGGCCTAAAGGAGGCTGAAACTCCCGTGAAAATTTCTCCTGGGCAAACCCCTATGGACAAGGTGGCTTATTTCCCCCTTGCGCCTTCCTCAGCCATCCAGGCGTGCTGGGACTACAACCCCCAGGGTTCCCGGCTACAGCACGACGACCACGCCCGAGATGCCCAGCCGGTCGCCACAGAAAAGCCAGGTCAGGGAACGCCGTCCCATCCGCCGCCGGTGAGGGAGGGAGGACGGTTCAGGTCACCGTTCCCACGCACTCACCATGCCTGCCGCGTTCCTTCACACGCCCGGGGAAGGGGAAACCAAAAAAACGCGGGAAAACACCCGCGGCCCGCCCTCGCAAGAGGCTCAGCGGCCCCCTCAGAAGCCCTGCCGTAAGCCGAGGAAGGGCCTGTCGTAAAAGCGGCCGCTCTTCCGCCTCTCGGCCCCGCCCCTCCGGCAGGCTCCGCCCACCCAGGCGCGAATTCGAAGAGCGGAGCGAGCGCGCGGGCTCTTCGCGCCCCTCCCCCCCCGGTTGCCTACCGGGTGCATCAGGTTTCCCCTCATCTCGTCCTTCCCTCAGCTTTCCCCCGGCCCCGCCCCTCTCCGAGCCCCCAATATATGGGAATTGTCTAATCTACTCATGTATACATTCGAAGTAGACGGTGATGTTTCTCTGGGCCACATGTGTCTCTATGTGGGTTTATGCATAATGGTTATCCTTAGAGAGCAGAAATGCAACCACATTTCATTTTAATGTGCGCTGAATAGTGTACATTCAAAGTGATAAAGTTCTATTATTCTGTTCCATTCCATCCATTCCTCTAACCTATCCTATCCAATGTTCTATTCCTATCCCATCCCATCCTAATTTTCCATTCCATTCCATTCCATTCCTATCCTATCCTATCCTATTTTCTATTCCTATTTCCATCCCATCCCATCCTAATTTTCCTATCCTATCCTTTTTTTTTTTATTTATTTTTATTTTATTTTATTTTTATTTTATTTTATTTTTATTTTCACAAGTCTGGAAAGCAAAGGAACAGAACAGAACATAAAACAGATAAATAGAATATAAATACAATATAAAACATTTAAAAACTTATTCTAAAGCCCGTCCAATTAAAAATAGAAATAAAACCCAATTTATCCTATCCAATTTCCTATTCCTATTCCTATCCCACCCCATCCCATCCTAGTTTTTCATTCCATTCCATTCCTATCCTATCCATTTCCTATTCCTATCCCATCCTAATTTTCCATTCCTATCCTATCCTATCCAATTTCCTATTCCTGTCCAATTTTCTATTCTTATTCCTATCCCATTCCATTCTGATTTTCCATTCCATTTTATTCCTATCCTATCCAATTTCCTATTCCTATCCCGTCCCATCCCATCCTAATTTCCATTCCTATCCTATCCTATCCTATCCTATCCTATCCTATCTTTCTATTCCATTCCAATTCCATTCCATTCTATTCCATTCTGAAGGATGAGTGGTGTCATGATTGCTATGTTCCAATATTTGAGGGGCTGCCACAAAGAAGAGGGGGTCAACCTATTTTCCAAAACATCTGAAGGCAGGACAAGAAACAATGGATGGAAAATTATCAAGAAACCAACCTAAAACTAAGGAGAAATTTCCTGACAGTGAATCAAACAGTGGAACAACTTATCATCTCCAAAAGTTGTGAGTGCTCCAACACTACAGGTTTTTAAGATTTGTCGAGAATGCTATATATAGGGTCTCCTGCTTGAACAGGGGGGGTTGGACTAGAAGATCTGGGTTCAACACGTGCTTATTAATGATCTTTGGTCCAGATTTAGCGACCTTCTCATAGTTACATTGGTGGTGAAAAAGTAACTTTATGGCCAGTTGTTACATTTTTTATTTTCACAAGTCTGGAAAGCAAAGGGAACAGAACAGAACATAAAAACAGAGAGGGAAGGGACCTTGGAAGTGTTCTAGTCCAACCAATCTGAAAAAAGCTGAAGTAAGATCATTAGCACAATCACAGATTCGGTTAGTGAGTATTTCACTTAATGACTGAATTGCTACTCCCAATTGTGATTGCTAAACCAGGACAACCTGTAAATACAATCTATCTGGAGAGTTTATTCAGTTTTGGACCAACAAATTGTGTAGACCTGGCCATTGTGATATATCAACTTTGCTTGTGGGAAACCAGCAGGGAATATCTTTTCATCTAAAACTAAATCTAGGCTTCCCAAGAGCATGAAGCAGACTCCTTGTCCCAACAAAAAAACCCTTTTTATTAAGTTACTCTGAATTCCTCTCATTCATATCAGGCAAAGTCTTTCAAGGGAGAACTTACAGTCACAGACCTTATCTGGCTTGAAGAGCTGCCAGGCCGGTATCTTCAAAACTTGGCAAGAAATCTCTGAGAGTCATGAACCAATTAAGCGAACTAATTGTCTCCTGCAAAATCCACTCCCCTTTCACTCCTCTTTTATTCCCTCTGGGAGGGGCTATTCGTGGTCCACCTATGGCCTTACTCCCAAGTTGACCCTTGTTCTTTAGCTGTTCCCTTCATCTGACAACTCTGCACATGTGCACACTGGGAACAGGCTCCAGCTGTTTGTCTGCCTCACTGATGTCTGATTCCGAAGGCAGCTGATAACTGGCATGTGGCCCTGGCCCCCTCTCTGCCTCCGATGCAGAGCCCTCATCAGAGCCTTCCCCAGACTCCAGGACTGGCCCATGTTCTTCCCCAACCTCCTCACTGTCCGAATCAGCTGCCATCTCTGCTGGCCGCTGGTGGGCCACAACAAAAACATCTTAAAAGTATGATCCTAGGGTCCCAGGGGTCTTTCAAGACCCCCCCCCCAGGGCCGTGGGTGGCTCAGGCTGTAAGATAGCCTGTTATTAAACACAGCTGCTTGCAATTACTGCAGGCTCGAGTCCCACCAGGCCCAAGGTTGACTCAGCCTTCCATCCTTTATAAGGTAGGTAAAATGAGGACCCAGATTGTTGGGGGGGCAATAAGTTGACTTTGTATATAAATATACAAATAGGATGAAACTATTGCCTTACACAATGTAAGCCGCCCTGAGTCTTCGGAGAAGGGCAGAATATAAATGTAAATTAAAAAAAAAATTCTTTCCCACCCAGGTTGAAAAATAACTCATTATTAAAATTCCATAAAACAACCATGAGGAGTGACAGCAGCAGCTAATGCATCCATTTTAAATTTTTAACGCAGTAAATATAACCCATACGAATAAAACTTTGTGGGGTCCTCCATCATTTTTAAAATTGAGAGAAAAAAATTTAAACACTGGTGTAGAAAAAAATATGTAAAAAAGGCATGAAGTACCTAGATAAATAAGGAAGGGGAAGACTAATCTTTAAACAAGAAAGCATACAATTATTCTGAAGTTAACAAGTACATTTGTTCCTGAGAAACAGACATCCCCATCCACTAAAGCAACTAATTTTGTAATTTACATAGCATTAAATAAAATCCCGCCAGGAAAAATAATGTTGTAATGGAAATTAAACTTTGGGGTACAGTCAAGTGGCAAATATGTTTGCGTCTCCCTGCCCTCCAAATCCTGGTATTTTGCATTGTTCTTGATCTATTTTACTAAAGCTAACAGGAGTAGCCGAGGGCTGAACTGATCAACCTAATTGCTAATACATGTAGTCCTCGACTTACTACCACAATTGAGCCCAAAATTTATGTTGCTAAGTGAGACAGGTTAAGCGAGCTTTGTCCCATTTTACAACCTTCCTTACCACAGTTGTTAAGTGAATCGCTGCAGTTGTTAAATGAGTGACACAGTTGTTAAGTGAACCTGACTTCTCCGCTGATTTTGCTTGTCAGTAGGTCGCAAAAGATGATCACACGACCCCATGGACACTGCAACCGTCATAAATATGAGCCAGTTTTTTTTTTTTGTTTACATTTATACCCCGCCCTTCTCCGAAGACTCAGGGCGGCTTACAGTGTATAAGGCAATAGTCTCATTCTATTTGTATATTTTTACAAAGTCAACTTATTGCCCCCCCAACAATCTGGGTCCTCATTTTACCTACCTTATAAAGGATGGAAGGCTGAGTCAACCTTGGGCCGGGCTCGAACCTGCAGTAATTGCAGGCTTTGTGTTCTTAATAACAGGCTTTACCAGCCTGCGCTATTCACTGGCCCTTGACATCTGAATTTTGTTCATGTGACCATGGGAACACTGTCTGCAAAGGTCGTCAGTGTGATCATAAGTCACTCTTTTCTGTGTTGTTGGTAGCTTTGGTCATTATATGAACTGTAGTAAGTTCAGGATTACCTGTCATTGCAGCTGTCCACTTAGATAGGAGAAGATCCACAGGAAAACGTTGCTTCCCAGTTCCAACTCATGCAGACCATCCAGAAGTATGCCATGGTTGGATCTAATAAGAGCAGTAAGAATGAAGGATCTAATAAGAGCAGTAACTCATAGAATCATCTATTACAATGTCCTTCCTGTCAAAGACTACTTCAGCTTCAATTGCAACAATACACGAGCACACAATAGATTTAAGCTAAATGTTAACCGCTCCAATCTTGATTGCAGAAAATATGACTTCAGTAACAGAGTTGTTAATGTCTGGATTACACTACCTGACTCTGTGGTCTCTTCCCAAAATCCCCAAATCTTCAACCAAAAACTGTCTACCATTGACCTCATCCCATTCCTAAGAGGTCTTTAAGGGGCGTGCATAAGAGCACAAGAGTGCCTACCGTTCCTGTCCTATTGTTTTCTTTCTTTATATTCAATTAATTTAGTTATTACATACTCATACTTATATATATACTTATATACTGTATAGTTACTTCATGCTTGCGCTCATATATACTGTGTGACTAAATAAATAAATAAATAAATAAATAAATAAATAAATAAATAAAATAAAGATGGTACTTACTCATCCAGGTTCTAATGAAGGTTATCCACACTAGGAACCAATGCAGTTTCAATCCAATGCTTGGGTCTGAAATTTGTTTAAAAGGCATCTAGACACCCCATTTCATCCAACATTCTTTGTAGTTACAGGTCCATCTGTCAGGGTTCGAAGTAACACCCCCAATGAAATCAAACTCCGAGGCTTGAGGTTCTTCAAAGCTAAATTTTATTAGAGATGTCATATTGGGCCATCTGGGAAAATCTGAATCTGAGAGCTTCTGGGTTTTCCTCACCCAAAGGAAAATTCAAGTCCCTGCCCAACACCCACATGTCCATCCCATGCACCAATCAGGTACCCTCCGGAACAGAAGATACCTCCTCATTCGTCTCAGCACAGCTGCAGGTCACAACGGCCTTGACTTTCTCTAAAGAATGTTATTTTGACTACATATCATCTTCACTCCATACAATCCCCCCCTCCCAATTTCCCACAGTAGAATTTGTGGCAGGCCTGAAGGCTCAAAGGTGAGAAGATGGCTTCCAGGTCTGACACCATCATTTTGTCTATCTTTATATTTGAAAAGGGAAACTTGACAACCTGGCAGAAGTTGTCTAACACTGCCAGATGGAGAGATGGCATCTTCAGGAGGAAAAGTACCACTGCCTCCTTCAGAGTGGGAAGAACACCCCTTTCCTCAAAGCAGCATTTGTTACCTCTTGACTGCAACCACACACACACACAACCACACACACACACACACACACACCCCACACGCAATTGACCCAAGGTGGCAGAGCTCATGCTGCTGAGAATCCTGTTCACACCTTGAGTCCTTAAGATCAAAAGAAACCAAGACAACCTGGCAAAACCTTGCTTCAGTTATCCTACTTAACTCTTGCCCATGAGAAGTCCAAACTATAGTGAACAGGAGTAATTTTGTTAGCAAAATGTCTTGCAAATATGCCACAACCATTTTGAAGGAGATCGCCGTGTCCATTTTTGCATAATAAAGTAAGGACCTTGGCAGGGACTATGCTGCTAATACACCGAAAGCAGAGAAATATGGATACTTCAGCATGGTGTAACATGTTCAGTCATACTCTTCACTCCTGTCACTCAAGGCTTCACTTTTATCAATTCCTTCAATCTGAATAGAGCTGGTAGGAGCCATGAAGGTTTTCTAGTGCAACCCCCTGCTCAAGCAGGAAACCCTAAACCAGTGGTGAAATCTGAAACAATTTTCTACTGGTTCATTGGCTGCGCATGCGCGCTGTGTGCACGCATATGCGGTGCGCACCACACACCAAATGTGAGGTGTGCATGCGCACACACCATGCACACCAAAAGGAGACATGGGGTAAGTAGAATAGCACATGTTGGGGGGAGTGATCAGCTGTGGCGTGCAATCTTTTTTTTTACTTTTAAAAGCATTTTTTCCCCCAACCTATTCGGCTGAATAGGTTGTTTTAAAAAAATGCTTTTAAAAGTAAAAAAAAAAAGGCTCTGACGATCAGGCACCTCAGCTATGATCGTCAGAGCCTTTTTTTTTTACTTTTTAAAAGTATTCTTTAAAAGAAGCAGCAAGTGGGCGACCGGGCAATTGGGTGGGCATGGGTGGGAGGGGAGCAGGGATTTTTATTACTGGTTCTCTGAACCACCCGCAGCCATCGCTACCGGATCGGCTGATCCGGTCCGAACTGGGAGCATTTCACTCCTGCCTTATACCATTTGAGTCAGGTGGCTCTTCAGTCTTTTCTTAAAAGCCTCCAATGATGAAGCACCCAAAACCTCTGAAGGTAAGTTGTTCCACTGGGTTAATTGTTCTCGATGTTAAGAAGTTTCTCCTCAATTCCAGATTGCTTCTCTCCTTGATTAGTTTCTATCCATTGTTTCTTGTCTTGCCCTCTGGTGCTTTGGAAAATAAGTTGACCTCCCCTCTTCTTTGTAGCAGCCATGGAATGCTATGCCAGATATCCTTAGAAATGCTTAGTAAACCACAAAATGCCCTGGGATCTGAACTTTGGGAGATGCCACTTGAAGACAATCATGTCCAGTGCTCTTGTTATCTCCATATTCCAGGGATAAAAGCAGCCAAAATATTGTTTGGGAAATATCCAAGCGCCTGCTGAAATCCAATCAGATCTATCAGGTTTTGGCACAAAGCATCTTAATTGTCTTCAAACCTTGCAAATGTCAGTAGTGTTCGTAGAGTCACAAACTGGCCAATCTGTGATTAATTACAGTGACCTTCACTATTTCATCACAAGCCGTCTGCTTAGACTCAATGCATTTTAGTTTAATGTTCTATGTAATCTGTTTCATGGATTTATTCTTCAGTGTATTCAATTTAGCTAAATTTCAGCCAAAACGATTGTCTTTTTTTATTGCATTTTCCAACATAGTGCCTCAACTGTAACCAAATGTGAGCTGTAATATGAGTTCAAGAATGATCACAATATACAGGTCGTCCTTGACTTACAACAATTCATTTAGCGGCCATTCAAAATTACAACTAAAAAATTACTTACGACTGGTCCTCACGCTTATGACCATTGCAGCGTTTTTATGTTCAAAATTTGGGTGCTTGGCAACCAGCAAATAGTTACAACAGTTGCAGTGTCCCGGATCATGTGATTGTCATTTGTGAACTTCCCAGACCCCTTCCAACAAGTAAAGTCAATGGGGGAAGCCAGATTCACTCAACAGCCGTCTGATTCACTTAATAACTGCAGGGATTTGTTTAAGAACCATGGTGAAAAAGGTGATAAAATCTGGTTCAATTCACTTAACAAACATCTTGCTTAGTAATGGAAGTTCTGGTCCCAATTGTGGTCATAAGTTGAGGGCTACCTGTACAGTATTCTGGTAGAAACCTGTTCATTAAAGCATCTGATTTAGAAACTCCAAGGTTGATGTTGCTAAGTTATGTCCAACTCTCCAACTCTTTATTTGTTAAGATTTTAATGTTTTAATGTTGGAAGTTGCCCATGGACCACAGCATGCCAGGCTCCTTTGTCCTCCACTGTCTCCCAGAGTTTGCTCAAATTCATGTTCATTGCGTCGATGATACTATCTAACCATCTGATCCTCTGCCATCTCCTCCTTTTGCCTTCCATCTTTCCCAACATCAGGGGCTTTTCTGATGAGTCCTCTCTTCTCATTAGGTGGCCAAAGTATTGGAGCTTCAGCTTCAGGATCTATCCTTCCAAAGAAGAGTCAGGATTGATGCCCTTTAGGATTGACTGATTCGATCTCCTTGCAGTCCAAGGGATTCTCAAGAATCATCATTATCATCAGAATAGAGCTGGAAGGGACCTTGGGGGTCTTCTAGTCCAGCCCACTGCTGAAGCAGGGGACCCTATCCCATTCCATTCAAGTGTCTGTCCAGTCTCTTCTTAAAAACCTCCAGTGATGGAGCACCCGCAACTTCCAAAGGTAAGCTGTTCCTTCTTCTCCAGCACCACAATTCAAAAGCATCAATTCTACGGCGCTCAGCCTTTCTTATGGTCCAGCTCTCACAGCCATACATTACTCCTGCAAAAACCATAGTTTTGACTATAAGACCGTGATGGTGATCCTATGGCATGCGTGCCGGAAGTTGCACGCAAAGCCATCTCTCCAGGCACGCGAGCCATTGCCCATTGCTTTTCCGGGTTCCAGCATGCCGGCCAGCTAGTCTTCATGCGTGCTGGAGCACCGGAAACAGAAAGAGCAGCCACTCGGTGCGCATGCGGGCGCCGGGAAGATGATCTTCCGGTTTCCGGCATGTGCATGCACACCGGCCAGTTGGTCTTTGTGCGCGCATGCATGCCAGAAACCAGAAGACCAGGTGCACCTGGATCCAGAAGAGCAGACGCCCAGCATGCGCATCCACGCCGGGCAGCTGCTCTTTTGGTTTTTGGTGTGCACATGCACATTGGCTAGCTGGTCTTCACGGATGCATGTGTGCAAGAAACCAGAGGACCAGGTGGCCAGTGCGCATGCGAGTGTCAGAAACCGGAAGAGCAGCTGCCCAGTGTGCACATGTGCACTGAGTGGCTGCTCTTCCACTTTCCTGCATGTATTTATTTTTATTTATTCAATTTTTTATACCACCCTTCTCCCGAAGGACTCAGGGCGGTTTACAGCCAAAATAAAAACAACATAGACATAAACAAAAATTAAAAACATATTAAGAAACTGATTCTAAAATTTGGCCCAATATGATTAAAACTATCCTAAACCGTCATAAAACCCCATTAAAAATTTCGTCAGGCTAGCCCCGCACGGTGGAATAAAAAGGTCTTGAGCTCGCGTTTAAAAGTCCGGAGGTCGGGGAGTTGATGCAACCCCGGAGGCAGCTCATTCCAAAGGGCAGGAGCCCCCACAGAGAAGGCCCTCCCCCTGGGGGCCGCCAGTCGGCATTGTTTGACTGATGGCACCCTGAGGAGGCCCTCCCTATGGGAGCGCACAGGTCGATGGGAGGCTATTGGTGGCAGTAGGCGGTCCCGTAAGTAACCCGGTCCTGTGCCATAGAGCGCTTTAAAGGTGATAACCAACACCTTGAATTGCACCCGGAAGACCACCGGAAACCAGTGCAGGCTGTGCAGGAGAGGTGTTACATGGGAGCATCGTGGTGCTCCCTCTATTACCCGCACAGTTCTGGACCAGCTGGAGCTTCCTGGTGCTCTTCAAGGAGAGCCCCATGTAGAGAGCATTGCAGTAGTCCAGGCGGGAAGTGACAAGGGCATGAGTGACCGTGCATAGGGAATCCCGGAATAGTCAAGGAAGGGACGCAACTGGTGTATCAGGCGCACCTGATAAAAAGCTCCCCTGGCGACATATGTTCTTCTAAAGACAGCCGATCGTCCAGGAGAATGCCTAAGTTGCGAACCCTCCCCCTGGGGGCCAGTGATTCGCCCCCAGCAGTCAGCGATGGAATAAGCTGGCTGTACCGAGATGCCGGCATCCACAGCCACTCTTTGGCACTTGCTGCCCAAAAGGTTCGCCAACACTCCTATAAGAAACACCAAGGAAGTACTGCTAATCTGTATGAACTGTGAGAAACCAGAAGACAATTTCCATGTCTCTTTTTTCACAAAGCTTCTCATTGACTATAGATTACAAGTGAAAAATGCAGGAGAGAATCTACACAGGATTACTGCAAACCAAGTTATAGTAAATATTCACCGTACACAGTCCGATGTCAATATAACCAATAAATAAGCAATCTTTCTCTCCGAATCTGTGTATAAAATCTGAACAACAGCAGAGCTGGAATTTTCCCTGCTCGGTGAACTTTCATTCTGAACCATGGGAGGAAAAAAATGATTTCATAATGGAAGCAAAAGATGTACTTCTTCTATTGCTTTTGTTATATGTGAAACACTATTATTAATACATGACACTATATTATTAAGAATACTCACAAACAAGTACCAGAGCAGTAATTCACCCTCATTTTGTGATAATCTCAGCAATCAAACAATTCAGCTTGTCCAGCTGGAAAATGCATGTGGTATTAAGTTTATCCAGATTACTACAGTGGTCAGTTGTATTTGTGCGGAGCCCCAGTAAGAGACATGGCATTAGAGCCTGCATTCACTCAAAATCCAGTGGTAATGTGTTCAGAACAAAAAAGGAAAGGAAAAAGGGGTAAAGTGTCGTGGGTGGTAGGGGTGAAATTGGAGGTCATAGACGAAATGAAAGAACATATATACAAGCAAGGTATAGAAATGATAAAATATAGATCAGAGGGACCAAAGGACATTTTTTAAAAAAAGAATGGAAGTTATACAGCTGTAAAATGATTAACAAAGATGATATTCCATTTTTTATGACAGGTTAATTTGTTATTTGAGAAAAAAAACACTCTATTACAGAACGAACTATAAGTTCCTGCTTTTAACTAAGAGGAACAGTTGCTTTCTAATCACACTGTAGAGACCCCAACATTGAGAACATATTTTTAAGGCTGAAGTGGAACTGCTTTCAAGCTTTTTCATGTTTTATAAGCTCCAGTGTGTTCCTTCACTTGTACACAATTCTCTAAGCCAGTCATCCATGACATATTTGGCATAGAGCTATACTGAAAATACATTATAAACCATTCCATTGTTGTTGTTGTTTTTTTAAAAAAATGTCTACTCTCAGAGGTGGGTTTCAGCAGGTTCTGACCAGTTCTGGAGAACCGGTAGTGGAAATTTTGAGTAGTTCAGAGAACCGGTAGTAAAAATTCTGACTGGCCCCGCCCCCATCTATTCTCTGCCTCCCAATTCCCAGCTGATCATGAGGAAATGGGGATTTTGCAGTAACCTTCCCCTGGAGTGGGGTGGGAATGGAGATTTTACTGTATTCTTCCTCTGCAATGCCAACCAAACCATGCCACACCCACCAAGCCATACCCAGAGAACCGTGTTAAGTTCGGGCAATGAAGAGGCAGGAGACCAACGAGTGGCAACAGCTCTTTAGTTTATTGTGACCCAGCAAAAGACAAACGGCAAAAACCCCTCTTTAAATACTCTTTTGGCTGCGGCTTCAACCAATCAGCAACGTGCAATTTTCCCGCCCAAAATTCCCTCTCGAAGTTCAAAATACATTACACTCCTTCCCTCCCAGAACGCTTTGTACCTCTATTTACATAATATTTACATGCTATCTCTCTACGTAGTCACGCAGGTAGACAGGCGTCTCTAACTCTTTCTGACCTCGCAGTTCATTTTCTGGGAGAGAGTCGAGCTGGTCGGAGGGACTGTTTGTTCCTCCCCGCTCCTCCTCTAGGCCGTCCGGCCCTGGATTATTGGCTGAATCGTTCCTGTTGCCTTCAGGAGGAACCGGTTGGCGTCGCTGGACTTCATCGGAATCAGATAAGTCCTCCGCTCGCCTCGGGTTTGAGTCAGCTGCAGATTCAAACAATTGGTAGTCAGGGCCTGGTTGTTTGGTTTCTAATTTGTTTGGTATACGTTTTCTTAGCTGGTCTATGTGGCGTTTCCATACCCGGCCGTCCTCCATGTCTACTACGTATGATTTGGGTCCGGTTATGCCCAAAATTTCCCCTTTTAACCATGTTGGGCCCTCGCTATAGTTGTGTGCCCATACTAGGTCACCCACTGTCATTTCCCTGGTTTTTCCTTGAACACCCTTGTACCCGTCTGGGGTATAAGTTGGGTTTAGACGGTCTCATTTCATTTATTTCATTTATTTGATTTTTATACCGCCCTTCTCCCGAAGGACTCAGGGCGGTGTACAGGCAAATAAAAAACAGATAAGACAATATTTTATAAAATGCAAGATTAAAAAACTTATTATAATTTGCCTAAAAAATTTAAAATATATAGAAATTAAAACCCCGTTTAAAATTAATAATAAAAACTATAAAATCCATAAAATTTAAGCCAGCCCTGAATAAAAGATGTGTCTTCAGTTCGCGAAAGGTCGGAAGGCCAGGTATTTGGCGTAACCCGGGGGGAAGTCCGTCCCAGAGTGTGGGAGCCCCCACAGAGAAGGACCTTCCCCGGGGGGCCGCCAGCCGACATTGCTTGGCGGACGGCACCCTGAGAAGTCCCTCTCTGTGAGAGCGTACGGGTCGGTGGGAGGCATATGGTAACAGTAGGCGGTCCCGTAAGTACCCAGGCCCTAAGCCATGGGCGCTTTAAAGGTCATAACCAAAACCTTAAAGTGCACCCAGCCACAGGTAGCCAGTGCAGTCTGCGCAGGAGGGTGTTACATGGGAGTGCGACTCTCCTCTATCCCGCAGCTGCATTCTGGACTAACTGAAGCCTTGAGTGCACCTCAAGGGGAGCCCCATGTAGAGAGCATTACAATAATCCAGCGAGAGGTAGCAGTGCGTGAGTGACTGTGCACAAGGCATCCCGATCAAGGAAGGCGCAACTGCCGAACCAGGCGGACCTGGTGGAAGGCCCCTGGAGCGGCCGTCAAATGATCTTCAAGCGACAGCCGCTCATCCAGGAGGACACCTAAGTTGCGCACCCTATCCTTTGGGGCCAATAACTCGCCTCCAACAGTCAGCTGCAGCTGCAGCTGACTGAATCGAATGCCGGCATCCACAGCCACTCCGTCTTGGAGGATTGAGCTTGAGCCTGTTTCTCCCCATCCAGACCCGTCGGCTTCCAAACACGGGACAGCACTTGACAACTTCATTGGGGTGACCTGGGGTGGAGAAGACGCCTGGAGAGTGTTTGGAGGTCTAGCTGTTCCGAGGCTGATCGGACACTAGTGAGGTCCTTTACTAGGACCTACCTAGTGGCAATGAGGAGGCGGCGTCTCTCGTTTCCACCCTCATTGCATCGGCAGATAACCGCCCGGCCGCCCTGTTTGGGTGACCCGTTCCTCCTCCATCAAGAGGGCGGGATGACCTACAGGACGAGCTGAGGAGTTTAACGGTTATCTATCGATAAAATCGTTCAACCGGGATAGTTTGGACCAAGATTGCGATGATCCAGCGGGAATGACAGAGCACGTCTTGTTGAGGTTATTTGGGATGAGTTTGATTCTGTGGCTCCGAGGACATGGACAGGTTGCTGGGAGGTTACATGCAACTACATGTTTACTGGACCCGTGCCCTTCCTGGTTAGTGCTGGCTGCTCAGGAAGTGACACGAGGCTGGCTCAGGGGATTATAAATGCTTCTTTGATGGAAGGGTTTTCCCGCCGCCTTGAAGGAGGCGGTGGTGAGACCTCTCCTCAAGAAGCCTTCCTGGACCCAGCTATTTTGAGTAATTATTGTCCAGTCTCCAACCTTCGCTTTGTGGCGAAGGTTGTTGAAATGGTTGCATGGCAGCTCCCCGGCACCTGGAGGAAACTGTCTATCTGGACCCGTTCCAGTCCGGCTTCCGACCCGGTTATAGCACGGAGGCGGCTTTGGTCGCGTTGGTGGATGACCTCTGGAGGGCCAGGGACAGGTTGCTCCTCTGCCTTGGTCCTATTAGATCTCTCAGCGGCTTTCGATACCATCGACCATGGTATCCTGCTGCGCGGTTGGAGGGATTGGGAGTGGGGGCACCGTTTATCGGTGGTTCTCCTCCTATCTCTCTGACGGTCGCAGAGCAGTGTTGACAGGGGGCAGAGGTCGTCCTCGAGGCGCCTCACTTGTGGGGTGCCTCAGGGTCGATTCTCTCGCCCACCCTGTTCAACATCTATATGAACCGCTGGGTGAGGTCATCAGTGGTTTGGGGTGAGTTATCATCTGTACGCTGATGATACTCAGCTGTACTTTTCCACCCGGACCACCCCAGCGGCGGTCAGTGCTGTCCCGTTGCAGGGACGTGCTGAGGAGTTTAACGGTTATCTATACGATAAAATCTGGGTACGGTTTAACGGTTTAACGGTTATCTATACGATAAAATGATCTGGATTTAGGAGATTTAGTGAAAGAACCGGTGTCATGGTCAGATCATTTTCTTCTTCGCCTAGACTTTCAGACCGCCGCTCACCACCGCAGGGAGACGGAGCCAATGCGTTGGTTCCGTCCCAGGCGCCTGATGGACCCGGAGAGGTTCCTGACGGAGCTTGGGCCGCTTCCTGAGGATCTTACCCACGGCACGACTGAAGAACTGGTTGCGGCCTGGGAACGGGCTGCGGCTGGGGCTTTGGACCGTGTCGCGCCTTTGCGGCCTCTGACCCGGCGTAGATCTCAATTGGCTCCCTGGTTTTCCGAGGAGCTGAGAGAGATGAAACGCCGGAGAAGACGCCTGGAGAGTGTTTGGAGGTCTAGCTGTTCCGAGGCTGATTGGACACTAGTGAGGTCCTTTACTAGGACCTACCTAGTGGCAATGAGAGAGGCGAAGCGTCTTTACGTTTCCACCCTCATTGCATCGGCAGATAACCGCCCGGCCGCCCTGTTTCGGGTGACCCGTTCCTCCTCCATCAAGAGGACGGGATGACCTACAGGGACGAGCTGAGGAGTTTAACGGTTATCTATACGATAAAATCGTTCAACCGGGATAGTTTGGACCAAGATTGCGATGATCCAGCCGGGACGACAGAGACGCGTCTTGTTGAGGTTATTTGGGATGAGTTTGATTCTGTGGCTCCGAGGACATGGACAGGTTGCTGGGAGGTTACATGCAACTACATGTTTACTGGACCCGTGCCCTTCCTGGTTAGTGCTGGCTGCTCAGGAAGTGACACGAGGCTGGCTCAGGGATTATAAATGCTTCTTTGATGGAAGGGTTTTCCCGCCGCCTTGAAGGAGGCGGTGGTGAGACCTCTCCTCAAGAAGCCTTCCTGGACCCAGCTATTTTGAGTAATTATCGTCCAGTCTCCAACCTTCGCTTTGTGGCGAAGGTTGTTGAAATGTGGTTGCATGGCAGCTCCCCGGCACCTGGAGGAAACTGTCTATCTGGACCCGTTCAGTCCGGCTTCCGACCCGGTTATAGCACGGAGGCGGCTTTGGTCGCGTTGGTGGATGACCTCTGGAGGGCCAGGGACAGGTTGCTCCTCTGCCTTGGTCCTATTAGATCTCTCAGCGGCTTTTGATACCATCGACCATGGTATCCTGCTGCGCCGGTTGGAGGGATTGGGAGTGGGGGGGCACTGTTTATCGGTGGTTCTCCACCTATCTCTCTGACCGGTCGCAGAGCAGTGTTGACAGGGGGCAGAGGTCGTCCTCGAGGCGCCTCACTTGTGGGGTGCCTCAGGGTCGATTCTCTCGCCCACCCTGTTCAACATCTATATGAAGCCGCTGGGTGAGGTCATCAGTGGTTTGGGTGAGTTATCATCTGTACGCTGATGATACTCAGCTGTACTTTTCCACCCGGACCACCCCAGCGGCGGTCAGTGCTGTCCCGGTGCCTGGAACAGGCTGGGAACAGGCTGGGGGGTCGGCCAATGTCCAAGGCCGATTTAGAAGTCCGAACTCAGTTTGGGGTCGGCCACCATACCGCCGCTGATGGTAGCCGCGGCGCAGGCTGAGGGGTCGGCCGATGTCCAAGGCCGATACGAAGTCCGAAAGTCCAAAGTCCGAAAGTCCAAAGTCCGAAAGTCCAAAGTCCGGAATCAGCTGATGGTAACCGCGGCATAAACGCCGCTGATGGCAACCGCGACACAAACGCCGATGATGGCAACTGCAGCAGGACCTCAGGCCGCACCAGGCCGGAACACCCCCCATCGCCCGAAACCGGCCGCCGCCATCCGCTGCCCATCCACAGCTCTGTTCTCGGCAACCGAGGGTCTCCAAAAGCCCGAGGGTCTCCAAAAGCCCGAAGACCTCTCCCTCAGTTGCCGACATGTTGTTCTCCCGGAGCTGGAACCAGGCCGGAACACCCCCCCATTGCCCGAAAATGGCTGCCGCCATCCGCTGCTCGTCCGCGGCTCCGTTCTCAGCAACCGAGGGTCTTCCAAAGCCCAAAGACCTCTTCCTCGGTTGCCGACATGCTGTTCACCTGGAGCCAGCGATCCAAGCAGCCCGGCGGTCGGCAGAAGCAACGCCTCGACCAGGGAATGCCCCGCTTGCCATCTTCACGAGATCAAGTCGCCGCCATTTCGCGCATGCTCAGAAGAAGAAACGGGCACCTGAGTTTCCTGCCCATTAAAAGTTCTGCTGGGCTGCGGCCAGTTGTTACACAAGGGGTCCTATGTTGGACGGCCAGGAAAGTGTCTATTTTCGTTTGCCAGTTGCCTGGACTTATCCTAGATAGCGCTTCCTTGGTGTTCCGAACGAAACATTCTACAAGTCCGTTCGTCGCTGGGGGGAAAGGCGCCGAGAGGACATGTCTGATACCCTCTCCCCGCTAGATACCCCTCAAATTGATTTGCCGTGAATTGCGGGCCGTTGTCAGAGACTAGGGTGTCGGGCAGGCCGTGTGTTACGAATAGATGCCTTAGGACTGTGATTACTGCTTCGGCCGTTGTGCTTTTCATGAGGATTATTTCCAACCATTTTGAGTAGGCATCTACCACAATTAAAAAGGTCTGCCCATGGAACGGCCCCGCAAAATCTATGTGAATCCTGGACCAAGGCCCCTGGGGTTTCTCCCACTCTCTAACTGGGGCTGTAGGGGGTAGCGACCTCGACTCTTGGCAGGATTGGCATTTCCCTACCCTGTCGCTGATGTCCTTATCCATTAAGGGCCACCATACATAACTCCTCGCTAAACTCTTCATCCGCACAATCCCTGGGTGGCCCTCATGCAACAGTTCCAACACATTTTCGCGTAATTTTTCTGGGATAACTACCCTATCCCCCCATAACAGACACCCCCCTTGAACAGACAGTTCTGATTGTTTTTTCGCAAAGTCTTTGAACGCCGCGCAGCGGGCCAACCCCTTTGCACCCAACCGATCACAGTCCGAATTGTAATGTCTCTATACGATGCCCTAGCCACCTGCTTGGATGTGACTGGGCCAGAGTCCAAAGAGTCAATTAGTAAGACGGGTGTCCCCGGGGTGGGGTCCTCAATTGTCTCTGGTAGAGGGCATCTGCTCAGAGCATCCGCATGCCCTAAGTCTTTTCCTGGGTGGTAGAGCAATTTGTAGGAGTATGCTGCTAGGAAAATAGTCCATCGGGTCAGCCTGGGAGAAAGTGCCACGGGCGTTGGGCGGTCACCCGCTAAAAGACCTAGAAGGGGTCTGTGGTCCGTGACTATCTCGAAATTTCGTCCGAATAAGTATTCGTGAAATTTCTTAACCCCGGAGACTATGGCCAACGCTTCCCTATCTAACTGGCTGTAGTTCCTTTCCACAGAGGACATAGTCCGGGAATAATACGCTATAGGGGCTTCTGTTCCATTCGGTAACCTGTGGCTAAGCACTGCCCCCACCCCATAAGGTGAAGTGTCGCAAACTAGTACTAGTGGCAACGTGCCATTGTACTGGATGAGGAGGCTATCGCTGGACAAAAGGTTTTTTACCCCCTCAAATGCCCTAGCCTCTTCTTTTCCCCATGACCACACAGCTTTCTTTGCTAGCAACTTATGTAGCGGCTCGGCTACTGTTGCTTTATTCTTCAAGAATACCGCATAGAAATTAACAAGCCCCAAGAATGCCTGTAATTCTGTTTTATTTTTGGGGGCTGGGGCCTTTCTAATGGCCCGTACCTTGCTCTCCGTGGGTGGATCCTTCCTGTCTATCCTGTATCCTAGGAATTCTACAGATTTCACCCCAATATGGCATTTGTTGAGCTTAACCTTAAGCCCGCAGACCTAAAATGCCCAACACCTTCCTTAGTTTTACCCGAGTTCCTCTAAGTTTTCAGCTGATACCAATACATCGTCGAAGTATGGTACCACTCCTGGCAGGCCCTGTAATAATCGCTCCATTAGGTTCTGGAAGAGCCCTGGGGCCACGCTAACTCCGAACTGGAGTCGCATACATTTGAAAGCCCCACGGTGCGTGACGATTGTCTGCGCCTCAGCTGTGCTGCTATCTACAGGTAGCTGCTGGTAGGCTTGGGCCAAATCGAGTTTGGCGAAGACCTGCCCTTGCCCTAATGAGTGCAGCAGATGTTGCACCACTGGAACGGGGTATGCACTTTTCTGCAACGCTTTGTTAAGCGTTGCTTTGTAGTCAGCGCAAATTCGGACCAAACCGTCCGGTTTGACTGGGGTTACTATGGGTGTCTCCCATTTTGCATGGTCGATGGGGACTAATATTCCCTGGCTTACTAACTTGTCCAATTCTCGGTCAATTTTTGGTTTTAGGGCGAATGGGACCCTCCTAGCCTTTAACCGGATAGGGGTCCCCACGTACTTGCCCAGGCAATCCTTGAATACGTCCTCGAACTCTTTCAGTAGTTCATCTCTGAGGATGACGTCGCTCCTGTGGACCCCGGTCACTCCCATACCCAAAGCTCGGAACCAGTCCAACCCTAGCAAACTCGGTAGAGTTCCGTTTACTATGGTGATCGGCAGGGTCTTTGTGAATTGTCCATATTTGACTTGGACGGCTGTAGCTCCTCAAACAGGGATCCGATTCCCCTGGTAGTCCTGCACCCTCAGCTTCTGGGTTTGTAGCTGACGTTTAGTGATCGCTGGCAAGTCTCTCACGATGGTGTCCCAGGACATAATTGTGATTGACGACCCAGTGTCTACTTCCATGGGACACGGCACCCCTTCAACGTAGACTTGGGTAAATATCTTCTTCTCTAGTCGTGTCGATGCGTGGCCCACTCTCACAGTGGTCTGGTTTAACCGCCCTTTTAAATGGACCAATCCTGGCCGCTTCTGCTCCCGCTCTGATTGGTCGGTTTGAATTTTGGCGGAAGGTTGGGGGCTCGGCAGGCCTGAGCTATGTGTCCTTTTTTTCACACCGCCGACAAACCGCATCCTTGAATCTGCAGTTTTGCCGTTGGTGTTGCCCCCCACAACTCACACATTCGTCCCGGTCACCTCTCTCCAGCCTCCCGGTGTGGAACACCTCTTCCTCTTCCTCACCTTCCGATTCGGCCTGGACTTCCTCGCTGTGGACCGGTGTAGTCTTTGTCCCGGCACCCTGCGCGTTTGGCTTTTGCAAGGTCTCCGCCACCTTGGTGGACATCTCATGAGCTCTGGCTTCGTCCAGGGCTATCGCTAGAGTCAGGTTGCTTTTAGACAGCAGCCGCCTTTGTAGTCTGATGTCTCTGACCCCACAAATGAGCTGTTCGAGTAAGGAGTCCTCCAAATCTCTGTACTCGCAGTGGTTTGCGGCTTTCCTCAATGCGGCCATGTACACACTTATTGATTCGCCTTCTCGCTGTACCCGTTGCCTCAATTCGAAATGTTGGACGAACTTTGAGGGTACCGGTGCGTAGTGCGCTCGAAGTGTTGTTTGTAGTGTCTGCCACGGTACCGATTGTACCGGCGTTGGTTCTGAGAGTGACTCCGCCGTATCGAAGACCTCTGGACCGCAGTGGCTCAGGAAGTATGCTCGCTTCCGATTGTCCGAGACTCCCTGTAGTTCGTTCGCTTCGAGGAAACACTCGAAACGAGCCATGTACGACCCCCATTTTTCCTTGGCTGGGTCGAATGGCGCTGGCGGCGTGTAGCTGGACATCGCTATTTTCCGCCTTCGCAAACTGGCTGGGTTAAGGAATTCCTGGTTCCTTCAGCTCTTTCTTTTGATCTCACTGCCTCAACATCCCACCCTCGTCGCCAATGTTAAGTTCGGGCAATGAAGAGGCAGGAGACCAACGAGTGGCAACAGCTCTTTAGTTTATTGTGACCCAGCAAAAGACAAACGGCAAAAACCCCTCTTTAAATACTCTTTTGGCTGCGGCTTCAACCAATCAGCAACGTGCAATTTTCCCGCCCAAAATTCCCTCTCGAAGTTCAAAATACATTACAACCGGTAGTAAACATTTTTGAAAACCACCACTGTCTACTCTCAAATGTTAAGGTAAAAGCATACATATTCTACTTGTATCAATCAATCAAACAATCAGAATAGAGCTGGAAGGGACCTTGGAGGTCTTCTAGTCCAGCCGCCTGCTCAAGCAGGAGACCCTGTACAGTTAGCGATGTGGCTGTCCAGTCTTTTCTTAAAAACCTGTGGTGATGAAGCACCCACAACTTCTGAAGTTTCTCCTCAATTCCAGGTTGCTTCTCTCCTTGATTAGTTCCCATCCATTGTTTCTTGTCTTGTGCTTATGCTGTAATAAATAAGTAAAGTAAAAACAATTTAATCCCTGAAGGGCACATGGCCAGGTTATCTGCCTCTCCCTGACAGTATCTGCCCATCCTACCAGATCAGATAAGGTGGGTATTTTCCAGATGCCCTCTATCAGGGGTGAAATGCTTCCAGTTCAGACCAGATTGCCCGATCCGGTAGCGATGGCAGTGAGTGTTTCAGAGAACCGGTAGCAAAATAGGGTCTCCTGCTTGAGTAGGGGATTGCATGAAAATATCTTGAAACCCCCTTCCAACTCTGTTACTCTGGATCCCTTCTCCATCCCTGCCCTATATAAGCTAGATAACCTTTATTTTCTTAGCTTTCTTGGTATCTGTGACGGTCTGACTTTCCCCCCAGATGCTACTTCAGGAAGAGAGTTAAACGCAGCATGTGTATGGTTGGTCTGGGATAATTATGATGCCTTATTGGGAGTTTTATAATTTTCTGAGATTCTGATTATTATTATTTATACATCTAGTGTGACTTTGTTCTTTTGAGCTGTCCAGATTTATGGACAACCATACAAATTTTAGGGGTTGCAGAGATTCTTGAAAATATTGTTATTTCAGTTTATATTATAAAAAGCTGAACTATTCTCTCTTAAATGTTCTTTTTCAGTTCTGTATTCTTATTCTAATTTGTGTCTCGAGTCCTGTTGGTGCAGTGGTTAGAATGCAGTATTGAAGGCAAACTTTGCCCACAGCCTGGAGTTGGATCTTGATGGGGCTCAAAGTTGACTCAGCCTTCCATCCTTCCGAGGCTGGTAAAATGAGGATCTAGATTGTTGGGGGCAAATATGTTGACATTTGTAATCTGCCCAGAGAGTTCTGTAAAGCACTATGGGATGGTATATAAATTTAAGTGCAAACAAATATCCAAGAATGCTTGAAGAGATTATGTTCCATCAAGTTGATATAGATTCTTAGCAATCATTTACATAGATATTTTCCATGATTTATGGTCTCTAAGCTGATCTTTCAGGTCTTCCTTTGTGCGCTTATCTCTACTTTCTTTGCAAAATTTGAGCCTGGTCATTTGTACCTTGATTTGTTCAGTGGTCCATTTGTTTGTTTCTTGGCTGGTCATAGTATTCTCAGAAGTCTTCTCCAGCCACCTGTTGTGCCTCGTCCGCTTTCCCCGCAGCCGGGCCCGTCTTATCTGCTTCCGAACGCTGAGGAATGTCCTAGCATGCCTCCCGGCCCCAGCCCTGGCTCCATGCCCAGACAGGCCGAGGAGGAAGAAGTGCCTCCAGCCCCCAGCTCTGGCTCCATGCCCAGGCAAACGGAGCAACTAGACCCCTCCCCCTCCCACACAGCATGTGAGCCTGAGGAAGGTCAATTACCAACAGCTGCAGACTGGAGTGACCCTCGCTTCAGGAGAATTGATAGGCGGCGTCAACAGAAGGAAGGGAGGGGCAGGCCTGGATAAGTGCTGAGTCATGGAGCCACACCCCATGGCCTATATAAAGGATCTGCTTTCTGGCATTCTCTGAGTCAGGCAAAGTCTACCTTATCTTGCTGAAGTCACTTTCTGGTCTCTTGCCTGCCTTGAGAACTTTGCTAGGACTTTGGCAGAGCTGCAGAGGCACGCCTGATTCGGATTTCCCTGACCCAGCCGTCAGCGGAGGAGTGGGACACGACACCACCAAAGTTCAAAAATATCAAAGCACTTCCTATTTTGCTTCTTCAAAGTTCAACTTTTGCTTCCATAGAATGTAAAAGAGAATACGATTACTCGCACTCTTCTGATCTCTGTAGTATAAACACATCATGAGTATCTTTCCCAAGGGCTTTGTGGCTGCTCATCAAAATGTTAATCTGCAGTGTATTTCTTGACTGCTTGTTCCTTTACAGTTGATGGTTGCTTCTAAAAGGAGAGCTATCTACCACTCCATTATCTCCGTTGTCAATTCTAAGGCTGGCAATTCTGTGTGTTTTAATTAGTTCGGTATTCTTTATATTTAATTTAATCCCATTTTTTCACTGTGCTCCTCGACTTTTTTTTTACTAGGGCTTGTAGAGACTGTAATGGAGAATAGAGTTACTTGGTGTAGATACAGCCAGATTATGGCATTTGAGTATCTTTTCCAAGGCCTCATGGGTACTCTACCAAGTGCTAGTTAGTGGCGTATTTGTTTACTGCTTGTTCCTTTTTGTTTTGCTTGATCCTAATGATCACATGACCCAGGAATATTGCAACCCTTATAAATATACAGGTAAAGATAATATGCACATATGTACTAGTCGTTCCCAACTCTAGGGGGGGTGCTCATCTCCATTTCAAAGCCGAAGAGCCAGCACTGTCCAAAGATGTCTCCGTGGTCATGTGGCCGGCATGATTAAATGCCAAAGGTGCACGGAACGCTGTTATCTTCCCACCAGAGGTGGTCCTTATTTTTCTACTTGCATTTTTTACGTGCTTTTGAACTGCTAGGTTGGCAGAAACTGGGACAAGTAATGGGAACTCACCCTGTTACACGGCAGTAGGGATTTAAACCGCTGAACTGCCGACCTTTCGATTGACAAGCTCAGCGTCTTAGCCACTGAGCCACCACGTCCCTGCTCATAAATATATACCAGTTGCAAAATATTTGAATTTTGATCAAAATTATTGGTATCCTACAAGTATCCCAGAGAGTTGCTGCAATGGTCATAAAGTGTGAAAAATGGTCATAAGTCATTTTTTCAGTGTCTTTGTAACTTCGAATGGTCACTAAATGAATGGTTGTAAGTTGAGGACTACCTGTAAAATTCGGCTTTTACTCCAGGACTAGAATAAAAGATACTTTACCAAAGTCTCTTTCATTCTTGCTTCCTTGTTCTTTCCCAACCGAGTTGGGTTTAATAGAGGAACCAGGCCAGAGATGTTGTCAAAATACACATCCTGTCAGGCCTGGAAGCCATCTTTTTTGTTGGATCTTCAGGCCTGCCACATTTCCTACTATGGGAAACTGGGAGGGGGGATTGTATGGAACCAGGGTGATATATAGTCATAATAACATTCTTTTCTCAGAAAGTCAAAGTCATCTTGCCCTGTGCCTAGACGGTTGGAGCTGGGAGACGTCTCCAGTTGGGATGATGCTTAATTGGACCATGTGATGGACATGTGGGTGTTGGGCAGGGACTTGGACTTTCCTTTGGATGGGGAAAACCTAGAAGCTTTCAGATTCGGGTTAATGTCAATTCAAGTTAATGTCAGGGTTCCAAGTAACACCCCCAGTGGAAGAAAACTCCAAGGCTTGAGATTCCTCAAAGTTCCATTTTATTAGAGAGGTCATATTGGCACATCTGGGAAAATGCAAATCTGAAAGCTTCCAGGTTTTCCTCACCCAAAGGAAAATTCAAGTCCCTGCCCAACACCCACATGTCCATCACATGGTCCAATCCAAGCACCTGAGATGCCTCCCAGTTTCATCCATCCAGGTGCAGGGCAAGATGTCCTTGACTTTCTGAGAAAGGAATGTTATTATGACTATATATCACCCATGCTCCATACAGTCCCCCTTCCCAGTTTCCCACAGCAGTAGTAAATGTGGCAGGCCTGAAGATCCAATGAAAAAGATGGCTTCCAGGCCTGATACATCCATTTTATGAAGGTTATGAAGCAGTTGATGGAAGGAAACACGCTCAGGTTGAGTCCCAGCAGCAAAAAAAATAGTTCCAAAAATAATCAGTGACAACTCTGATGAAAGGTTGCCCTATTGGCTTCTCTTTTTGTCTAAGAAAAAAGCCTGAGAAAAAAATAGGTAGCTCGGAGAACTAAAAATAGTAATTAAGAAAAATGTTTTACCAGGTTTTGAACCAACAACCTTCTGCTTGTATGATAAATATAATCACCATTGTACTGTTGTAGAATTATTGCTAAGGATAACTCTAGAAGACAGTAGAAGCTATGGTAACTATTGGCTGACTTGAAGATTGAGCACTTCTGCACTTGTGAAGTAGCCAATGAATTTGCCAGGGTGAAACTGTAAATTAAATAAAGTCCATTCACCAAAACAGAGGACCAGAAGCGAACATAAAGATGAAAAAGAGTACTGCATTTCAAAATCACAGCAGGAAAACTAATAACATGCACTATGCTTGATTGGTGGGCTAAGATTAAATATAAAATAGGCCAAATATAGGTAGTCATCGACTTACGACCACAACTGAGTTCAAAATTTCCATTGGTAAACAAGAAAGTTGTTAAATGGGCTTTGCCCCTTTGTGCGACCTTTTGTTGTGACCCAGGTTCCTGGACTCGGACTCCTGGACTCGGATGATTCTGAAAGTGAGGAAGAGGAACTGGCAAGGCCTGCTTCTCCTGGGCCCTCTCCCTCCCTGGCACCCACCCCAGAGGAGGAAGGGGGGCTGGCAAGGCCTGATTCCCCCGGGCCTTCTTCTGATTTGGCAATGCCCCAAGAACAATCTTGGCTCGATGCAAGACTGCGCAGACGTGACCGGCGCGCGCAGCAGAGGAGGCGTTGGGACAAAGTCAAAGAATGATGAGTCACAGAGTGACACCCACAGGGGCTATAAAAGCAGGAGGCGGAACTTCCTGGCTTTTTGTCTTGGACAAAACAGTGAATTTGCGCGGGCAAACTGTTTCAATGGAGGGAAGAATATCTTAGTAAGTAACTCTGACCTTATCTATAATTTCCTAGTTATCTCCAGAGACTTGGCAGGCGCGTGGGTAGACGTGGCCAGAACATTTATCTATGTAAATAAACTAGAAAAGAAGGCCTTTGACTGACTCTTTGTTGGGAGTATTGGGGGAGGGAAACAGAACACCTTTCTTCCCACAGTTGTTAAGTGAATCCCTGCAGTTGCTAAGTGAGTAACATGGTTGTTAAGTGAATCTGGCTCCCCCATTGACTTCGGTGGTCAGAAGGTTGCAAAAGGGGATCACATGACCCTGGGATATTGCAACAGTCATAAATACATGCCAGTTGCCAAGTATCTGAATTTTGATCATGTGACCATGGGGATACGGTAATGGTTATAAGTGTGAAAATGCTCATACATCACTGTTTTCAGTGCTGTTGTAACTTCAAACTGTCACTAAACAAATGGTTATAAGTCAAGACAGTCTTAGAACTGTCAATGAAGACATTGCAATGGTGGCTAAAGTCTGCCTTTTAGGTATCAGAACTAACAGTAAAAGAACCAACAGTCAAGAAATATACTGTAGAATAGCACTTCCTAGAGTAGCACTAGATATGGTACAAGAAGAAGAAGACCTGCTTACATATGATATGGCGTCTGATTTTTCTAAGACTTTATTGCAGAGATCTTCAAACGTGGCAGCTTTAAGACTTGTGGACTTCAACTCCCAGAATTCTCCAGCCAGCATAGCTTGAGTTGATAGAGTTGAAGTCAACAAGTCTTAAAGCTGCCACGTTTGAAGACCTCTGCAATAAAGTCTTAGAAAAATCAGACGCCATCATATGTAAGCAGCTCTTCTTCTTCTTGTACCATATTCATCATCGGATGTTGGTGATCATGTTGGGAATCCTATTTTTATCAACAGCCGCACGGAAAAGTGCTGCTGAGTTTTGTCTAAACCAGTCCCTTAGATTTTGAAGCCATGATGTTCTTCTTCTCCTAGGACCTCATTTGCCTTCAGATTAAGTGAAGTATGGCATATTTTTCCAGGTGTCGCATCACATGTCCAAAATATTCTAACTTTTGCTTTTTAATGGTTTTGATGATTTCCCTTTGCTTTCCCAGGTGGCTTATCACCTCCTCATTTCTGATTTTGTCAACCCAGTTTATACATAACAGCCACATTTCAAATACATGTAAGCAGATAGACAGGTAGATATGTCTATACACAGAAAGATCAGAGACGTGAAGGCAAAGCTTTACCTTGTGACACTCTAAGGAAGCACATTTGGACTTTGAAGAAGTATGGTATACTATAGAACCATGATGGTGAACCTAGCCATATCAGTGGGCATGTGAGCTCAGCTCCGGTGCATATGCGTGCACTGGCCAGCTGATTTTTGGGCCTTCTGAGCCCACCAGAAGTAGGGAAACAGGCTGTTTCCTGCCTCCAGAGGGCCTGCGTGGTGGTGGTGAATTCCCGTTTTTCTCTCTTACATGGCTCCGGAGCCTCTCTAGGAGTCTGGGTGGTGGTGGTGAAAAACTGCCTTTCCCACCACTCCCCAGGCCCTCCGAAGGCCAGAAGCAGCCCATTTATCAACTTTCGGTTGGACAGGAAGTGACGTTTTTTGCTGTCCCCAGCGCCTAGAGCCACTCTGGGAGTCTCTGGAGGCTGGGGACAGCAAAAAAGTCACTTCCTGTCCAAGTGGAAATTGGTAAACGGGCCGTTTCTGACCTCCGGAGGGCCTCCAGAGAAATGGGGAAGGCCATTTTTCACCCTCCCAGACTCATAAAGAGGCTCTGGAGACAGGTAAGAGAGAAAAGCAGGCCTACCGGGCCATCGTGTGTCAGGGGGGGGAAGAATTGCGTGTGCATGCACGGAGGTGGGGAGCATAGAATTATGGGTGTGGGCACGCACGTGCGTGACTCCCCCAACCCCCCTCCTCCTAGCACGCGATGGCAAAAAGGCTAGCCATCACTGCTTTAGAAAATGATGCTTATGAACTTCAATATTGGAGAAGACTCCTGAAGTAGCCAGGATATTAAAGAAATAGATCAGGGTATTAAAGAAATACTATTAAATATTAAATATTAATATTTACATTAAATATTAAATAAAAATATTAAATTAAAATTTAATATTAAAATTAAAAATTAAAATATTATATTATATTAAATATTAAAGAAATAGATCAGGTCAATCCAGAGTTCTCACTCAAGGCCCAAATGGTCAGGTGCAACTTACCATATTTTGGACTCATTATGTGAAGAGTCAGTCCATGATGCTGGGAATGGTGGGAGGAAAGAGAAAAGGATGGAAAAGCTCAATGCAGGGCATCCAGGAAAATGTGGATGAGGCAAACTGAAGCTGATCTAACCCACTGCAGGTTAGACTTGAGTCAAGTTAAAATCACAGCAATGGACAAAGCACTTTGGCAAGGCATTGGGTTAAACCTCTATGGTAATATCACCCCAGGTATTTAGAACATAGAATAATAGAGTTGGAAGGGACCTCGGAGGTCTTCCAGTCCCAGCCCCACTACCATTTCGGATAGATGCTTGTCCAGTCTCTTTTTGAAAGTCTCCAGTGATGGAGCGCCCACAGCTTCTGAAAACAAGCTATTCCATTGGTTGATTGCTCTCATTATTAGGCAGTTGTAAGTTGCTTCTCTCCTTGGTTAGGTTCCAACCATTATTTCTTGTCTTGCCTTTTGGTCCTTTGGAAAATAGTTTGGCCACCTCCTCTTTGTAGGAACCCCTCAAATATTTGGAAAGTGCTATTGTAGTCTCCCATCAACATTTTCTTCTTAAGACCTGCCCCCCCCCACTTTTTTTTGTAGAAATAAAGTTTCTAGCTCCAACCTAATTGTTCTTCTCGGAAACCACTTCCCTTTTGTTTGAATCCATTTTAAACTAGGATACTCAGAATTGAGTTCACAAGGTTTGACAAATGCACAATAAGCTATTATTTCCTGTTACGTGGCAATTATATTTTTCTTGATTGAGCCTAAAATCCTTTTTATAGCCTTATCATAGTGCTGTTACATGTTTAGTTGGTGGTCAGCTACTAATAAAAAGGGCCGCGGTGGCTTAGTGGGTAAGACACTGAGCTTGTAGATCAAAAGGTCGGCAGTTTAGCGGTTCGAATCCCTAGCACCGCATAATGGGGTGAGCTCCCATTACTTGTCCCAGCTTCTGCCAACCTAGCAGTTGGAAAACACGTAAAAAATGCAAGTAGAAAAATAGGGACCACCTTTGGTGGGAAGGTAACAGCGTTCTGTGCGCCTTTGGCGTTGAGTCATGCCGGCCACATGATCATCGAGACGTCTTTGAATTTTAGAATTTTAGAATTTAGAATTTATTGGCCAAGTGTGATTGGACACACAAGGAATTTGTCTTGGTGCATATGCTCTCAGTGTACATAAAAGAAAAGATATGTTAATCAAGGTACAACATTTACAACACAATTGATGGTCAATATATCAATATCAATCAATATAAATCATAAGGATTGCCAGCAACAAGTTATAGTCATACAGTCATAAGTGGAAAGAGATTGGTGGTGGGAACTATGAAACGATTAATAATAGTGCAGATTCAGTAAATAGTCTGACAGTGTTGAGGGAATTATTTGTTTAGCAGAGTGATGGCCTTCGGGACAGCGCTGGCTCTTCGACTTTGAAACGGAGATGAGCACTGCCTCCTAGAGTCGGGAACAACTAGCACATATGTGCGAGGGGAACGTTTACCTTTACTAATAAAAAGTATCACATAATTTTCATTCTTAGAATAAAGATTTTGTGTGCTGTTTTGAGGTGGTAGAGTTCATGAATTGATAAAAATCAGATGATCAAGGCCACGAGTTATGCTGTAGTGATAGCAAGAGTTACAATCTGTGATAGTGGCGAATATCTGTAGCTTGGGTGTAGGATGAAGGTGGAGGTTCATTCTCCAAGCTTGTGGGCTGGTTTCCATACGTTTCATTACCGGGCTAGGTAACTGTTGTGACCCAGGCCCAAGTAGGTAGTAATAAACTTAGTCCATGGAAAAAGAAACTTTATTCATTCAATTCAAAGTAAAACAAATGCCTCCCAACACAAATTCCTCGGTTATCTCACAAACCTTAGTCCAATTAGGCAAACTGCCAAAGGCCCTTCCTGCCAAATGTCCAGAAGCTACAAAATCAAAGACATACATGAAACAGAGGACGCAGCTACAACATTGTTTTCTGGCAAGCTGAAACACCGGTGCTGGTCTGTTTTAAGCCTTATGGGAGGGGCCAACCATCTCTTGGCCCTACTCCCGAGCTGTCCTTTCTGCTTGAGCTGCTCTTGCTTTCTGGCAGCTCTTCTCATGCATGCATTAGGAACAGGCTCCTCCTGTTCCTCTGCCTCACTACTATCAGTCTCTGGAGGCTCTGGAGTCCGCACCTCACTTCCCAATGGCCCTGGCCTCACCTCAGCCTCATCGCTGTCCGACTCCGTTGCCAGCTCCGTAGGCTGCTGACGGACCACAACAGTAACATCTTCAACTCTTCATGCTGAAGATGTTACCTAGCCTGGTACCAAAACATTAGGAAACCAACCCACAAGTTCGGAGGATGAACCTCCACCCTCAGAGTTACAATCAATATGGGTACTCCCACATAATGTATGAGTTCAGTACCAGTCCAGACATTGAATTGATCATGGGAAGCAAAGAACTTGTTTTAACTGTTTCATCAAGAGCCATCTCCTTGGATTCTTCAAGATCCTTCTTATATTTCTTAGTTCCATTCCCGAAGATTGAAGGTTGAAGATAAAAATGACAATTTACAGGATGTTTTTTAAAAAAAAAAAAAAAGTCTTGGCTAATATGCTTTCCGCCCTGGGAGAACAAGATATATATGGAGTCATGAAATTTAGTTGTGTAGGGCAATGTTCCTCCACTTTGGCGTCTTGAAGGTGTGGCATCTCCAAGCTGCCCAGGTTGAGAAACATTAGTGCAAGGAATTCATGCTCAATAATTTTGAAGGCTCTGTTTTAAGATCTAAGATGCAGGCTGTTGAAAGTGTCAAGTCCAGATCTGCTAATCATTTAGGCCAGGGGTCTCCAACCTTGGCAACTTTAAGAACTTGTGGACTTCAACTCCCAAAGCTGGCTGAGGAATTCTGGGAGTTGAAGTCCACAAGTCTTAAAGTTGCCAAGGTTGGAAATTCCTGATTTAGGAGACTATCTTGTAATCCATGTTAAAGATCTGGCCATTCTCTGGATCTAGAGATCCACTGCACCCTATTTATAGAACGGCTCAATGTCTAGACTTCTTGGCTTTGTAAGAATTCACCACTTCTCTTTGGCTCTAGATGGAGAATGTTTTAATTTAGCAAATAAAGAATAGTTTGTCAAAACTAACTACCAATCTGCAATTTCTCTATTATGTAGTCTTTCAAAACATGTTAACATTATATTTTTTTTTGCCATGAACGCTTGACTTAATTAATAGTGAACTAAGTAATTCTTCTTAACAAAACAGCCTTTTCTTGGTTTGAAGTTAGTGGGTTTTCTAAGTACTGTTTTGTACGTTCATGTACAACCCATTGACACTTGTTCCCACCCTCATCACCTTCCACAATTATTTAATAGCTGAGTAAAGGTATAAAATCATTAACTCCCAGTTTAAATAAAACTGTGTCAGACTAATAGCTAGATTAATACGTTTTAATGATCTCTATTTTTTTTTTGGGGGGGGGTGTAGTGTAGAGTAAGGAAAACAAAAACAAAATTGCTGCATATATTCTGCACCTATGAAAAAGTCAAGTTTAATGATAAATCTGGCCTTAGAGAACCAACCAGAATGCATAGAGTCTGAATAGGATTTAAAAACCCAACTGTGCACAGAAATTAGAGTTTTGCCCCTGAATCATATGGAATTACAGTGCTAGATGTGTGTGCCATGCCTACACAATAAAACCCAGAGGAAGCTGCTATTTCTGTTGGTTTTATTAAACCAACCAAGCAATTTAATTCTTTTGTTCAGGAGAGTTCTACTTCATTGATTAACAAAAGCAGGGATATAATTTTTTTTCAGCCTTTTTGAAAAGCCTGAAATGTCAAGCCTTTTAAAGCAGATTATTCTGCCTCTGTGCAGTGAATACAGCCAGAATAACCTTTTGTCTACAATTAAATATTCTAGCATAAATATAAAAGAAAAATCAGAGATGGGAAGATTGACTCACGAGAGATTGGAGAGGTAGATTCGCAGAGTGATAGTGCAAGCAGCTTGCTTCTAATTAAATATGCGACTGAGTCTCAAAGCATTCCCTTTCAGCCTCAGACAGAAGAAGTTGGTGAAGAATGGGAAGGAAGAACTATATGCCATCTCATCTGTCTGTCCAGAGCATTTCCTCGGGGTGTATAGAGGTACATTAGAATGTTTATATTGCTATTTATTTTCAGAGTGGAAATAAGGGGCCAGAAAGGTTAACTCTGGAGACCAGGACAAGGCAGCCGACTTGAAAGTTTGAACTCTCAGCTTGGCGTGTTCCAACTCCTTCTGCCTGGCACCTAGATGGGTTCCTATCAAATGTTTTGTGGTTAATGGGGTGACGTGGAGGATGATAAAACTTCAGGTTGTGTTTCATATGCTTGATAACCTTTCCCTGGCATTTTCAGAGTTCAGTACCTTTTCTCGTTATTTCGTGTCCTAGCTTATTTATTATTATTATTATTATTTTGGGGGGAAAAAACCCTACAATGTCTATATATGTCTCTACCTTTATGTACAACGAAGCCCATGTGCCTGTTCCTATATTACATGTGTGTGTGTGTGTGTGTGTGTGTGTGTGTGTATTGTGTGTGTGTATCCATTTGTAAATGATGAAGCCAAAAGGTAACATTTAAGGCTCTTTTAACCATTTTGAAGCAATGGTTTTTAAAAAAAATTTTTTTTGATATGATTTGCAGTGGCAGACTTAGCTTTATTTATATTCATAAGTCTTTCATCACATGGTATTTTCAGTAAAGTACTTAAACGTGGTTCTTATAAAATGCTGATGATATAAAATACACTTGATCCTCTTAGGGTTTGCAGCTTCCACAAAAATATTGCAAAATAATGGAAACCAGTATATTCTTAGTTATAGCCTACTGGATTTTTTTTTTAAAAAAAGTTAACATATTATTGAAATTATATTGCAGTTATGTTTTGCTGTCTGTGCATTAACTTTCCTGCAACCTGGGTGAGACAGACCATTTTCTAATATAAATATGCATTTTGTGGTGATTTGATGTTATAGAAATATTCTTCAGTTTACTGTAGCTTAACCTTCTGTAGTTACCTTTACCTTGATGTTCTGGTTTTATTATTAAATAACTGAGTTAGCACTATTAAAAGAAGGTTTAGGTGAGAGTTATATATATCGAAACTGTTGCAGTATATAAACGATCATACTTGTTAGTAGGTTGAGAGTACAGTATACTTTACTGGGATTTTGCTGTGATAGTATTTAAACAAACAGTTTTAATTAGTAGATTTCTTATGGATATTACTCCAGAGGTACTACAAGCTTACATTTTAGCATCAATGCCCCCTTTGTATTTTTCCTCATGTACACAGATATTCAATCAAGAGACATAAATACAATAAACTGTTTTAATCTTTTTCTCTCACTTGTATGGACTAGTCCATTTTATTGCTGTCACATAGTGACAGTAATAAATGACATATTTACTGTCATTTAGACTGCCTGAAATAATATATAATGCATTTGTGTACACTAAAAATAGCAAGCTATATTAATAAGAAGATCAGGTAATGAGCGACATTTATAAACTGGGAATGTTGTGTACTGTGAGGGTGTCAAAATGGTTTGTGGGTGTGCGATATCTACGTGGTATAAGTGGCTGTGTTTGATTTTGTCAGTGTGCCTATCGATGTGCATATATTCTCCTCCCTCAGAAAGACAAATGTCCTTTTATATAATATCTTGGAAAAACATAACTTTTGGAATTTAAAATCATCTATTTCCTATGCGAGATTCAAAGAGTTGACTTATAAGAGATAAGAGTCAGCTCCACTGCTAGAAATACACTGGATGTAAGATTACATTTCTGACTTGATCCAAAGTATATAATTTATTTAATCTTCACACTAAATTAAGAGCTCAGTGGGGGGGAAAAACTTGTAAATAATTTTTAGAAATCCTTTGGACATATACCTTTAAAATCATAGCGAGATCTCATGATGCAGATTGGAAGAGGCTAGGTAACTATACAAAAACAAGTTGCTTACTGAGGTGAGCATTTAAATACTGCAGCTACAACACATAATCCTATTTTTACCCTTATTGAAGACAAAGAATTATATGCTGTTGAAGAACCATTTAATACGTTGCTGTACTGATATATTATCTTATTTTTCCCTTCAGTGATTTTTCCAACATTCTATCCATCCTTTGTTTGTATAATTTTTTTTTACAAATAAAGTAGAAAGCCATTTACAATAATTTTGAATCTTTTTCTGGAACATTTTACCAACAGTACATGAAGCATCCATGTTCCAAAAGGAAGTATTAATTATGCCCAAAGTTATTTTGGATGAGATAATGGACTTCATAATTTTTTAAAAGAAATTAGCAAAAAAACCTGTGAACATAGAATAAGATAAGATGTGGTAACTGTTTATTCATACTAGAATAATGCTTTTATTATATATTGTATACCATT